>NC_092878.1:71940703-72540703 GCF_028372415.1 Notamacropus eugenii | reverse complement strand
ATCTAAGACAAAGTTTGAAACTCTTATATAAAATAGGAAAAATATGAATTTGATGGAGTACTTGAGCAGAGTAAAGTTTTTGAAGAAGCAAAGGCCACTTTACAATTGGCCCTAGATTTATGGCCTATGTAAAGTGGCCCAGTGAAATTACAAGCGACTGTATAGCATGAATAGGCAAACTGGAGTTTATGGCAAAAGCAACAAAGCTGAAATGTATCCTTAGTATGTATCCTTGCTCTAGGAAACTCTGTTTATCTGGAGTTCAATATACCCCTGCTGAAAAGCAGTTGTTAGCTGCATATTAGGTTTTCGTAGAGCCTGAACAACTGACTGAACCAGGAAGTGAACCATTCCATTAAAGACTGGAATCCCAATTATGTCCTGGGTCAGGAGTACCCCAGTTTTTCATAGAATTGGACATGAATAAAAGGCTAGCATAATTAAATGGAAATGGTATATTCAGGATAGATCAAAAACAAGCAAATGTGGGGTTTCTGCTTTACATGAATCTATATAACAAAAAGAGATACTGAGGGAAATGATTCATACCTTGAACCAAAGCAATAGTTGGTATAGTCCTTGGTAAAATGAAATGAGGGATATGATGGATTAACTGAAGAACAAAAGAGATATGCATAGTTTACCGATGAGACAGGAAAATGTTAGGATCACAAAAGATATTGAAAAGGAGTAGCCTACAACTCATGTGCTAGGCAGACTTTGGAAAGTACTGGACTAGATGGAAGTAGTCATTATGCTGAACTTATTGCAGTATATCAAGCTATCAAAACAGAACAAGGAGGACAGTGTTATACATTCATTAATTCATGGGTGGTAACTAATGGCTAAGTTGCATGGATGCCCATATGGAAAAAATCAAAATTGGGAAATTTGTGGCAAACAAGTGTGGGGCAAAGAATTATGGAAAGATATGTGGGACACATCTTTGGTTACTAATTTGTCAGTTTTTCATGTAGAAGCTCACATGGCCCTCACCACACCAGAACCTGAGTATAATGAACGTGCTGATCGAATAGCAAAGATTACTGCTCAACATATTGTCCCTAATCTGACACCAACTGATGATCTGGTACTAGCAAAATAGGTTCATAAAACACCAGACCATTTAGGGTTCCTGGCCACCCACTAGTGGGCATAAGACTGAGGTATTACTACCTCTCATTCATTGTTGAAACAAGTATCAGAGCAATGTTATATATGTCAGTGGGAAAAAGAATGAACTGTTCCTTGGGTAGTAACTGGAGAGAAGGGGGAAAGTGCCAGCCAAAATTTGGCAAATAGATTGTATTTCACCCCTACCCCTAGATAAAAGATGCAAATTTGATTGTACTTGTGCTGACACTTGCTCAGGTGTACTAGTGGCTTGTCCATATAAGAATGAGACTCAGAATAACACCTGTAAAACTCTAGATATCATAAGTTTGTCTTATGAAACCTTAATTCAAATTCAAAATGACAATGGGTCAAAGGTAATGAAATGAGGAGATATTGCGTATTAAACAATATAGAATGGATATATCATATTCCATATCATTCACAAGCACCCCATTTAATTGAAAGAATGAATGGATTATTGAAAGAACACTTAAGGAAGTTAAGTTCTAATAATTCTTATCAACATTGGAAAGGTAATTTGTTTACTGCTTTAAATAATTTGAATACTAGACCATTGGGAGGAAATACACCTCTACCCAGAATGATGACCCCAAATCTTCAAATTACAAAACAACAAACACACAATATCACTAATGTTGTGCCTTGGACTATGAGGTCAAATATCCTAGCAACGTATCCAGGGACACTTGCTTCAGCAAGATATGGTTTAAATTGTTTAGAGGACTTTTGGTTGTATAGAAAAGAAAAAAGAAAAATCTCTACTGAAATATGCTTGAAAGTCCCTAAAATCATTTTGAACTGATATTACCTAAATTGGGATTAGCAGCTTGAAGCATACATGTATTGGCTGGAGTGGCAGATTCTAATTATCAAGGAGAAATTATTGTGACATTCCAAAATTTATGTGAAGGACCCATACAGTTTTGTAAAAATGATAGAATAGTTCAAATGATTATTATTCCTTGTGAAATAATACCCCTTGTGAAAACTGACCTTCCTTCCAAAATAACTAGCAAAGGAACTGAAGGATTGGGTTCCACTGACAGAATAAAATTGGGAGATAAATTATGGGTAAAATGGAAGTCAGACAATGTTCCAAAGGCTACGGAAAGTATAACACACAGTAAAGATAATACTGTAACTTTTATATATTCAGGAGAAGATGATTGCCAAATTGTACCTTTATCTCATAAATTAGATTGTGAATGAAGCTATGCTAGCGTCTTCATGGACTCCAGAAACACAGCTGTCCCTATGTCTACCCTGCTTCTGGTTATTGTCTCCTTGTTTCTTTTTGGCTTTTTATCTGTACACTTTGTTTGTCAGATTTGTTTTCTGCAGGCTTAGTACCCTCTTCCTGCAGATACTTAATCTATTAAGACAGATGTCACCCCCTGTCCAGGACTGTGATGTGTCACCCCCGTAACTGGTGCTGACCAAACCCCAGATGCCAGCTAAAGAACTGACCTCTTCAATAGGACCTCTTGGGGCTGAGCAGCTCTACATCTAATTTTATCAGGAAGTAGCTATACATGAAGAGACCTTCACCCTTACCCCAAGAATTTAGGACCCACTTGTTCAAGGGGGTATGTTGGGGTGCTTGTGCTCAAGTTGTACCCTAAGATATTGTTCTATGTGCTTATTTTGTGTGATTACTGTTATATTGTTGTAAAAGTTCTGTTAACACTAGTTGCCTCAGATATTGTTTTATATGCTTATTTTCTTTTATTTCTATTACAATTCTATTGATACCAGGTGTGCCACTGACCTATGTAATAAATATGAAAGATCTTGGGGCTGAATGTAATGGTAATTTAAATGGGAAGATCTTTCCTATTCATGAATAGGCTCATGTGATCTGTTTAAATCACATGGAAGTCTAAGTCACATGTGGTGGGAGGAGCTTGCTGAAGAGGTGGAGGAGAACTGGGAGGAAGTTGGTAAAAGCAGTCAGAGCAGAGGGAGGAGAGGACACTGGCAAGCAGATAGATAGACTCATGAGTGTTGGAAAGCCCCAGAAAGTGGGGTTGGGAGGGAATGCTTGGGAATGACTTTGTCCCCAGCAGTGCCAATGTGTATTGACTTCTTGGATACTATGCCAGATTTGGCTTTCTGGTGCTGGGATTTAACTTTCTGGTGTCTGAATAAATGTTTTTCTTCTACCTTCTATATGGAGGGCCTGTTATACTTTGATATTGAACACTCTGCTTGCATATTCATATTCCCCCTCATTGCTGTGAATATTGGCTTTGTGATACAAATGTATACTGAAAAAAGTTATTTGTCACTGTAATGGAATGCATCTAGCAAAGAGGTCAAATGAAATATGTATGTCTTAAGTAGATGGAATTGTCAATGCAACAAGAATAAGGAATAACAGCTATATAGCCTACATTCTTCATCAACATCCAGTGATTCAAAAAGATGTTCAAGAAATGTTGAAGATGACCTCCAGGTAAATGATTTCAACTTAGATTTCAACTTGAAGGGTCTTCATATGTTATTTAGCCCAACTTTTAAATTTTTCAGATAAAGTAACTGAGGCTTCAAAAGATTAAATGACTTGCCAAAAGTGACATAGGTAGTAAGTAAGCATCAGTAGTAGGATCTGAACCCAATTCTTGATGCGGGATTTTCTGCCTCCTCATATCTAAGATCCCTTCTAAATTTTGAGTTTCCAAGCACCATGATTGTTATAAATCTCTTGTGGCAAAAACTATATGAAGCTCCTACCAATTTGATTTTCTTTGATCATCAAGAAAAATTGTAGAAAAATGGATCAGTGAAACAGACTAGGAATAAAAAAATACAGAACAAGTGACCATAGTAATATGATGTTCAAAAAACCCAAAGATCCTGATACTAGAGTAAGGATTCATGTTCCAACAAATCTGTTGGTCAAAATTATGTTCACACTACACTCTCATATGACATACCACAATAAGCTCCATAGCCTAATATATATAAAAAGTCACACCATAAACATCTTAAAGAAGTCAGGAGGAAAGTACTTTCTGCAACTATGGTAATGTAAAGAATTCATGATTGCATAAGATAGAGAAGATCAGTTTGAGTAGAGCTAGTGCCTAACCCAGACTATCACTTTATGAGGGAAAGATGCCATACTCAATTTCAACTCTCTTTATTCACTCAGGAATTCACCAGTTACTCATTAGCATGTAAACTCTAACTCCCCCAATTTTGCCTTCAAGCTCCCCTTTATATACTGTCTTGCCCCCATCAGCTTGTAAGGAAAGGAACTCCCTTGTTTGTTTCTATTTGTATACCTAGCCCATACCATACATATTGCCTGACACATTAACTGTTTCTCTTTCTATCTCTGTTACTCTCTGTTGCTCTGTCTCTGTTGCTTTATATCTCTGTTTCATTGCACTTTCAGAAAACCAAAGGGACATGCTTGATTTTATAAAATTCAAATATTTTTATATCACAAAATCAATGTGGGAAAATTAGAAATAAAAGAGGCAATTGGGAGAAATCATTGCAGAATGTTTCTCTGAAAAATCTCTCATTTTCAAGATATACAAGGAACTGAACAAAATGTGTAGAAGCGGACTTTCTGCAATAGATGAATGGTCAAAGGGCACTAATGGACAGTTTTCAAATGAAGAAACTGAAGCAAGGAACAGTCATATAAAAAGCATACTGCAGAATACTCATAAACAAATAAATGCCAATTATTTGACTCTGTGATTCTAACTCATATTTATCAGCTTGGCAAAGGTGAGAAAATGGAACCATTGAAGGCAAAGTGGGAAGAAGGCATACTGGTGCAATGTTGTTGGCGTTATGAATTAGTCCAGCAATTATGGAAAGAAATTAGAGGAGGACAGGATGAGGTTGGAGAAGGAAAAAAGAAAAGCAATCAAGCCAACATTCTTTCTAAAACTCTTTCTCCTTTTCAGGGCCCTTCAAGAGTCATTGGCTTGGTACTACAGTCCTTTGTGAAGAATCAAGACAACATAACTGTATTTAGGCTCTTTAATTGGAAAAAACAATTTGAAAGTACTGTTTAAACCTCAAAGCTTAGTATTCTATATAACATACTGTTTGCTTTTAGCAACTCCCTCTAGGTTAAATAAATTTATTAAGGGAAATGCAAAGAAATCCAATTGAAGAATACTTCTAATATTTTGCACATTATTGTTTTTGCTGTCCCTTATTCTTCCCTGATAGTAATTAATCCTCTCCCAACTTTGCAAACTAGTTGGGCCATTTTTATTTTCTTTCTTCTGTTTTTCTTCATTCCTATCATTCTATCCCAATATCTGAGGCAAATTTGACCACTGGGGATATTTTCTCCAAGTGTTGGTTCTGGTTTTTCTAAGTGAAAATACATATCCAACAAAGCAATTTATTGGAAGAAAGAAAAAAAAAAAACTTCTAAAGATTTCTAAGCATGTGAACTTTCAGCTTAATAATATTGCTCTTTTGTATAATTTATTGCATTAATCCCAAACCTTTTCAATATTTAATAGTTGGAGACTACTGCAATGAAAAAGAAACCCCTGGACTTTCTGACATCTGTTCCATACAATCAACTTATTTTCCTAAATGTTTTTTTTTTTTCACTTTGGCCTTCTGCTTTTAAACTTCTGCTATTTATTAATCATTAGAACAAATAATAAAACTTAACATGGATCTCAGGCAGCTCTGATGATATTAACCATGCCTTATGCCAGCTTTCCTCATCAGGATTTTGTTCACATTTTTAAGAGATTGATTTTGTTTCTGCCATACCAGTTAGTTTGGGGTTTATAGCCTCAGTCAATACCAATAATTTAAATGGAACCTGAGTTTTTGAAACTCTGTTATCAAGCTATTAGAAACTGAATGTGTTCTAATCATCAGTGATCCATTCCTTTTAGAAACCACTACTATGCTTGCAACTTTACCTGCCATTAGAGCACACAAGCTAATTAACTAATTCATAGCAATGAGTCGTCAAGTAAGAAGTTATAGGTCTTGGGCAGTCAGGTTAACATGCATTTATACAAATGTTCCCCAGGACCCTCTTATCAGATTATGAAGATAGACATTCCTTGCCAAAAATGCAATATCCATTTAGTTTCAATTTATTTATTGAATAAGAAATATTGTCCCACACACACTTTATGCCTAAACATATTAGCCCCTTTATATTTAAGCATTTCAGTGGTTCCTGTCTCCTTTGTAGAGACATTCAGACAGATATTAAACTACTAAAAATAACAAGCCATTTTTGCTTTGAAATTATTTGCTCATCTTGTATATTTGATAAGAAGAAAAAAGTCTTTTTCAGAAAGATGAAGTTTCCTGGAAACCATTTTGTATGGATTAACATGTGCATTATAAAGAAATTACTATGTCAATGTTATCTTAAGCATCTGATTTCTTTTCAACTTGCAAATCTTAAAGGAAATGAGGGAAAGGGAAAGGGATTAACATTTGTATAGCACATACCATGTACCAGGCACTGTGCAATGTTCTTCTTCTTTCTTTAAAAATTGTCTCATTTGACGCTTACAACAACCCTGACTTGCAGATGTTAATGTCAGTTGTATTGAACATACAATTGTTCAAATTTCCTGTGATAAATCTCTTTGTTTCCTAAATTAAGGCATTAAAAATAAAACAATAGGGTAACAGTAATGACAAGAATTAGGTGTTGTCTTTTAACAGGAGTAATGTAAAATGAATTACAGTAACTAGAATATTTCCACGAACAGTTTGCTTCCTTAGACCCATTGAAGAATTTCCTCTTGGAGGATCTTTCTCTCTCTCTCTCTCTCTCCCCCTCTCTCTCTGTCTGTCTTCTTTCCCCCTGTCTTTGTCTCTCCCTCTGTGTTTGTCTCTGTCTCTGTCTGTCTATGTGTCTGTTTATCTATGTGTCTGTTTCTCTCTTTTTCTCTTTCACTCCATTTTAGCTGAGATATTGAGATATCTCAGTCTTAGTGGGAGAGATCATTTACTCAAACATAAAGATTATGTGATTTTTGTGTTTTAACATCTACATCTTCTCTGATTTTTACTTGGACAAAAGATGTTGTTCCTTTTCTTCATCATGTATCAGCCATTTCCGTAACTACTATTTGATATTTAACCTTTGAATATTACTTGACCTTTAGGGGACAGATATCAGGAAAGCAGCTTGAGCCTAAGAAAAAAATAATTCTTCTAGACTAAGAATATTTAAGGTGAAAAATACACATAATTCCAGTCTAATATACCTCTGTCTCAGAAGAGAATAACATGATCAGCCTTATGGGCCCTTCTCCATCTCCTCTTCAGGCAGCAATCAAAATTCTCCTTGAAGAAGATTGGATTTCCAAGACATGTGAGGCATATATGGAGAAATCTTTGGGGACATATGTATAATCTACAGGGGCAATACATATCCTAACCTATAAAATTGTGTTAATAATGCTTGTAATTAAGAGTTTGTGAAGAATTCAATTCTGAATCTAAAGCACTAAATTAAAATTGTTTCTGATTTGCTAGGCTTGTGCTTAGACGTACATAATATTCATCAGTCAATATTTCCAGTTCTTGAAGGTTTCTAAAAGTGGTCAAGGAGGCAGGAGCCAAGATGGCAGAGTAGAAGCAGGGACTAGTTTGAGTTCTACCTCCACACCTCTCAAAAAACCTTTAAATATGACTCTAAACAAATTCTATCATAGCAAAAGCCACAAAAATGACAGACAGAAGCAAATTTCCAGTCCAAGACAACTTTGAAGGTCACAAGGGAGAGTCTGATCATATTGGGCTGAGAGTGCAGCACAGTTTGGCATGGGTGATGATTTGGATGGAGTTGGAGTAAGGCTTAGGGGACACTGGTACTGCAACAATTTCCAGACTTATCAACCCCAAAACACCTAAGACAACTTTGAAAGTCAGTGGGAAGGGTCTCTCATCTGGCTGAGAACAGAGTGTAGTTTGACCACAGCACCAAAACAAGGGCAATAACAGCCACTGCTGAAGGATGACTCATTCTGGAGACCTCCATTTAACAAAGATTTTAAAAGTTAAGTAACTGGCTAGAAAAATGAGCAAATTGGGGCGTGGAGGGGAAGACTACAAATTCTTACTTCCTTTGCAAAAATGTATTGTCTTATGTCATTGCTGATAAGGAAGATCAAAGCATACAACCAGAAGAAGACAACAAAGTCAAAGACCCTACATTCAAAGTCTCCAAGAAAAGTAAGAATTGGTCTTAGGTCATAGAAGAACACAAAAATAGTTTTGAAAATCAATAAAGAGAAGTAGAGGAAGAACTGGAAAAAGAAATGAGAGTGATGGAAGAAAATCATGACAAATGAGTCAATAGTCTAAAAGAGACCTTGAAAAAAATATTGAACAAAATAACACATTTAAAATGAAATTAACCTAACTGGCAAAAGAAGTGCAAAAAGCCAATAAGGAGAAGAATGCCCTAAAAAGCAAAACAGAACAAATGGAAGAGATCAAAAAATTCACGGGGGAAAATAATTCCTTCAAAATTAGGATGGAGGAAAAGGAAGCTAATACTTCATGAGAAATTAAGAAACTACAAAACAAAACCAAAAGAATGATAAAAGTAGAAGACAATGTGAAGTACCTCATTGGAAAAACAACAACAACAACAAAAACTACTGACCTGGAAAAATGGATCCAGGAGAGATAATTTAAAAATTACTGGGCTACCTGAAGGCCATGATCAAGAAAAGAGCCTAGACCTCATCTTTGAAGAAATTATCAAGGAAAACTGCCCTGATATTCTACAAAGAGATAGTAAAATAGAAATGGGAATAATCCACCAATCACCCTCTGAAATAGATCCCAAGAAGACAACTTCAAGGAATATTGCAGTCAAATTCTAGAGTTCCCAGGTTGAGCTGAAAGTATTACAAGCAGCCAGAAAGTAAGAGTTAAAGTATTTTGGAAACACAATCAGGATAACAAAAAATTTAGCAGCTTCAACACTAAGGAATCAGAGAGCTCAGAATAAGATATTCCAAAGGTTACAGGAGGTAGGATTAAAAATCAAAAATCACCTATCCAGTAAAACTAAGTATAGATCTTCAGGGAAAAAATGGAATTTCAATGAAATAGAGGTCTTTCAAACATTCTTGTTAAAAAGACCAGAGCTGAAGAGAACATTTGACTTTCAAATACAAGAATCAAGAGAAGCATGAAAGTGTAAACAGGAAAGACAAACCATAAGGGACTTATTAAAGTTAAATTGTTTACATTTATACATGAAAAGATGATATTTGTAACTCATGAGACCTTTCTTTATATTAGGGTAGTTGGAGGGAATATATATATATATATATATATATATATATATATATATATATATATATATATATATATATATGTGTGTGTGTGTGTGTGTGTGTGTGTGTGTGTGTGTGTGTGTGTGTGTATGTATATGTATATATATGTGTGTGTGCATATATATGCATACACATATATATGTATACATGTATACATATATGTATGCATGCTTGTCCACACACATACACACACATACACATACATATGTGTGTATGTATGCTTGTATATGGGTATATATGTGGATCTGCGTATATATATATATTCATACATATATTTGTGTATGTATATGTTTATGTGTATGCATGTATATGGTGTATGTATATGTCTGTGTATGAACATAGATATAGATAGAAGGGGGCACAGGGTGAGCTGAATATGAAAGAATGATACCTAGAAAACAAAATTAAGTGTTGAGAGTAATGTACTTAGAGAAAGGGAAAGTTAGAGTTTAGTAAAACATCTCACATAACAAAGACAAGAAAGAGATTTTACAATGGGGTGGAAAAAGGGTAAGGTGAGAGGCAATAAGTGAGTCTTATTTTCATCAGATTAGGCAGTAGAAAGGAATAACATACACACTCAATTGGTATGAAAGTTTATCTTCCCCAAAGGAAAGCAGAGGGAAAGGAATAAGGGGTGGGAAATAATACAAGGGATGGCAGATTGGGGGAAGGGGTAATCAGAAGCATGCTCTTTGGCAAAGGGACAAGTCAAAGGAGAGAATAGAATAAATGGATAGCAGAACAGGATACATGGAAATACAGTTAGTTTTTCACAACATTACTCTCGTGGAAATGTTTTACGACTACACCTGTATTGAATTGCTTGCCTTCTCAATGTGGGTGGGTGGGGAGGGGGGATGGGAGAGAATGTGGAAGTCAAAGCTTAAAATGAATGTGAAAAATTGTTTTTACATGCAATTAGGAAATAAGATATGTAGGTAATGGAGTTAGTGGTAGGAGGGAATGTGGAGAAAAAATTTCAAATTCAAAACTTTGTGTAAGTGAATATTGAAAACTGAAAATAACCAAATGTAAACAAAAATTGATTAAGACCTGCTATCATTTTTGCACTCTACTGGAATACAACCAAAGATAATTTCTACCCCATAAACATCTTTCCCTCTTACCATCAGTCAGTTTAACATGAGATCATCAACTCTGTGGTGTTAAAATTGTTTCGGAATCTGGGACCAAGTTCAGACTTGCCACTTGAGTAAGTTACCCTCATTTCATTTCACTTTCAGATTTGTAAAGTTATGATAATACTGGTTGTCCTTCTTACCTCACTGGAATACTAAGAAAATTAAATAAATTAAGAACCAGTTTGATATAGTTAATAAGGCAGTGGACTTGATTTCAAGAAAGGCAAAGGGGAAAAGGAAAAGAACATTTATCAAATACCTACTATGTGCCAAGAATTGTACCAAATGCTTTCTAAATATTATATCTTTGAAAGAGTTAATTTCTAATGTTTCTACAGGCACTTATTAACTGTATAAACTTGGCCAAGTAAAAAAAAAAAAAAACTTCTCTGTGCCTCAGTTTCCCCACCTAAAAACAAAGATGTTAGATTCAATGGTCTCTAATGTCCCTTCTATTTGTACACTGATGAACCTAATGATAAAAAATTGTAAGGCATTTTTTTAAAGTATAAGAACATAAGTAATGATTGTAAAATTCAGATTATTATTCTACGTATGCTAGGATGTAAGGCAAGATGAGTAGAATTTAAGTTTATCTGTTCCCTCAGTTTTTAATTTTTGGGGACAATTTGGTGGTACAGTGGATAGAGTGGCCTAGGAATTAGGAAGACTCATCTTCATAATTTCCAATCCATCCTAAGACACTTGCTAGCTGGGCAAATCACTTAATCCTGTTTGTGTCTGTTTCTTCCTCTGAAAAAATGCCCAGAGAAGTTCATTTCAAACTCCTCCTGTATCAAGAAAACCCCAAATGGGGTCATGAATTATTGCACTTGACTGAAACAACTCAACAACAAAACTTTTTTTAGTAGTCAGCATGAAAGAATGAAGTACTAGAAGTTGAGATGGGTTTTCTTCTTTGTCAGCCATCATCTATCTACATAAACTCTGTCAAATCATTTCTAACTACTTCAGTACCCCAATCAAATTCATTTATTCTTTATCCCATGGACAAGCCTTTGACTTCCTCATCTCTGTGACTTTATCAGTAAGTACCTTAACATTAACAAGCGGACCTGTTACCACAGGTTCTTAGATCTTCCTTCATAAAAGGAAAGGCAACTTTTGAGGGGTTAACAATCACTTTAACCAAGCACATATATATTTCACATAATTCAGGGAAGTCAGTACCTTGAAATTCAAAGAAAATACAGAGAAATTAAAAATCAACAGACATGTCTTCCTATACCTGAATTCAACAGACAGTTGGACCCCAACTGGCTGATCATAGTTACCAGAGTGGAAAGCACTGACATCTGGGTTTTCAAAGCCAGTAGTCTCCTGTAGTGGCTTCCCAGAGTCCTCATCTGGCCAAAAAGTCAGTCTTGCAGTCTTTTTTGTCAGTAAGCCCCAATGTAATCAACAGACTTGGCTTCCTCTCATTGATCATAATTCAACAGACTGGTACAACTGTCTGATCATACTTATCAGAGAGGGAAGCACTGACATCTGGGTCTTCAAAGCTGGGATGGGGGGCACATCTTAAAGTAGCTTCCCAGAGAATTCATCTCTCACTCAAATCTTCCTACAAAAACTAAGTCTCAAAGTAAAACCTCATACTAACAGTATTTATACACCTTTTCAGAGGCAGAGGACATAACCCTCCCACCTAGTGCCTCACCAGAAAAAAGGTACTTGGGACCCTCCTACAAAACAACTCCCTTAATCAAGCTTCCCACAATGGGCAGGCCCATCAATGGGTGGGAAAGATCTTCTTTAATCACATTATTCAATCATTCAATCAGAAGCACTTTTAGTAAAACAAAAACAGCAAAATTTTGTAATTTGATTTTCGTCACAAAGACTTTAATCTTTGCATTCCCGCTTGCCGATAATACATTACATTCACCTTATCACCCTAATCACTAATGCTCTTACCCTCTATTTAACCACCTGTCAAAGTCCTTGAAAATACCTCTTAAATGGCTCTTTTTGGATTTTGGTACTATACTTGTATTTGCTAGTTTTGTGCTAGTCAAATACAGCCTCAAATACTTATTAGCTACATGACTTTGGGTCAGTCACTTAGCCTCTGTTTGTCTCAGTTTATGCAACTGTAAAATGGGGATAATAATAACAATCATTCTACAGGGCTGTTATAAGGACAAAATAGCTTAATGTTTATAAAGTGATTAGCACAATGCCTGGCATATAGTAGGCATGATATTAATAATAATAATAATCTCTCCAAATAGATTATAAACCTCTGTCTTGTTCATAGGGGATGTGACATTTCTTTATATTCTCCAAAGCACATTCTATGGTACCCTGATCAGCAAATACTTACCATATGTGCCCAATTTCCTACATCTGAAAATTTGCAATTCTGCCTGATGTCTTAAATGTTTCATACTGGCATGATAAAGAATAAAAGGGTTTAAATATATATGTATATTATATATATATTTATGTATGTATGTGGTCATATATGAATATATACATAGAGAGAGAACATATTTATATTTTATCTTCAATGTCTCAAAAATTCAGTTTCTACTTTCCCCCTTTTGTTTAAAAAGTGGAAAAGTGGAGGTTAAATCAATTGATTTCTTCTGCAAGAGTTATTTGTCCTACTTACTAAATAACTAAACTGGGTTTTATTATAACTATTTGCATTCATCTTCTTTAATCTGCCAAGTAATTTTAAGCCCTTTGAAGTCAGAGCAGCATAGTATAATGGACAAAGCACCAGATTCAGACTAAAGGACCTGTTTTCTAATTTTATTTCTGCTGTTTATTATCCATATAAACTTGGAAAAGAAATTTCATTTCAATTTCCCCCCATAAAATTGGGGACAGATTAGTTCTTATGATATCTGAGGTTCCTTTCTATTATCATGGACTGGAGATGGTAAGACCTGAATTCAAATCCAGCCTCAGGTACTTAATACTTTTGTGACCCTGGGCAAATCACTTAAGTCATTATTTTTCTCAGTTTCCTCAAATGTAAAATGGCTATTTTAATAGCACATACCTCTCAGGGTTGTTGTGAGAATCAAATGAGAAAAATTTGTAAAGCACTTAGTACAGTACCTGGCACAAAGCAGTCACATAATAAATAAAATTTCTCTCCCTTCCCCCATTCTCTCTTTGAATTTACTACAAATCCTTTGATTTTTACAAAGAGAATTTTTAAATTAATGAGAAAGATCAAGGAGCACTGATGAGAATTATTTGTAACTTTGTTAGTGAAGAACTGAAGTATCACATGCCATCAGAAAAAAAAAAAAAAAACTATGTCTTCAGCCAAATGTGTGTTTTGGAAAATGGATTCATATATGCACAGGCACACTCACACAAACACATATACTCACACAAACACATATACTGACACACACACACACACACACACACACACACACACACACGAATAATAGTGCACATTAGCAGCATGGAATCATGCTTTGAATGCCAACCTGACTCAGGACAAGCTGTATTAAACTATAGCTCTATAGGTATAGCTCACCTAAGTCAATCATTCTCTTAGTGCTGCCATGAAACTTTGTGATACTGAAAATTACAGAACAACTATTGATTTGTATTGATAGAAGAAATTTCCTAACTGGAAATTTCCTACAATGATCAAATTACAGGTATGAATCTTCCCTTCCCCACCCCATCTATTTATCTTGCAATCCAGCATCAATAATCCATAGTATTCACAGGTATGCATTTGTATATGTATATATTTACATGTACATATATACATATGTGTGTTTATAGGGTGTAAATATATACAAATATAATTACATGAGTATATCAATCAAAAATACCTATTTATTAAGCACTTATTTTATATACACTGAGTTAAATTCTGGGGGGGAAAAGTGTACACATACACATACATGTGTTTACCATGTGGAAATTCATTTTAATTTGAAAATGCATGTTGCCTCATT
The DNA here is from genome assembly GCF_028372415.1 of Notamacropus eugenii. Taxonomy (NCBI): domain Eukaryota; kingdom Metazoa; phylum Chordata; class Mammalia; order Diprotodontia; family Macropodidae; genus Notamacropus; species Notamacropus eugenii. The sequence goes on along the minus strand of NC_092878.1, from coordinate 72,526,144 downwards.
TATTAAGGATTCAGTAACAAAAACACGAAGAAATTTTGCTTCTGATGAATAGAATTAGAAGAAAGTCTAATTTGGGTCACATTTCTTTTCTGAGTACCATAGCCTAATTGGCACACTAGTATTTCTCAACGTTAATACACCTGTCCTCAGATTGTTAGTGCTACAGTGAAGAACTCTGGAACTCTAACCTCAGCAACTAAAGCTATATTGTACACATATGTAAGGCATTCAAAGTGCTCCAGTCCAGTGACATTTCTAATACAAGTCACAGGGCAACATCTTACAATGAAAGTGGAATTATTTTTTTTCTGAAAATTCAAGAAAATGAAATAAGTTAGCATTTTGTGACCCCAGAAATCTCATCAGTTTTGCTGTTTCCTGCTTCATCTCTTGTACATATTTTATTAAAAATGACTCAGGGATGCCCTGAAGGGACTAGTGTCTAATTTTGACCATAGACCTTGCTCTGAAATGTTTAGCAGATCAACTGGATGCTAGCAAGAAGATGAAAATATGTTATTTCTCTGCTCCAGTCAGAAGCCTCCCTCACTCACTTCTCATGTTCTATCTATTCCTTATTATGACAAATAATTTTCCTTGAGAATTGCAAGCACATATCAAGAAAAGCAAAAGGTCCAAGAAAATCATACTGAAAATATTTTTACACTAGGATAATACCTGTGAAATTTTCATTAATATAACATTGCATTGTGGTAATTTACTAGGGGAAACATTCATTCTAAAAGCAATCATTGAAGTAGTTAATGCTAAATGAAACAGTAACAAATAAATTATATGGACTAGAGTTCTGTCATGTTCATAGAATGTATCAGAAATTGAAAGTATGTTAGTAATTTAGTTTTGATCTATAATTTCAGATTCCCAAAAGAGTAGGGAAAGAAAAGTTATAAAGTACAAAAAGGAAGAAATTTCTTTGTAAGACTTTTCCTGGGACATCATAAACATTTTTAAATTAAATTAAAACAATTCATCCCTAGACAATTTTCCCCCAGATTTTGTGAGTACTTTTTACACCACAGTCATTTCCTCTTAGTCATCACTCCCATCTCCACTGAACTTATAACAATGGAAACTATACACATACACGAACGTGCCCCCCCCCCCCCCCCTCCACACACACACACTTGAGCAAAGTCCATGTTAAACTGGTCAGAGGATCAGTTGCTGGGGAATATGCAGAGCCAGATAAGTTTTGCCTCTGTCCTCACTGACTTCTATGACACTGCCAAGCAATTGTATAACAACGAATCTGAGCATGTAGACATCTGAAGCTACTTCTTGGAAGGCTGTATCAAAGGGCATTGGTAGTGTGTGTGGCTTAGCCAATAGCTGTGATGAATGTGTTTTGTTTTTTTTTTTTTTCCCAGGGCTAGACTCATGCAGGGTGCAGTCAGAGATATTAGGGCACAATTAATACTCTATCATATCATCAGTACTTGAAAGAGAGGTTTACAGCCTATTGAATGAGTAGTTGATAAATTTCCCATGCAATAACATCATCAGTTGCCTTGACCTGTAGCCTTTGAATATATTAAAGATACCCTCTTGAATTCCCACCTCATGACTGATAGTTTTACATGTTGTTTCACATCGAGCTTTGAGTGAGGTTAACTTCTCCACCACCATCATTACTTGTTTTGTGAAAGTGTTCAAGACAAGGCACAAGAATGAAGCCCTGGGCCCATATGCCAGTGCTGGCCAATGTGACCTCAGAATGCTTTGGAAGGAGAGACCCTATGCCTCCTTCAAAAGGTTTCTGGGTTTTTTTTTCTCTTTTTCTTTCATAATTGTAACCTAAGAGCAACTGAAATAAGTCCCAGGAAAGTCTCTTCTGGGCCATTTGCTGTCAACTTGCTGCTTTTTCCCGCTTTAATCCAAACCATTTTCTGCCCCTTTCTTTCCACTTCATCAATCCACTCCTTCCCTGACTGAGCATTGAGGAAACCCTTCTCTTCCTTTTAGAGTTATCCCCATTTGACCTTTACAATATTCTCCCCTACACCTGTCTCTGTGAATGTAGCCTGATCCAGTTTCCAAACTTCGTCTAATAAAGTAAAAGAAAGGGGAAAGAAAGGATATCAATGACAAAAGAGAAATTAGGACCCTTTCTATATAAAGAACTTCAATGTTGTGAATAACCCAAGTGAAGTGTCTCCTAGCACCCATTCTATAAAGCTATGGAAAATCACTGTTTGTTCTAATTATCATTGCTCTGGAAATGGATTGCCAACAGGCATAAAAAGAGGATTAAAGATTTGAGGATTCCTGCTGTTTGGAAATAGGATGCTCTTCAATATTAGGATGAGGTTTACAGGGGATTATAGTTACCCTTATTTTTGTAAATTTTTAAAAATCTTAACCAAAAGAAAGAGACATTTCCTCCATGTATTACCTACACATATTTACCAATTTGGAAATTAAAGTACCATTTTATTGCTTTAGATCTCTTAATTAATGTTAAATTTTGACTTCTACATAATATATTTCTCAAATGATGAATAACTTGATTAAAGTAATTCGTATATTACAACTAATATTTTAGTGCTAAATGCAAAAAGCATGAGATGCACCTTCAAATCAGCGTAGTAATTTCTATGTAAAATATTAATAACAATCATAACAGCAATGATAACAAGTATCTGGCATTCAGTTAGCAGGAGGGGGACACCCACTGAAATTCCCCATATTAGAAGGAAAAAGGGACCCTCTCCTACTTCTGAAAAGTCTACCCTTGGAAGAGGATCCAAATGGGAATGTAACAACTGAAAATATGAAGCCTTCCATGTTAGCTTTCAAATTTAACAAGTCACTCTTGTAATCAAATTTCAAGTTCAGTTGCCTTTATGCTTATGAAAAAATAAATGTCAGAATGTGAGTGGAAAGAGTTTTTTAAACAGTACTTTAAAATCATTCTTTTAAAACTATATACCCCTCTAAAATTTTAGTGCTCTGGAACAAAGTCCCATTGCCATGCCCTAGTTGCAGCTCTGTTATTGGAGGTAATGAATCCCTTAAGAGGAACAGAGGAAGGTATTTGGATCCACCTTCTAGGAGGAGACTAGGGAAATAGGGGAAGTAGTTATGCAGAGTGATATGTGAATGGATTTTGATTTGCACCTGTCAAAGATGAAACCATACTGATAAGAAGACAGATTTATTGAAGCAATTGTTTGTCATAGTCTGGAAACACAGTACAAGAATTTTAAAGGAATGGAAATAGTATGTATCTGTAGATGCTTCCCCAATACGGTTTGATGGTATTTTCTTGTTGTTATTGTTTGGTCATTTCAGTCCTATTCAACTCTTTTTAACCCCATCAGGTGTATTCTTGTCAAAGATACTGCAATGGTTTGCCATTTCCTTTTCCAGATAATTTTACAAGACAGAAAAGTGAGATAAATAGCACTAAGTGACTTGCCGGTGATCACATCACTAGTAAGTATCTAAGGCCAAATCTGAATTCAGGTCTTCCTGATTACAGGTCCAGCTGTCTATCTACTGCATGAAATAGCTGCTTGGTATTTTCAAACACAGTCAATACTTTCTTGGATTATTCCTAACAATTCTTTAATAAGAGGCCACCTTTCCCAGCTGTCCATCAATAACCTGCCTAGAAAACATAAATTTATGGTAATATAACTTTAAGTTTAGCATTATTAATAAGGTAAATTTATCTGACAAAATGAGCTTTGAAAGCTAAGTATAACAAATTTATTATCTGAAATTTTGCATTTTCTCTGTTGTATCTTCTCTTCATTAAGGTGAGTTATTGAGAATACTCTAATGGAGGAATTGCAGATGTAGAAATGTAAAAAGTTCCTGGAAATATTCCTACTCTAATCTCCTCATTTTAAAGATAATGAAACTAAGAGTAATGGCTAAATGATTTGCCTAAGAATGAGCATAGTGTAGTGATAAAAATACTGGATATGAAATCATGGATTTAGAGCTAGAAAGGACCTTAGTAGAGTTTTCAAGACAAGTCCAATTTCCTCATTTTGCAAATGGGAAAAATAAGACACAAAAGAATTTCACTGACTTGCCCAGGGTCATGCAACTATGGAATGGTAGGGGATTCTAAACTTTTTTTAATTACATGCCTCTTTCAGTTAAGAACAATGAGCAGGGAGTGGCAGAGCCAAAATGGCAGAGTAGAAAGATTGATCTGCTATAGTTCCACACAGAAAGCCCACAAAACACCTGTAAAAAATGACTAAACAAATTCTAGAGCAGCAGAAGCCACAAAATGACAGAATGAAAGAGATTTTCAGCCCAAAACGGCCTGGAAAATCAACAAGAAAAATCCATTGCACCAGGATCAGAGCAGAGCACAACACAGCCTTGGCAGTATTTCACAACAGAGATAGGACCAAAGCAGGCTTCAGGGCACAGAATCAAGGGTAGCAGCTGCAGTTCCCATATTTCTCACCCCACAAATGTCAAAGTCAGCTTCAAAGGTCAGTAAGAAAGCTCTTTCAACTGGGTGAAAAGGGAATGCATTTTGGCCCTAGCCCCAGGGTGGCATTTAAAGAGCCCTTCATCTAAAGACTCTGGGGGAATCACACAGCTGATCTGGATCTCAGCCATGAGTGGTGGTCCTGGGGTGAGAAGGAGCATTGTCTGGTGGAGGCTCTGGAGAGGGAATTCTACTTGCAGATCCTTGGCAGAAAAGCTTGTGCTTGCCCCCAGACCAGAGCACAGGTCGGGAAAGGAATAAACTCCTCTCCCTTGCTTGTGCCACCTTGGAGGAATTGAGAACTTACACGTCCCTAGAGTAAATCTTCCACTTGACAAAGGACTCAAGAGTCAAGTAATTGATTAGGAAAATGCCCATAAAAGGGAAAAAAATAAGACTACAAAAGTTTACTTTCTTGATGAACAGGTATTATCCTCCATCCTTTCAGGTGAGGAAGAACAATGAAAACTATCTGAGGAAACCATAAAAGTCAAAGCAACTACATCCAAAACCTCCAAAATAAATATGCAATGATCTCAGCCAATGGAAAAGCTCAAATGATTTTGAAAATCAAGTTTGAAATGTGGAAGAAAAATTAGGAAGAGAAATGTGAGTGATGAAAGAAAATCATGAAAAGCAAGTCAACAGCTTGCTAAAGGAAACCCAAGAAATGCTGAAGAAAATTACACCTTTAAAAATAGACTAACTCAAATGGTAAAAAGAGGTCTAAAAAGCCAATGAGGAGAAGAATACTTTAAAAAGAAGAATTAATCAAATGAAAAAGGAGGTTCAAATGCTCACTGAAGAAAATAGCATCGTTAAAAATTAGAATGGAGCAGATGGAAGCTAATGACTTTATGAGAAACCATGAAATTCCAAAACAAAACCAAAAGAATGGAAAAAATGTCTCACTAGAAAAACAACTGACCTGGAAAATAGATCCTGGAGAGAAAACTGAAAAACTATGGGCTACCAGAAAGTCATGATGTAAAAAAGAGCTTGTACATCATCTTTTATGAAATTATCAAGGAAAACTTCCTGATAATCTAGAACTAGAGGGCAAAATAAATATTGATAAAACCACCAAAACCACCAATCACCTCCTGAAAGATATCCAAAAAGAAAACCTCCTAGGAATATTGTAGCCAAATTCTAGAGTTTCCAGGTCAAGGAAGCTGCAAGCAGCTGGAAAGAAACAATTTGAGTATTGTGGAAATAGAATCAGGATAACATAAGATCTAGCAATTTCTACATGAAGAGATCTAAGGGCTTGAAATATGATATTCAAGATGTCAAAGGAACTACAGTTAAAATCAAGAATCACCTAACCAACAAAACTGCATATAATACTTCTGGGGTAAAAATGGTCATTCAATAAAATCCAGGACTTTCAAGTATTTTTGATAAAAAGAACAGAGCTAAATAGAAAATTTGGCTTTCAAAAACAAGAATCAAGAGAAACATGAAAATATAATCAAGAAAGGGAAATCATAAGGAACTTACCAAAGTTGTACTGTTTACATTCTTACATGAAAAGATAATATTTGTAACTCTTGAGACATTTTTCAGTATTTGGGTAGTTGGAGTGATTATTTACATATAGACAGAGAGCAGAGGGTGACACGAATAGGAAGGGGTGATATCTAAAAATAAAAGTAAGGGGTGAGAAAGGAATATATTGGGAACAGAAAGGGAGAAATTGAGTGGGGCAAATTATCTCTCATAAAAGAGGCAAGAAAAAGCTTTTTCAGTGGAGGGGAAAAGGGGGAAGGTGAGAGAAAAAGCGAAGCTTACTCTCATCACATGTGGCTCAAGGAAGAAACAACATGCACACTCAATTTTTTATGAAAATCTGTCTTACACTACAGGAAAGTAGGGGAGAAGGGGTCTGGGGGGGGGAACGATAGAAGGGAGGGCAAATGAAAGGAGGGAGAAATTAGAAGCAAACACTTTGGGAGAAGGATAAGGTCAAAAGAGAATAAAATTAATTGGCGGGGCCGAATAGGGAGGGAAATACAACTAGTATTTCACAACATTGCTGTTATGGAAGTTTTTTGCACAACTACACATGTATAGCCTATACTGAATTGCATGCTTTCTCTGTGGGGATGGGTGGGGAGGGAGGGAGGGAGAGAAATTGGAATTCAAAGCTTTAGAAATCAATGTTGAGAATTGTCTTTGCATGCAACTGGGAAATAAGAAATACAGGTAATGGGGTATAGAAATCTATCTTGCCCTACTAAAACAGAGAAGATGGGGATAGGAGTAAGGAGGGGTGTGATAGAAGGGACAGCAGATTGGGGGAAGAGGTAATCAAAATGCATGGTGGCTTGGCCTGAGGGGAGGGGAGAGATGGGGAGAAAACTGGAACTCAAAATCTTCTGGAAAATAATGTTGAAAATTAAAAATAAATAATTTTATTTAAAAAATGAGCATGTATTATACAACATATATTTATATATGTTATTGGTAAGTAAATAAGTAAATATATATACATATATTCACTTAGTTATCATTACATTATTTTCAGCATTACTGAACTTATAATTAGTGATTATTGAAGTGGATATTATAGGTATTTTGAAGTGCAAGTATTTTTATTAACTGATGAAGCAGTCTTAGCTTGAAGTCATGTCATAAAAAAGGGCAACTGAGAATAGCTCCTACTTTGAGATCCCTGTACTATATTATGCTGCCACTGTGTTGAATCCAGTGTTGCTCCAATAATAAATAACTACTTGTATTTTCTTAGTCAGGATATTTAATTCTCTACTCCATTAGAATGTCAGTTCATTTTACTAAAGATTTTTCCATTCTATAAAAGTATAACTTTTATATCTAGCACCCAGTACTTAGTGTAGTGTCTGGCATATAAGAGGTGTCTAACAAATAATTGTTGATGGAATGATGAATTTATAAACCTCAATTTCCTCAAAATAAAGAGACTAGAAAAAGTAATTGCTGAATTCCTTCCAGTTCTAAATCTTAAGGTTCTATGTTCCCTTTTCAGTGTCTACACATGACACTCAAATGAGACATTTCTTTGAAAGGAGTCAGTACATTTGTTCTGACCTGTGGTGTTCTTGTTCTTCTCAAGACTTATTACTTATATGAGTTTATAAAGCTCATTGAATCCTTCTTAGTTTATAAAGTAGGGAGATTGCAGCTGAGAAGTCCCCACAAGAATAGTTGTCTAGAACTGAAACAAACAAGGATTAATAACTGTGAATTGATAATTGTAAGTTGATAATTGTAAGAAGAACATGAAGATGAAGAAGGATAAGGAAGATAAGGAGGAAGATGAGGAGAATAAAGATGAGGAAAAGAGGAGGAGAAGGAGGAAGATGAGGAGAATAAAGATGAGGAAAAGAGGAGGAGAAGGAGGAAGGGGAGAAGATAGTATTTGTGGTAAGATTCATAAGATTTCAGTTAAGGTCATCATGGGTAGCTTGATGGTAAAGAATACAGGGTGTGAGGTCTGGCATTAGGAAGACCTGAGTTCAAATCCAGTCTCAGACACTTACTAGCTATGGAACCCAGGGCAAGTCACAACATCTGTTTGCCTCAGTTTTCTCATCTGCAAAATAAGGAAAATAATAGTATCTTTATCCCAGGGTTGCTATGAGGATCAAATGAGATACTAAATGTAAAGCATTAAATATAGTACCTGGCCCATAAAATGCATGATATTTGTGTTAATTCTTGTTGTTGTTATTTTAGGGATATCAAGAATTCAGCTTGTGATATTTTAATTCCAGGTAAATAATCATGTGAAAGGTGACAAAATCTTAACTCAATTTGCTACATTTATTTGATTAGTTGGTGAATATATGCTTTTTATGTGCTGCCACAAATGGCTGACCCAGAATTCTAGTTTCTTTTAAATTCATTAATAGAAAAAAAATACCCTTCCACTTGCAATTATTGTTCTCCAAGGAGTTGAAATAACATGGGACATACCTTATATAGTCAGATTTGTAAGTCTAAGTATTGGAATTTGGTTTTGGTTACATTACTAATATAATCTATCAAAGATTTTGAAATTTTAAAGAAATAAACGTAAAGAAATATATTCAAAATGCTTAATGGAGCAACTTTATAAAGCACTTAACCTAATTAGCCCAGGATGAGGGGCAAAAATCAAGTTCAGTGCAACCTTAGGTATTTCCTTTATGTTACCAGCATTTACTACAGGGTTTGAATAATTAAGAAATGTTTAAGCTAAATAGTAGATTTTAGATCTTCATATAAAATCCAAAGAAATCATATGAAATTTTATACTCAATAAATCTGTTGGGTTAATGGTCTTAAAATTTATAAGAAGAATACTTTGTACCAAAAAGCAGTACACACACACACACACACACACACACACACACGTATATACACATTCTATGTTTCCTAACATGAGAACAATCAAGTTCATGATTTTTTAACAAAAGCAAAAACAAAACAACTTTTGGATCAGTTTTGCCCAAGCTCTAAATTAACTTAACAGCAATGTCAGTTATTTGGAGATGCAATATTACCATCCATCCTGTCTTCTTCTGGCTGGTTCTGTCTACTGTCAAAAGATAATTAAAAGATCTTTCCTTTAGAAAATGAATTCAAGGCTCTTGAACTTTTTATTTCCAGTTAGTGAAAGAGTTGGGGATATGATTCTACTGTACAGATGCTATTATTAGCCTACTAAATATAATACCTTAAAAAAGTTATTTAAATTATATTAGAAATAGGGTTTCAGGTTCTTAGGGTTTCATTTTTTCTTTTACCACACTCTACAGAATTTTAGAATTTCATAATTGGAAGGAACTTCAGCTAGTTCAACTCACATCTGAATAAGAATCCTCTCTATAACCTATTGAGAAGGAACTCAATGTCTCCATAAGCAGTTCATCTCCTTTTTGGAGAGTACTAATTATCCGCAAATTTTTCTCTTATATTATCTCTAAATCTTACAATTTTCCTTTCTACAACTTCCATTCATTATTCCTAGCCATTTCCACTCCCTCAAACTCACCCTTCTCCAGCAAACTGATTGAGTCTAATGCTTCTTCCACCTAATATCCCTTTCATTACTTGAAGAGAGTAATCTCATACTGTCCAATCATGCCTTATCTTCTCTAAACTAACCATCATGGCGGGAGTGAGGGGGAGTTCCTTCCTTCAACCAACCATCAAATAGAATGATCTTGAGGTAATTCACAATTTTGATTCTCTTCCACTGGCTACTCTGTAGCTTATGAAAGTCCATCATAAAAAATAACACCAACAACTGAACACAAGCAGAAGATAGTAGGACTATTATCTCCTCACAGTCAAGATTATTCATCTTTTTAATGCAATACCACATTATTAACTCAGAGCAAGCTTGCAATCCACGAAGATTCCACCCCATTTTTTTCATACAACTAAGGGAAGAAGTTTTATACAATACCAATATTACTGGATTTGTACTCAGAGTATCTAAGTTCAAATCCTGGCTCTGGCTCTGACTGGCCAAACATGGAATTTTGAACAATGCAAATAACATCTCTTGGCCTTGGTTTCTTGAGCAGGAAAGATGAGACCACATACCAGATGTTCTCAAAGACTCTTCTATATCTAAGTGTAGCATCTTGCACAATCAGTTTCCTCCATTTTTTCTTCACTCCTTCAGAAGTCAGTTAAGGAGATCATATTAGATAATCATCTTAGGTTACTTCAGAGACTGTCATGTGGAAAAGGTAAGAGACAGTCTGTGAAGCTCCAGAGGACAGAGGAAGAACTCTCAGTAGAAATTAAAGGGGACAAATTATGGTTTAATATAAGAGAACATTTTCTAAAAACGAGAGTTATACAACCATAGAATAAGTTGTCTTAAAAAAAATGAGATCCCTGGATTTGGAGACTTGTTGGAACAGAGGATGGATGAGCATTTGTAAGGGATAAATTCTGAAGAGAGTAGAAGGTGAGACTGGGTGACCATCAAGTTCTTTTCACCTCTGAATTTTTGTAAGAGAAGTTCCCTCTGGTGATTTTATTTTATTTTATTTTATTTTTTGTTCCTGGAAAAAAAGAAAGTATTGCTGCCATTGCCCTAAGAGATTAATCTCGGGTGAAAGGAAGAAACAGAATTTCCTGTTTGTTTCTTTGAGCTAAAGTGTCTATCTAAAGTCATTTTAATTAGATTCCTTCCTATATAAAACCCGTTTACAGTAAAAAGCTGGATATGTTATCTTCCTTGATAACATATTCAATTCAAGGCAATTAAATTGCTACAGAAGGATACAGTTTAAATGCTTTAGTGAGTAATATTAGTTTACAAAAACCTAATGGTCAAGATCATCTGAAATGTCTCCAAAAGACACAGAAAAAAATATGCAATTGAGAAAAACATTATAGCAATTTATTAAGGTCTGCCAAGTTTCCCATTATAGCATGAGGTGAAATACTCCTTCAGGCATGTCTTGGAATAAAAGAAATCAAACCAGAAAGGAAGATAAATATTCTAATTAGTTCAGTTTTATGGGTTTAAAAAAATATATAAAAAAGCCATAATACAAAGGAATGCTGTTAGGCTTTTAAAAAATGTGATTTGTCTTATTTCGAAAAATGACTTTATTACATCTCTAATCAGTCAGTCAGTCAACAAGCAGTTAATAAGTACTAAGTTAATAAGTACTTAGCACTAGGCACTATGCTAAGCAATGTCACTATAAATTCAAGCAAAAAGTAAGGCAATTTCATCCCTGAAAGAACTTACATTTTAATGGGAGAAAATAACATAGAAAAGGTATAAAAGGAAGCTACAAAGAGGAAACAGTGAGGCATAGAGGGTTATTTTCCAAGTCGGAGTTCCAAGGCAAAAGTAATCCTCCAAAATATAGAGGTTTTGGGAACATGATACCGTTGCCAGTTGTTTTATTCTTGTCAGACTCTTTGTAACTCATTAGAGGTTATTAGCAAAGATACTGGAGTGGTTTGCCATTTTCTTCAGAACCTGAGGCAAACAAAGTTGAGTGACTTGCCTGAGGTCACTCAGTTAGCAAATGTCTGAAGCTAGATTTGCAATTGAAAAATTAGTCTTCTTAACTCCTGGTGGGCCACTGTACCCACCTGTGCCAACTAGCTGCTTGATAGAGAAATCCAAAGGAGGGAAGTTTAGTGGGAAATGAAGATAAGGTTGATGTGGGCCATCCATTGTACCAAAAAAATAAAGATTTTGTGAGGAATCATGCAATCAGAGGGCAGAGAATACTTTTGAAATATGAAATCTAGGACTCAAGTGATGTTACAGGATAAAGAGGTTTCTGGGAAAGGGTGAAGAAGTCCAAAGGAGGGTCACTTTGTCTTCAGTTATCATACATTAATGCCTTAGGTAAAAGAAGGAATTAATCAATTAATTAATTAATTAAATGTTACTGCCTGTGGTTATCAGCAACACTTAACAAATGTAAACTTTAGAAATTGCTTTATAAATTCTTACCAAAGCATCATTGTGAAGATCAGTAGAGAGAGTAGAAGGAATGAGGGTTAGAGACTGGACCTATAATTTCATTGATGAGGAAACACTTCCACTATTTTTTTTAATGCATTGAATGAGATATATTTTTGGACATGGCCAATCCGGAAATTGTGTTGCTTAATCAGGCATATTTGTTTTTTCTTTCTTTTGTTCTCACAGTGGGGATGATGAAAAGAGAGAGGGAGAGAGAAAGAGAGAGAGAGAGAGAGAGAGAGAGAGAGAGAGACAGAGAGACAGAGAGACAGAGAGAGAGAGACAGAGAGAGAGAGACAGAGAGAGAGAAACTGCTTGTTAATTGAAAAAAGAAAATAAAGAAGAAAATGCATTCCATTCTAGAAACATGAATTAATCAGAATTACAACAAAATAAAAACCTTAGTTGTGTGATAAAGCCTTATTTTTAACTACAGTTATACTGACTGACATTTCTATAACACTTTAAAGCATATCTCATTTAAAGTGCCAATAACTATGTGAATCAAGTGCAACTAATATTATTATCCTCATTTTACAGCTGAGGAAACTGAAGATCATTGGGAAAGAGTAAATGACTTAGCCTGCAGTCACTTAGCAAGTGACTTATTAAAGCTGAGAATTGACCCAGGTTTCACTCCCTCTACTAATACAGATCAATACTTTTTTTCAACTTTTAATCTTAGGAGAGTCGCCTAGAAAACTGAAAGGCTAAATGATTTGCCCAAGGTCACATAATGAACATGCTAGAGCCAGGAGCATTTCCCTCTTCTCTGCACCATACAGACACATGTACAAGGATGTGCAAATAAATATTTAACAGACTGTTCTCTAGGGAGAGGAGGAAATGTAGTTAGGTTACACTTTGAAATTTAATATGCATTGATTACATTTTTTCCATCACTTTCCTAATCTTGAAATTCAACAAAATAACAAAGCTCTGATTTGTAGCATTTGCCAATTTTTGAGGTATAAATGTTTGCATAGAAAATTTAACAATCAGCTCTGAGGAATCAATGCAAGCAAAGTCCAGCACACCACTGCACATATACTTAATTCCTCCTTTTTATGTACTGAGTTATAATGGAAAGAATATTGTTTGAACAATCAGAAAACTGGATTCTACAATAACATTGGAACCATTTTCTGGCTGTGTAACCTTGGAAAACTGAAGTTACCTCATGTGTAAAATGAGCATCTTAGTCTTCAATTTCAGTTTCTTAGGCTAGTTGCAAAGACTGGACGAGTTGAAGTTTATACTTAGGATATTATACATCTCTTTTCAAATGTAAGATATTATAAGGTTGCCTATTCCAAGTTATTCGATGATTATTTTCTATTATAGTTCAAGATGAAAAGTAAAATTTGGAAACATATATGCATCAATTGTATCACAAATGTAAACTGAAAAAAAAGTAACTAAAATTGTGTTTCTGTGTTTTTTAATGGAATTTACAATTTCATTTATGAAAGAAATTTCTATTCAGAAAACTCCTTCTCTTAACAGGAACCTGCTTTTGAAATGCATAAACTTCAAGAGTTGCCTGAGTACTGAGAGATTATAGGACTTATCCAGCATGATAAGTTTTGGTCTGATGCTAACCCAGGTGATCCCAGGCCTCTCTAACTCTGAGTCTAGCTCTCTATCATCCATCATTTGTGATTCTTTATATTGGTTTTCAATTTATAAAATGTAAACATTTTCTGATGATACTTTCTTCTGGTGATTACATTGAAATGAACAACAACATCTTTAGAAGACTTCTGAGAGCAAAGATGGCAGAGCAAGCAGTAAGTTGCTCTCACTATCTGTTATTAACCTGTAAGAACCCCTAAAATATCACTCCAGTAACAGTCCTGGAAGAGCAGAGACAACAGAAAGATGGGATGTGGCAGTATTTTAGCCCAGGAGGTTTGGAGGATTAATGGAAAAGGTCCCTCTCACTGTGGTGTGGTGGAAGGGGAGCAGTACAGGATAGGAGGCATCTCAGCATGCCAACAACATGCCCTTCCTCAGGAAATCTGTGGGAGATCCTGAACCCCAGGGTAGTGGAGCAGACAAATGTCAAAATCAGAATTCCTCACATGCCTTGACACAGCCAATGGAACCAGGAGACTAAAGATTGGAGAGCCAACACATGCACTCATAGGTAGGAGTCATCAAGCAGCCACAGCCGCCATGTACTTCATCACAGCTCCAGTAAACAGGCATTCTCCTGTGACCAGACTACTCTCCACCCTGAGAGCTTCAGTGTAGTTGTGGAGAAAGACATAAAAACCCCACCTGACCTCAGCACATACTAGTTCAGTACTAGGTAAGCTGCAAGACCCTGATAACCTAGAGCTGCCAGCTCTTGAGGCCCCAGCACATAAAGTCAATGACCAGACTACTGATCCACAGTGCAAGAAGCGTGATATAGTGCCACTTGTGATTTAGCAAGAGACCTCATTTTTAAAAACCAAGAAATAGGCAGACATCATGAGCAAAAAGTATAAATGGACAATGATCATAAATTCTTTCTATGCGGATAGAGAAGATCAAACACAACTTCAAAAGAAGACAAGGTAGTCAATATAACTGCATCTGAAACCTCAAAGTGGGACACGAACTGGTTTCAAGTCCAAAAAAACCTTCATGGAAGAGCTCAAGGAAGATTTGAAAAGAAAAATAGCAGAGATAGAAGGAGAAATTGGTAAAATAAATTAGAGGTATGAAAGAGAGATTCAACAGCTTAGAAAGGGAATGTCATAAATTGACTATAAAGAAACAATTCCTTGAAATAGTCTTATTGACCAAATGGAAAAACGAAAGACCACTGAAGCAAACAATGCCTTCAGAAGTAGAATTGGACAAATGGAAAAGGAGGTATAAAAACTAACTGGATGAAATTAGTATTGGGCAAGCGGAAACTAATGACTCTATGAGACATCAGCAATCAGTCAAACAAAATCAAAAGAATATAAAAAGAAAGAAAATAGAAATTAATATATTGGAAAAATCACTGAACTGAAAAATAGATCCAGGAGAGAGAATTGAAAAATTATTGGTCTACATGAAAGCCATGCTCAAAAAAATACCTGGACAGCATCACTCAAGAAATTATCAAGGATAACTGCCCTGATATTCTAGAACCAGAGGGCAAAATAATCATTGAAAAAATACATTGATCTCCTCCTGAAAGAGAATACAAAGTGAAAATGTGAAGGAATATTATAGTCAAATTCCAGAATATATGTCAAGGAAAAAATACTGCAAGAAGTCAAGAAGAAACAATTTAAATATTGTGGAACTACAGTCAGGATTATGCAAAACATTTCAATTCCTACATTAAAAGATCAGAATGCTTGGAATTTGATATTTTGTAAGGAAAAGGAGCTTGGATTACATCCAAGAATCAACCCTCCAGTGAAATTGAGCACAAACTTTCAGGGCAGGAGATGGACATTCATTGAAATAGGGAGTTTCCAAACCTTTCTGAAGAAAGATTAGAGCTCAACAGAAGATTTGGTCTTCAAATATAAAACTCAAGAGAGGCACAAAAAGGTATACAGAAAACAAAAACACAAACAAATGTGTTATTCAATAAGGGCAAATTATTTACATCCCTGCATGGGAATAGGATGCTTATAACCCTCGAGGTATGTTTATAAGAACATGTAAGAAGGGTATACATAGGCAGAGGGCGGGGGTATAAGTTGACATTGGTGTGATGATAAAAACAAATCTAATTAAGAGGTAAAAAGGAATTGTACAGTGAGAAAAGGGTAAATTACATCACACATCACACAAAAAGTCATAGAGACCTACTACAGTAGTGGGAAAAAAAGGAGGGGAATGAACAATGCTTGAGCCTTACTGTCATCAGACTTGGCACCAAGAGGGAATAACATACTCAGTTAGGTGTAGAAATCTAAATTATCCTATAGGAAGTAGAATGGGAAAGGGGAAAGAAAGGGGAAGGGTTGGGTAGAAGATTGGGAAAAAATAGTGGGGGAATTGGAAAGAAAAAGGAGGGGCTGATATAAGGAGGGCAGATTGAGGGAGGCAATGGTCAAAAGGAGATCTCTAGTGAGGGAGGAAAGGGAGAAAGGAGAGAGAAAGCAAAAAATGGGTGGGATGTGGAAACAGGATTGAGAAAAAGACATAGGTAGTAATCATAATTGTGAATGTGAATGGGATGGATTCTCCCTAAAACAAGGGTGGATAGCAGAATGGATTAAAAACCATTCTCATACAATATGTTGTGTACAAGGAGCACATTTGAAGCAGAGGGATACACACAAAATAAAGGTAAAAGGCTGCAGCAGAACATATTATCTTTCAACTGCAGTAAAAAAAAAAAAAGGCAGGGGGAACAATCCTGATCTCAGTTAAAGCAAAGCGAAAAAAAAAGATCTAACTACAAGAGATAAGGAAAGAAACTATATTCTGCTCAAAAGGTACCATAGACAATGAAGTAATATCATTAATAAATGTACATGCACCAACCCGCATAGCGTCCAAATTCTTAGTGGAAGAATTGCAGGAAGAAATAGCAAAACTATACTAGTGTTGGACCTCCTCTTCTCCTGCTCTATACTAGATAAATCTAGCCACAAAATAAAGAAAAAGAAGTTAAGGAGGTGAACAGAATTTTAGAAAAGTTAGATATGATAGACTTTTGGAGACAAGTGAATAGGGATAGGAAGGAATACGCCCCTTTATTTTTGGTGGTACGTGGCAACTACACACAAAATGACCATGTATTGGGGCATAAAAACCTCACAATCCAGTGCAGATAGACATAAATATTAAAGGCATCCTTTTCAGATAAAGATGCAATAAAAATTACATATAAGAAAGGCACATTGAAAGATAAACTAACAGTTAATTGAAAACTAAATAATCTAATCCTAAAGAATGAATGATCAAACAACAAATCATAGAAGCCATCAATAACTTCATTAAAGAGAATAACAATAATGAGACAATGTACCAAAACTTATGGGATTCATCAGAAGTGGTTCTTAAGGGACTGTTTATATCGCTAAATGCATTAATGAATAAAATAGAGAAAGAGGAGATCAATAAATTGGGCATGCAACTAATAGAGTTAGAAAAAGAACAAATTAAAATTCACCAAATACCATAATTGAAATTTTGAAAACCAAAGGAGAGATTAATAAAACTGAAATTAAGAAAATTATTGAACTAATAAATGAAACTAAGAATTGGCTTCATGAAAACACAGTAAAATAGATAAACCATTGGCTAATTGGATTTAAAAAAAAATTAATAGAGGGTAACGAGCCAAGATGGCAGAGTAGAAAGATGCACATATGCTAGCTCTTACCCCACAGCCAATAAAACTCCTGTAAATAAGAACTCTCAACAAATTCCAGAGCAGCAGAAGCCACAGAACAACAGAGTGGGGGAAATTTCTATCCCAGAGAGACCTGAAAGACTGACGGGAAAAGTCTGTTGTGTGCTGGACATGGAGCAGAGCATGACTCTGCATTGACGATGCAGCACCAAAAGGAGCAGATCTGAGCAGGCTTCAGGGACAGAATCTCCAGCAGCAGTGCAGATCCTTCAACCCACAGGCACCAAAGGTCAGTGACAGGGTCTTTCTGGCTGGCCAAGAGGGGAGCAAGGTGACCCCATAACTTAGGCCTCCTCAGGAGGCAACAATGGAGGCAGGAGTGGACAGGGCTCCCAAAGTAAGCAGTAGCCCGCATCCATTGCTGAAGGTCTCATCATAAACCCCCTGAGGGATATGAGCCCTGTGTGGCAGCCCTACCCCTAACTGAGCAGCTGATCTTAATCTCATACTCAACAGAAGCCCTGCCCCCACCTAAAACTCCTGAGGCTTTGGAGCAGCTCACTTGAATCTCAGCCTCCAGTGCTGGCCTGGCAGAACTGGAGGAAAGGTGGTTGTGTAGAGGAAACTCTGAAGTCAAGTAATTGGCTGGGAAAATGCCCCAAAACGGGAAACAAATAAGACCATAGAAGGTTAGTTTCTTGAGGAACAGGTGTCTCCCTCCCATTCTTTCAGATGAGGAAGAACAAGGCATACTGTCAGAGGAAGTCAAGGCCTCTGCCTCCAGGGCCTCTAAAAGGAACTTAAACTGGCTTCAGGCAATAGAAAACTTTACAAAACAAGTTAGCAACTTACTAAAGGAGAACCAAAAAAAAATGTTGAGGAAAATAATAGTTTAAAAAGAGGCTAACTCAATTGGATAAAGAGGTCCAAAAAGCCAAAGGGGAGAGGGAGGTTTTAAAAAGCAGAATTAGCCAAATGGAGGAGAAGGTTCAAAAGCTCAGTGAACAAAATAATTCATTGAAAGAGAGAATTGAGTTCAGGGATACAAATGACTTTGAGTTAAACCAAAGCAGGTAGTAAACAAAATCAAAAATTTGAAAAAATAAAAGATAGTGTGAAACATCTCACTGGAAAAACAACTGACCTGGAAAATAGATCCAGAAGAAATAATATAAAAATTATGGGACTACTTGAAAGCCATGATCAAAAAAAGAGCCTAGACATTATCTTCCATGAAATTATCAAGGAAAACTGCTCTGATGTTCTAGAATCAGAGGGCAAAATAAATATTGAAAGAATTCACTTAATATCTCCTGAAAGAGACCCAAACAGAGAAACTCCTAGGAATATTGTTGCCAAATGTCAGAGTTCCCAGATCAAGGAGAAAATACTGCAAGCAGGTAGAAAGAAACAATTTGAGTACTGTGGAAATACAGTCAGGATAACACAGAATCTGGGAGGCTTCAATATTAAGGGATTGAAGGATTTGGAATGGGATATTTCAGAGGTCAAAGGAACTGGGATTGAAACCAAGAATTACCTACCCAGCTAATCTGAGTAAAATACTTCAAGGGAAAAAATGGTCATTCAATGATATAGATGACTTTCAATCATTCATATTGAGAAAAAGACCAGATCTGTATATAAAAACTTGACTTCCCAAGACAAGAATCAAGAGAAGCATGAAAAGGTAAACAGGAAAGAAAAATCATAAAACACTCTCTAAAGCTGAACTGTTTACATTGCTACATGGAAAGAAAATATTTTTAACTCTTGAATCTTTTCTCAATATTTGGGTAGATGGAGAGATAGTACATACACACACACATACACATATATAAGTAGAGAGTGCAAGACATGTTAAATCAGAAGAGATGATATCTACACACACAAAAATAAAACAAAATAATAATTAAGGGGTGAAGGAGGAAAATTCCGGGAAGAGAGAGGGAGAAATGGAATGGGGCAGGCTATAACTCATAAAAGAGATAAGAAAAATCTTATTCAATGGAGGAGAAAAGGGAGAAGTGGAGAGGAGAAAAACGAAGCTACTCTCTCCACATGTGGCTGAAGGAGGGAATAACATGCTCACTAAATTTGATATGAAAATTTATATCACACCACAGGAACGTAGGAGAGGAGGTGACAAGTGGGGTGAGGGTAATGTTGGAAGGGAGGACAAATGGGACAAGGAAGTCACTAGAAATAAACACTTTCGAGAAGGGACAAGGTCAATTGTGGGGAAACAATAAAGCGGGTTAGAGTAGGACAGAGGGCAATATAGTTAGCATTACACATCATGATTATTATGGAAGTCTTTTACAAAAGAACATATATTTAGTCTGTATTGAATTGATTCCCCTCTCAGTGGGGCTGGGGAGGGAGGGGGGAGGGAAAGAAGTTGGAATTCAAAGTATTAGAAACAATTGTTGAAAATGTTTATTGCACATAATCAGGAGATAAGAACTACAGGGAATGGGGTATACACATTTATCTTGCCCTACAAGAAAAGAAAGATAGGGATAAGGGAAGGATGGGGTGTGAGTGAAGGGAGGGTACATTGAGGGAAGGAATAATCAGAATGCAAGGTATTAGGAAGAGGGAGAAGGGGAGTGATGGGGAGAAAAATTGGACATGTTCCAAAGTGAGGTAAAGCAATTAGTATTAAAACAATTGACTGAATAAATAACTGATAATAAATCAATGACATCTTTAGTTTGGGGAAAAGAATTTCAGTCTAAATTTCTTAGAGGAAAGTAACCTAGGGTAAAATTTGGCATAGATGGAAAAGTCAAAGTTTTAATGATAAATTTGATTTTATGATTGCTATTTAATCAGGAACTAGAACATGTATTGAAAGATATGTAAGCCACTTAAGACTTGCCTCAAAGCCAAAGTGAAATTATAATCATATTTGAAACCTGGTTTTTGGAACTTGCCATTTTTAGATGCTGTAGTTAAGTGTAGTTAAGTTAAGTGACTGTTCTTCTGACTCTAACTCCAGGTATGGGTGGCAAGAAACGCGATCTGAGCCTCCAATCCATGATGCCAGTAAGCTGGAGAGATGCTGGTGTGAACTGCAAAAGGTGATCTCATTGGAAAGGTTGGAGAGCTACTGTTCAGCCTGGGCTGAGGTAGGATTCTCCTGGCTCAATTTCCCCACTGACACCTGGCAAACCTTAAGCTTGACTGAATGCAAGTGGACAATCTAATCCTGCCTGGAATTGACATGAAGCTGAGGACATATAGCATCCCTGTTATGTCCCTACTCTTGGTGACAATTTCCTATAGTTTGTAAGCTTAATACCAGATCTATTAAACTATAGATTTTTGATAGGGGAATATCCAAGGTTAAGTCTAAAATTAAGCTATTAGGCATAGGACTTTAGATCAGCAACAATAAGTTAGGTTCCTTTAATTCTTAGTAACACTGTGGATACAATTAGGTCAAGAGCTTGTGAAGTTAGCAACATAAATACTATTTGTGTCTCAGTTGGTTAATATTAAAAAACAACTCTTTTGTTGCCCATATTGTAAATGCTTTAAAAAGAAGTATCACCTGACCAAAAGTTTGAATTGTTTTATCTGTTACAAACTGTGTTAAAAATGAAAAATTAAAATTAAAAAAATTTTAATAACTTCGTTTAAAATTTTTTAATATTAAAAATGTTTAATTAACAGTATCAAAAATGAAAAGGGGGAATTCATCACCAATGTACAGGAAATTAAAACAATAGTTAAGATCTATTTTACCCAACTGCATGCCAATAAATTCGAAAATTTTAATTAAATAGATGAACTTTCAGGAATATGTACATTGCCGAGATTAGTAGAAGAGGACATAAAAAACCTAAATAGCCTCATTTCAGAAAAAAGAAATTGAACAAGTCATCAATGAGCTCCCTGTGAAAAAATCTCCATGGACAGATGGATTTACAAGGGAATTCTATAAAACTTTTAAAGAACATATATGTGAGATTTATTGAGAACTGGAGAATTTATGACCAAACAAGAGATAAAGAACTAAGAAATTAAATCTATCTAAAGTTATATGAAAATGTACTTTAAGTCATTGTTGATTAGAGAAATATAAACCAAAACAACTCTGAGCTAACACATCAAACCTATCAGCTTGGTTAACATGACAAAATAGGAAAAGGATAAATGGTGAAGAAGATGTGGGAAAATTGGAACACTAATACATTGTTGATGGAGTTGTAAACTGATTCAACTATTCTGGAGAACAGTTTGGAACTATGCTCAAAGGGCTATCAAACTGTTCATACCCTCTGACCCAGCAATACCACTGTTAGGTTTGTATCACAAAGAGATCATAAAAACAAGAAAAGAACACACAAGTTCAAAAATATTTATACTGACTCTTCTTCTAGTGGCCAATATTTATAAACTGAAGGGATCCTCATCAGTTGGGGAATGACTGTGGTAAATGTTGGGGTAAATGAATTGTGATCTAGTACTACTGCTCCCTAAGAAATTATGAAGTGGGCGGAGGTAAGATGGCAGAGTAGAAGCATGGCTCTCTCCCTACAGCCTACAAAATACCTGTAAAAAATATCTCTAATTCTAGAACAGCAGAAGTCACAAAATGAGAGATGAACAAGATTTCCAGCCCAAGACAGCCTGGAAGACCAACATGAAATGTCTGTCACACCAGCTCTGGAGTGGAGAGCAGCCCACAGAGCACAACCCAGTCTTGGATGTGTGGCATGGCAGGAATAGGACTGGAGCAGGTCTCAGGGAATTGAATCTCTGGCAGCAGCTCTGGTTCCCAGATTATTCAACCCCAAAATGCCAAAAACAATCTCAAAAATCAGTGAGAAAGGTCTTCCCTCTGAGTGACAAGGGAATGTGGTCTGGTCCCCATCTTCAGGTGACAGCAGCATCGACCTTTGGAGCCCTCAGGATTAGGATCCTGGGAGAATCAAGGAGCTGATCTGGAACTCATCCCTGAGTGGCAGTCCTTGGGGGAGAAGGAGTGCTGACTGGTGTGGTGGAGCTGGTGGAGGCTATGAAAAGGGAATTCTACTTGCAGATCCTGGGTAGAAAAGCTTGTGATTGCTTCAGGACCAGAGCACAGGCTAGGAGAGGAGCAAACTCCACTCCCCTGATTGTGCCACCTTGGAGGAACTGAGAAATTACAGGTCCCTAAAGTATACCCTCCACTTGACAAAGGACTCGAAAGTCAAGTTACTGACTGGGAAAGTGCCCAAAAAAGTGGGAAAATGAAGATTATAGAAGAATACTTTCTTGATCAACAAGAAGAACAATGCATACCTTCAGAGGCAGGCATAACAGACAAAGCTTCTGCCTCCAAAACCTTGAAAATAAATATGAAGTAGTCTCAGGCCACAGAAGAGCTCAAAAAGAATTTAGAAAATCAAGTAAAAGAGGTAGAGAAAAAATTGGGAAGGGAAATTAGATCAATGCAAGAAAACTATGAAAAGCAAGTCAATAGCTTGCTAAAGGAAACCCAGGAAAATGCTGAAGAAAATAACAACTTTAGGGTGGAGCCAAAATGGCAGAGTAGAAAGACACACATACACATACCTCCAAACCCACAACCCATAGAACGACTACAAGGAAGTAACTCATGGTGAATTCTGTACCCAGAGGCCACGGAATATTGGAGCGAGGGAGATTTCTGTTCCAGAGGGACCTGCAAACCTCTCGCGGGGGGTCCTTTGCTCTGCAGACTGGGCACCGGGACTGGGAGCTGAGTGCAGCCCTGCCGCGGTCGTGGCACCGAGAGGAAAAGATCGGAGCGGGCTTCAGGGACGGGATTTCCAGTCGCCACGCGGGTTCCTCCACCCACAGAGGGACTTGCAAACCTCTCGCAAAAGGTCAGTCGCGCTGCAGACGTGGAGCCCAGCCCAGACCTGCAGTGGCCGCGGCACCAAGAAAAACAGATCCGAGCAGGCTTCAGGGACGGGATCTCCAGTGGCTGCACAAGTCCCTCCACCCACAGGTGACGGGGGTCGGTGAGAGAGTCTCTTTGGCGGGTTGAGAGGGGAGTAGGGTGCCTCCATAACTCAGCCCCCCCCCCCGGGAGGTAGAAGCTGAGAGGCGGCTGCAGACCAGGGCTCCCCAAGGGGGCAGGAGCCTGGATCCATTGTGGAAGGTCTGTGCAAAAACCTCCTGAGGGAACTGAGCCTGAGAGGCGGCCCTGCCCAGACCTGACCACCTGAACTTAATCTCACACTGAATAGCAGCCCTGCCCCCGCCAAAAGGCCTAAGGCTGGAAGCAGCATTTGAATCTCAGACCCCAAATGCTGGCTGGGAGGATCAGGAGGTGAGATGGTGTGAGGAGAATATTCAGAGGTCAAGTCACTACTGGGAAAATGCCCAGAAAAGGGAAAAGAAATAAGACTATAGAAGGCTACTTTCTTGGTGAACAGGCATTTCCTCCCTTCCTTTCTGATGAGGAAGAACAATGCTTGCCATCAGGCAAAGACACAGAAATCAAGGCTTCTGTGTACCAGCCCACCCAATGGGCTCAGGCCATGGAAGAGCTCAAAAAGAATTTTGAAAATCAAGTTAGAGAGGTAGAGGAAAAGCTGGGAAGAGAAATGAGAGACATGAAGTCAAAGCATGAACAGCAGATCAGCTCCCTGCTAAAGGAGACCCAAAAAAATGTTGAAGAAATTAACACCTTGAAAACTAGCCTAACTCAATTGGCAAAAGAGGTTCAAAAAGCCAATGAGGAGAAGAATGCTTTCCAAAGCAGAATTAGCCAAATGGAAACGGAGATTCAAAAGCTCACTGAAGAAAATAGTTCTTTCAAAATTAGAATGGAACAGATGGAGGCTAAGGACGTTATGAGAAAGCAAGAAATCACAGAACAAAGCCAAAAGAATGGAAAAATGGAAGATAATGTGAAATATCTCATTGGAAAAACAACAGACCTGGAAAATAGATCCAGGAGAGACAATTTAAAAATTATGAGACTACCTGAAAGCCATGATCAAAAGAAGAGCCTAGACATCATCTTTCATGAAATTATCAAGGAAAACTGCCCTGACCTTCTAGAACCAGAGGGCAAAATAAATATTCAAGGAATCCACAGAACACCACCTGAAAGAGATCCAAAAAGAGAACCTCCTAGGAACATTGTGGCCAAATTCCAGAGTTCCCAGGTGAAGGAGAAAATATTGCAAGCAGCTAGAAAGAAACAATTCAAGTACTGTGGAAATACAATCAGGATAACACAAGATCTAGCAGCTTCTACATTAAGGGATTGAAGGGCGTGGAATAGGATATTCCAGAAGTCAAAGGAACTAGGACTAAAACCCAGAATCACCTACCCAGCAAAACTGAGTATAATACTTCAGGGGAAAAATTGGTCTTTCAATGAAATAGAGGATTTTCAAGCATTCTTGATGAAAAGACCAGAGCTGAAAAGAAAATTTGACTTTCAAACACAAGAATGAAGAGAACCATGAAAAGGTGAACAGCAAAGAGAAGTCATAAGGGACTTACTAAAGTTGAACTGTTTACATTCCTACATGGAAAGACAATATTTGTAACTCTTGAAACATTTCAGTATCTGGGTACTGGGTGTGATTACACACACACACATGCACACATGCACACATACATAGAGACAGAGTGCACAGAGTGAATTGAAGAGGATGGGATCATATCTTAAAAAAAAATGAAATCAAGCAGTGAGAGAGAAATATATTGGGAGGAGAAAGGGAGAAATTGAATGGGGCAAATTATCTCTCATAAAAGAGGCTAGCAAAAGACTCATTAGTGAAGGGATAAAGAGGGGATGTGACAGAAAAACATGAAGTCTACTCTCATCACATTCCACTAAAGGAAAGAATAAAATGCACACTCATTTTGGTAGGGAAACCTACCTCACAATACAGGAAAGTGGGGGATAAGGGGACAAGCAGGGTGGGGGGGATGATAGAAGGGAGGGCATGGGGAGGAGAGTGCAATTCGAGGTCGACACTCATGGGGAGGGATAGGATCAAAAGAGAATGGAAGTAATGGGGGACAGGATAGGATGGAGGGAAATATAGTTAGTCCTATACAACACAACTATTATGGAAGTCATTTGCAAAACTACACAGATTTGGCCTATATTGAATTGCTTGCCTTCCAAAGGGAAGGGGTGGAGAGGGAGGGAGGTAAAGAAGTTGGAACTCAAAGTGTTAGGATCAACTGTCGAGTAATGTTCTTGCCACTAGGAAATAAGAAATACAGGTAAAGGGGTGTAGAAAGCTATCTGGCCCTACAGGACAAAAGAGAAGACAGAGACAAGGGCAGAGAGGGATGATAGAAGAGAGAGCAGATTGGTCATAGGGGCAATTAGAATGCTTGGTGTTTGGGGGGGGGGATAAAATGGGAGAAAATTTGTAACCCAAAATTTTGTGAAAATGAATGTTAAAAGTTAAATAAATAAATTTAATTTTAAAAAAAAGAAAATAACGACTTTAAAAATAGACTAACTCAAATGGCAAAAGAGATCCAAAAAGCCAATGAGGAGAAGAATGCTATAAAAAGTAGAATTAGTCAAGTGGAAAAGGAGTCTAAAGCTCACTGAAGAAAATAGTTCTTTAAAAATCAGAATGGAGCAGATGCAAACTAGTGACTTTATGAGAAAACAAGAAATTACAAAAGAAAGCCAAAAGAATGAAAAAATAGAAGACAATGTGAAGTATCACATTGGCCAAACAACTGATCTAGAAAAGAGATCCAGGAGAGACAATTTAAAAATTATGGGACTACCTGAAAGCCATGATCAAAAAAAAAGAGCCTACACATCATCTTTCATGAAATCATTAAGGAAACCTGTCCTGATATTCTAGAATCAGAGGACAAAATAAAAATTGAAAGAATCCACCAATCACCTCCTAAAAGAAATCTGAAAATAAAATCTCCTAGGAATTTTGTAGCCAAACTCCAGAGTTCCCAGGTGAAGGAGAAAATATTGCATGCAGCTAGAAAGAAACAATTCCAGTACTGTGGAAATACAATCAGGATAACACAAGATCTAGCAGCTTCTACATTGAGGGATCAAAGGGCTTAGAACATGATATTCTAAAATGCAAAGGAACTAGGATGAAAACCAAGAATCACCTGCCCAGAAAAACTGAGTATATAATACTTCAGGGGGAAAAATGGTCATTCAATGAAATCAAGCACTTTCAAGAATTCTTGGTGAAAAGACAGGAGCTGAATAGAAAATTTGACTTTCAAACGCAAGAATGAAGAGAAGCATGAAAAGGTAAACAGGAAAGAGAAATCATAAGGGATTTACAAAAGTTGAACTGTTTACATTCCTACATGGAAAGATAATATTTGTAACTCTTGAAACTTTGCTCAGCATTTGGGTAGTTGTAGGGATTATATACATACATATAGACAGAGGACATAGGGGGAGTTGAATAGGAACGGATGATATCTAAAAAAAATTAAAATTAAGAAGTGAGAGAGGAATATATTGGAAAGAGAAAGAGAGAAATGGAATGGGGCAAATTATCTTTCATAAAGAGGCAAGAAAAAGCTTTTTCAGTAGAGGGGAAAAGTGGTGAGGTGAAAGGGAAAAAGTGAAGCTTACTCTCATCACATTTGACTTAAGGCAGGAATAACATGCACACTCAATTTGGTATGAAAATCTGTCTTACATTACAGGAAAGTGGGGGAAAAAGGGATAAGTGGGGTGGGGGGATGTTAGAAGGGAAGACAATGGGAGAAGGAAGCAATTAGAAGTAAACACTTTAGGGGAGGGACAAGTTTAAAAAAGAGAATGGAATAAATGGAGGGCAGGATAAGATGGAGGGAAATATAGTTAGTCTTTCACAACATGACTATTATGGAAGTCTTTTGCATAACTACACATGTATAGACTATATTGAATTGCATGCCTTCTCAGTAGGGATGGGGGGGAGGGAGGAAAGGAAAGAAGTTGGAACTCAGGGTTTTAGGAATGAAAGTTGAGAATTGTTTTTACATGCAACTGAAAAATAAGAACTACAGATAAGAGGAGATGGGGATAAAGGAAGAGAGGAGTGTGATAGAAGGGAGGGTAGATTGTGGAAAGGGGTAATCAGAATGTATAGTGTTTTGGGATAGAGGAGAGGCAAAATGGGGAGAAAGTTTGGAACTCAAAATCTTTTGGAAATGAATGTTGAAAAGTAAAAATCAATCAATCCAGAACAAAAGAATGAATGAATAAATTTTTAAAAAACAAAGAAATGATGGACATGTGAACTTCAGAAAAACCTGGAAATACTTACATGAACTGATGTCAAGAGAATTAAGAAGAACCAGGAGAAATGTTGCACATAGTAACAACAATATTGTGCAATGACTCACTTTGATAGGTTTAGATCTTCTCATCTGAATGCAGATTGAAGCATACTATTTGCTCTCTCTTTCTCTCTTCCTCTCTCTCTCTCCCTCTCTCTCTCTCTTTCCTTCTCTGTTTCTCTTTTCTTGTGGTTTCTCCTCCTGGTGTTAGTTCTTTCTTAAAACATGACTAATAAGAAAATAATCTTGGGGAGGGAAGATGTGTTGGAAGGGGGAGAAACTTTAGGACTCAAAATTATATGGAAGTGTATGTTGAAAACTGAAAATGACATTTTTTTAACTGGGGGAATAACAAAGAAATTAGTAATAAAGATAAAAATCTTCTAGGAAAATAAACATTACAAGATATCAGAATCTTCCAGATTTTATAGTTTTTGTGATTAGTGTATATAATGGATCCAGTGAAGTTGTCCTACACATTTGAATTCACTCTATATGAAGGTATAATTTTGTAAAATATCGTATTTGGTTCCAATTCAATAAAAATATATGCAGGAAATTCAAACAATCCAACATTTCAGGGGATGCATTGTTTGTACTAATCAGGATTGAACTTTATTTTCTCTCATTAAAGAAACTATACTTATATTCACAGTATTCACAAAATTAAACTGGTGATAATATTTTCTAATCTTTTTGTGGTCTAATTCATAGTTGCTTATCTTATAAAATTCATCATAATTTAAATCTAAAGGTTTTTTTTTTACTTCTTGAGGTGTATTTTGTACTGCAAATAATTATTTTGCGTTTGACTAGCATTATTATCCAAACTAATCTACTTCTTGATCCTTAGGGCAATTATCATTATAAGAATGAGTGTCCATTTTCAACTTCCCTGAAATTAAATTTCAATTAAATCAGATCTTAAATTAAGAATAACCTCTAAATTATACTTAGAATATGTAGTCAGGATCCCAGAGACTCCCAATTTTTAAAATGTTTTGTTTTTTTTTTCCGGATAACTATACAACTAACCCAGTTGTATGATTTGCCTCTCATATTTGCGTACCCATATTTTCAACAGGAAATATACTATGTTTTAGGCTCCAGTTTTTCCTCCTGAAAAGAGTACATTTTAAAGAACAACTATTAATCTAAAAGCAGCATGGTGTAATGGGTAAAGGTCCTACCCTGCAAAGAACTGGTTTCAAGTCCTGTCTCTATCACAAAGCAGTTATGCAACCATGGGAAAGTTTCGTAAACACTTGGTGCCCCCACACAACTTTCGAAGACTTCACATTACACATGACTTACTCACCTGCATTGACCAAAGGAATTTCCCCCATGGAGCAATGCCTATACAGATTGAATAACAGATTCATAACCCTTCCCCAACTCAAAAAGGAACACATTTGACCCATTTCCCCTTTTTAATTGTCCCACTTGAAATAACAACCTCTGGAGAGCTGCTTCTTCAGGATGTGTGCTCAGAGATTAAAAAAAAAATTATAATAGCAGTGACAATTTCCAACCCATTTCTCATCCATAGGACTTTTGAGAACCTACAATATCCAGACTTCTAACTCATATATATAAGGATACAACTTTGGATAATATAAAAGCAGCTTACTTCCATTCACTTTTTTAAAAGGCATCATCATACAATCATTTAATTTTAATACCAAAAAGGGACCATAGAGAACATTTAGTCCAATTTTCTCATTTTACAGATGAGAAACTTGGGGCAATAAAGGTAAAGTCATTTGCTTAATTGCACACAGTGAGTTAGCAACAGTATCCAGATTAGCACCTGGATTTAGAGGTCTTTTTTACTCTGCTTTGTCACACTGAAGAGCAGGTATAGTGGTGTAAGAGAGATAGGATTTAACTTGGTGTAACAGCAAGGACCTTGACATACATAGGAGGGCCTGCTGTACAGGTTCTTAGATCTGCTTTTCTAAAAGGAAATCAGCTTTTGAGGGTTCAACAGACTACTTTAATCAAGCACATATATCATCCATTTGGTTCAGGGGAAAAGGTCAGCATCCTGAAATTCAGAGAAATTACAGAAAAATAAAAATCAACAGACAGGACTTCCAACTCTCTGACCATAAGCAACACATACGTAGTTACCGGAGAAAGAAGCATAACATCTGGGTTTTCAAAGCCACTGGAATGCTTAGCAGCTGTCCAGGGACTCATCTGGACAAACAAACACTTCCAGTGAGTAAGCCCCAAAGTAAAACCTCACCTCAGAGTATATAAACACTTTTCAGAACCAGAGGGCATCACAACCCTTTGAGAACCAGTGTCTCATTAGAAATTAACAAAAAAGTGTGGGCCTTCCAACAACAACAAAAAAATCTCCCCTAATCAAGTTTCCCTTCATGGACAGATGAATTAATGGTTGGGGAAACTCTTTAATTCTCATTAGCATTACACTTGGCATCTTAGTTCCTAAATTCATAGTACAGTCTTACTTCTTACAACCTGTGTGCCCTTGGGAAACTCACTTAACCCTCAGTTCCTCATCTATAAAGTGAGGAGGTTGGACTGGATGACCTGTTAGGTCAATTGTAGATTTACAGTTGATATCCTATGACAAACTTTGAACTTTCCATCTTTTTTCCATGTTTATAAGATCCAGCTACTTGTCACACAAACATAGATGTGTATTGTATAGAGTCTGGAAGCAAAAATCTTTTTTGTAACAAGCCAAGAGAAGTTCTGATAAAAATATTGCTATTATCATTAGTATTGGACCTGTGTGGCAAAGGTATGTCAGAAATTAAGGAGGCATGATTAAAATTTTTCCAAGGTAATGGAGTAGTTGTTTTGCTTTGAGCTATATTCAAGTTATAGTCTCCCCTCACCAAATAAACTTTAATTGATGGATTTTTTTCATTTGTTTCTAAGTGTTGTGTAAATCATTTTCTTTATATTTTTATATTTGTAAGTAGATTTGAAAAGTTTAAAATCTAAGCATTTGTTCACAAGGCAATGTGAAAAGGATGCTTCAGTCTATAAAAGTTCTGTAGATTGAAATTCTAGTCCTCTCCTTCCCTTTCCTGGTTACTAACACACACACACACACACACACACACACACACACACTCTTAAAAATTAAGCAAATGCAAAATGTAATAAATTCTTGTCAATTAACTTTATCACCTGGATCCTCTGGGACCATCTTACTTTCCTTATGGTCTTCCTTACATTTTTAGGTAGGGATGTAAGAACACTGGATAAACTGTAAACTCTTAAAGACAGGAATCCCTGCACATGTCTTGATAGCATTGCTGCTCAGTAAATGTTACTGAATCTTATCAACACACATCTCTCTCCCATTTCATAGTCCAAGTACTAGAAAAAAAAAATATTTATTCTTGATGCATCCACTTTCTCATTTCCCATTCATGTGTCATTCCTTTGCAACTTTCCAATATTATTGCTCCATCAATTCTATCTCTAAGGTTACCAATGATCTCCCAACCGCCACATCTTATGATCTTTTCTCAGGTCTCATAATTTTTTGTCTCTTTGTTTCATTGGACCCTGTTATTCCTTGACCAGTTCTTTATACCCTGGATGCGCTCTCTACTCCCTATATTTCATGACTTTTCACTCCTGGCTCTCTTCCTACTTTTCTCTTATTTTTATTTTCCTTTAGTGCGCTAGTATCTGTGTCCAAACCACTATGCCTGGGTGTGCTGCAGAGCATTATCCTAGGGCTTTTTCTCTTTATTTATACTCCTTCATTTGGTGATCTCATCAACTCAAATAGGTCAAATAGGTTAAAATATCTCTATACAGAGTAACCCAGAGTTGTATGTTGAGCCCCATTCTAATCCCATATGAACAGCAGTCCAATGGGACAGACCTATATGGATGTCCAACTTAAATTCAACATGTCTAAGCTCCTTCTATCACTTCTGGAAGCCAAGATGATGGAGGAGTAAACAGCAAATTGCTGTAGCTCTCCCATATTCACCTCCTAACAACTGTAAAATAGTACCCCAGCAAAAATCCTAAAACAGTAGAACCAGTAGAAAGATGGGACTGAGCAGTATTTTATCCCAGGAGGCCAGAAAGGAGGCCAGGAGGCCAGAAAGATCTGTCTCACTAAGATACAAGGGGAATACCATTCAGGATATGAAGCGTCCCAGCAATTCAGAAGCAAGCTTTTCCTCAGCAAACCAGTGAAAGATCTTGAACTCCAGTGTGGTGGAGCATGCAAACATCAACACCAAAAGCCTGTATACGTCTTAGCATAGCCAGGGGAACTGGCAGACTCCAGCTCTGAAAAATGCTTTGTGCTTACTCTTTGCCCCAGACAAACAGACATACTCTAGTAGTCAGCACTCTACTTACTTCAGCACAGCTCTAAGCAAACAGGCATCCTCCAGGGGCCAAACTTCCACATGTTTGAGTATAGTCCCAGGGAAATGCAGAAAAACTCCACCTGGCCTCAGCACACATGAGATGCCACCACTAGAACCCCAGGTCAACACCAAGTAAGCTTCCAGATCTCTATGACCTCCAAAAGCACTAGCCACCCTCAACATCTCACCCCCTCAACACAGCACCAGACAGGGGGGGTCCCCCTGGACCTCTGGGCAACATCACAACAGCATTATATAAACAATCAGTGCCTGCATCCACCTGCACAAGAAGACTGAGGCAGAGTTCCATTCACTCTGAAAGCAGCGATCAAATTTAAAGGAAGAGGGAAAGGGGAAAACAAGAGCAAGAAACAACAAAAAATAATCTGACCATAGAAAGACATAGTGACAGGGAAGACCAAGACAGAAAGTCAGAAGAAAACAAGAATGTCAAAACACCTATGAACAAAACAAGGAAGAAAAACAGGAAGCAATCTTAAACCCCAAAAGAACACATGGAAGAGCTCAAAGGGAAGCTTAAAAATCATATAAGAGAGGTCGAAGAAAAAAAAGAAAAGAGATGAGAGTGATGTGAGAAAATTATGAAAAGAAAAGACTTTAACATCTTGGAAAAGTGCTTAAAAAGTAGAATTGACCAAATGATAAAGGACATGCAAATATGTGATGAAGAAAATAATTTCTTAAAGAATACAAATGGCCAAATATGAAAGAAAGTACAAAAGCTAATTGAGGAAAACAATACCTTAAAAGTTAGAACTGGGCAAGTGGAAGCTAATGACTCTATGAGATATCAAAAACCAATCACATTCAAAAGAATGAAAAAATGGGAGAAAATGTAAACTATTTCATGGGGAAAAAACTGATCTGGAAAATAAATCTAGGGCAGACAATATCAGAATCATTGGACCACATGAAAAAACCATAATCTAAAGGAGGACCCTGGACAGCATCGTTCAAGAAATTATCAAGAAAACCTGTCTAGATGTCCTGGAACCAGAGGGCAAAACAGACATTGAAAAAAATCCACCAGTCACCTCAGTAAAGAGATGCCAAATTAAAAGCCCCAAAGAACATTATAGCCAAATTTCAGAATTGCCAGGTCAAGGAAAAAATACAAGTGGCCAGAAAGAAACAATCCAAATATTGGGGAGTCAAAATCAGTATCACAGAAGACATGGAAGTTGAAACATTAAATGATCAGAGGTTGAATTTGATATTTTGGAGGCCAAAAGGGCTACAACTACAACAAAAATCTGCTACCTGGAAAAATTAAACATAATGCATCAAGGGGAAAAGTGTTCATTCAATGAAATAGAAGGATTTCAAGTTTTCGTAAGGAGACCAGAATTACTCAAAAATTTGACCTCCAATATCAAGACCCAAGAAACAGATAAAAAAGAAAAAAGAAAACATAAGGGATTCAATACAGTTAAACTGTTTACATCTTTACATGGGAATTTGATACTTGTAATTTTTGAAAATTGTATCACTAGTAGTATAGTTAGAAGGTATATACATAGACAGAGAGTATGGGTATGAGGTGAATTTGAGAGAATGGCATAAAAATTAAGGTACAAGAAAGAGGAGCATATTGGATACAAAAAGGAAAGAAGTGGTGCAATGGGGTAAATGAATTCACATGAAAAGGCAAGAAAGACCTATTACAGTAAAGGGAAAGATGGGAGAGAGGGCAATGAGCATCATATTAACCTTATTCTCATTAGTATTATCCTCAAAGAGAGGATAATATACAAACTCAACTGAATATAGAAATGTATTACTGGACAGGGGAGTAAGAGATGAGCAGATTAAATGAGGTTGGGGGTACTGAGAGAAGAGAAGACAGATTAGGGGAGGTGGTAAACAAAAGTAAAACACTGGTGAGGAGGCAAAGAGGGAAAAGAGAGAGAGGACAAACAGGAGGAAGAGTAGGATGGAGGGAAATACACAATAATCATAACTGAGAATGTGAATGTGATGAACTCTCCCATAAAACAGAAGGAGACAGCAGAGTGGATTAAAAAAACCCAGAATCCTACAATATGTTGTTTGCAAGAAATACATTTGAAATAGAGACACACACATATAAAGTAAAGGTAAGGGGCTGGAAGAGAATCTATTATCCCTCAGCTAAAATTAATTATAAAAAAGCAGGGGTAGCCATCCTGATCTTAGACAAAGTAAATACAAAAA
Organism: Notamacropus eugenii; assembly: GCF_028372415.1. Classification (NCBI taxonomy): domain Eukaryota; kingdom Metazoa; phylum Chordata; class Mammalia; order Diprotodontia; family Macropodidae; genus Notamacropus; species Notamacropus eugenii. The sequence continues at coordinate 72,492,008 of NC_092878.1, read as the reverse complement.
TAGACCTAATTAAAAGAGATAAGGAAGGAAACTACATCTTGCTAAAAGGTACCATAGACAATGAAGCAATATCAGCATTAAACATATATGCACTAAATGGTAGAGCATCCAAATTCTTAAAAGAGAATCAAGTGAGTTGCAGAGTCAACAAAATTGTACTAGTGGGGGACCTTAACTTTCTCCTATCAGAATTTGAAAAATCCAACAAGAAAAATGAGAAACTAAGGAAATGAATAGAATATTAGGAAAGTTAGATATGACAGACCTTTGGAGAAAACTGAATGGGAGCAGTGAAGAATATACCATTTTTTCTCAGTGGTACCTATACCTACATGACATCTACAAAAAATTCAATATGAAATATGGCATGAAAACTTCAAAATCAAATTTAAAAGGCAAAAGTAGCAAACATATTCTTTTCAGATCAGAATACAATAAAAATCACATCCAACAAAGGACAGTGGAAATGTAGATTAAAAATTAACTGGAAACTAAATAATCTAATCCTAAAGAATAAGTGGATCAAAAACAAATCACAGAAATAACTATTGCATACCAAAATTTACAGGATGCACTCAAGGCTTATTCCCCTTATTTAGAGGAAAATTTAGTTCTCTAAATTACAGATATTCTTGTCCCCCCTCCCTGAAAATGTTCTCTTACTCCTAACTTCCCTATTTCTTTTGGGAATATCACTATTATTTGTCTTCCAGGACCATGACCTTAGAGTGATTGGTAATATTTCCCCTGACTCCCCATACCAATTAGTTGTCAAATATTTTATTTTTTAACCCCCCCCCCTTGTACCACACATCACTTCTTTTGTCTCATCTCACACTGCCCCCACCTTGATACCTCATTAACTTCCTCCTGAATTTTAACAACCTTTTTATTATTCTGCCACCCTCAAATTTCTCTCCTTTCCAATACATCCTCTACACAACTGCCAAGTTTATGTTCCTAGAAAACAGGTCTAACTTTGCCATAGACATGGTAAAGAAGTATGAATATTTATGTTTTGCCTCTAGGTGAAAAAATACAAACTGTGTTTGGCTTTTAAAGCCCTTCAAAATCTCTCTCCATACTACATGCCCAGGTTTATTGCACTTTACTCTCCTCCCTACTTTCTGTTGGGAGTATACAATATTCTATTACCTGTCTCCAATCTTTTGCACATTGCATGCATGAAATACATCTGCTCATCACCTCTGTCTCATGGAATATCTTGTACACTCTATGGTTCCTTTCAGTATCACTTCCTATAAAAAGGAATCTAATCTTGCCAGTTGCTAGCACTCTCCTCCAAGAACTTTATTTGTATCAACTTTGTATACATTTTTACTTAATGTTATCTCCCAATAAAACATAATATCCTTGAAGGCACAGACAGTGTTTGTTGTTGTTGTTTTGTTTTGGAGGGATTTATTTTGTTGTTTATTTTTGTTTGTCCTTGTCTTTTTATACCTGGTGCCTGGCGCATCATGTATTCTGAATAAATGGTTGTTGTTGGTGTCATTATTGAATGATAAAGCCTGTCTTTTGTAAGTGTGTCCCATGAGATAAGTTCCCCAGGATTCATTTAATCTTATACCTGCTTGGATGAGCAATAGCTCCTAGACCTAAATGCTTAAGAGCAATCACTCCATTCTTCCATTTCCACCTCCAGAAAAGCCACAAAGCTGTATTCAGACAAAACACAATTCCCTTACACATGCAACAGACTCGTTCTTGTTGCCATTTCTTATCATATTTCAAAGCAAAGGTGTTTAAAGACATTGTGTGTATTCGTCCTTCATTGCCAAAGAAGACCACGCCATCAAAGAAATGGTGACATGGCTTGTATTGGACTTTGTTTTGAGTGAGGGAAGGCTGTGCTGGTCACCAGCCTCACTTCTTCTCCAGTCATCTGAATCCAGTGACCAGATATTCATCAGGATGACTGGAGATGACCCAGGATGAGGCAATTGGGGTTAAGTGACTTGTCCAAGGTCACACAGCTAGTGAGTGTCAAGTGTCTGAGGTGAGATTTGAACTCAGGTCCTCCTGACTCCTGCACTGGTGCTGTATCCACTGCACCACCTCGCTGCCCTTACAGGTATTAATAAATCACAGAAAGTCACTCACTGCCCCTACGCCTTAATCTGAAGGAGAGAAAAAAAATGCTTATTCCATGGATACATTTCCTCTTTTCCAATTCATCACTCCACATTCAAGAATTTAGACATAAGTCATAGTAAATGGTCATGGCTTAATCAAGGCTCTAAGTAAAATAGAAACACAAATAGGCATCTAGGAAATAGGTCTTGGTTTGTTTTGCTCTGTTTTTTTTTTTCTTTTTATTCTTAGTAAAATACATAGCTCTATGGAAAAAAGATTTCAATTTATTCTTTATTATAGGAGAGTGATGGCTCCCTGGAAAGGGTACAGTAGAAAAAGTACATGATTTAACAACAAAAGATACCAATAAAATTTTAGTTTTTTAAATGAAATTAAAAAGAACAAGCTTTCAATTGCAAGCTGCAGTGATAAATATCCCATCCAGGAAAGACTGTGGGTCCTTTTCCATGATTTTCCCCCTTCCTTGGAGAGGTAATGAAAGAAAATATTAAAATAGAAAAATAAGGAAGCAGCTTCAACTTTATAAATTCCAGATAGGTAGGAGAAACAAAGATGACTTTCAAATAGTGTCAATTGTCTCCCTGACAATTGTCTCACTGACACCTCATAAGACTCTTAGTCTCTGGCCAGCTGATCAGTTACAGTCTACCAATGACTTTGCCTTAACTCCATCTATTCATATCTGTTTCATGATAAATCATCATTCTACTCCCCTTTCCACTCAGCAATGGAACCTGGCCCACATATCTGTACATGTTTTTCTGCATTGTCAGTATACCTCTTCAGAGACAAAGGGAAATGGAATGATTTTCAGCCTGTGGAAATATCCATGTTCCTTAACTGTTTCTCCTTTCATTGATATGACTTCAAGAAGAACAATTAAGATTTCTACTCTCAGAAAAGGAACTTCTCTGATATAAGAGAATCTAATTGTTCTTTCATCTTATAGTACAGTCATATATTACTCTAATAAGACCACTTTCCCTTTTGTTTTCTGGATAATGTATATAACCTTTACCATTTCCTGTGTCTTCCATGGGGAATTACATATTTTCCTCTATGTATTTTCTAGCAGATTTCCCAAAGTATGTATCTTGCTGGTTTCATAGCACTCTTTTGATTTATGTTTTTAACATAAAAGAGAAATGTCTGTGTAATATTGTTTTGTGGAAGAAATAGAAATTCTCATGGGCCCAAAGGATACCCATAAACTGCCTCCCCAGTCTTGGGGACTGAAGCGGAGACATGCAAAGTCCCTAATAACTTCCAAGAATCATGCTTTTGGGGCATATAGGATATATTGGGGTACATCACACCACAGAATAAAACAGAGACATTGACTCAGGATCTACCCACTAGACTAAGTCTCCTTTTGGGGTCATAGAATTCCCTGCCTAAAGCATCCTTGCCCATTCTATGTCAACCCACCTGCTTCCTGTGGATGAGAGGCAGAAAAGAAAGAGAAAATCAGACCCTTTAATAGGAAAAATTGTCGTTATGAATGTAAGCAACACTCAAGTAAATATTCATTGATTCAGGTCTTTTCAGTCCTGAAACACCTGTGTCATTCACAGAAAATACCTCTAAAGTGAATAGTAGGTCATTAACTGCATGCAATTTGAACTTGAGGCAAGAATCATTTTGCCAGTGCTCTACAATAAGTGTCTAAACATAATTACTTCCTTTGGTACTCACTGTAATAATATTAATCATGTGAATTCTCCTCATATTTTTCAGCTTTGTTTTCCATCAAAAGTGGACAGGTATTAGCCACCTCACTTTATTTAAAACTGTGCCTCAAACATACTCATGATCTTGAAGCTCCAAAAGTCCTTTCTCTACATACATCTGTAAAATGTAAAAATCTGTGTTATCTGTATACTTTAAAAAAAATGGAAATTGAGTGAAATGTACCATGGTTTTCAATTGCTTTCAATTACCATTAAACCTTTTGGAGAACGATTTGCATAATGTTTCATAAACATGTAGGCAGATTAACCTTTTTTAGTTAATTTATTCATTAGCAGTAAAAATTCCAAGCACCTCTTATGAGAAAATAATGTCTTGCTGTTAAATTACATGGAAACAAAGCAATTGGGACATATTTGCCTAAGTTCATACTGTGTCAGAGCACAGAAAAGTGGAGAGAGAGGAAAAAAAACTACTGGGTAGAAGAGTGTTGATTAAATTGCCAGTTTGTGAACAATTAGCAACATTACTAGAAGATTAGATGAAGTATTAATTAGAGGTGGGCCAAATGACTTCTGCATACATGAGATACCTTAAAACTCTGCAAAAAGTTAACACCAGTGAGTCACATGGCAGACACTTTTGCCTCTTACTCATAGAGCTTATCCATTTACAATGATACCCTCTGCCTGAGCTTGGAAGAATGCTGTATATTTCTTTTATTTCTATTAAACTAGGCTCTTGCCCATTACACATCAGGGACCACAGAAATGTTTCAAACACACAAATAATGAAATGTCTTAGATTCACTCCCAGTGGTCAGGAAGTCATGAACTGGAAGCTCAACTAACCACTTGATTATTCTGAAGAAATTCAACAGGTCAGTTGTAACTGTAGAAGCAATTACATGTGGGAGATGAGATGAGGGGTGAAAATGTTTCTGTTAACCCCATTTCTCTTTCCCAGTGGTTATAGACTTCTCTTGAAGACATACTTATGATGCAAGCATTTGATAGAACTTTTATTAGATTCTTGGTAGTAAGCTCATCTCTGGAGTGATCTAGCATGTACGCAACTGTATTGCTCTTTGAAGGAAGCTATACAACTTTAAACACTAAACACATGCACACACACATATATACACAGCACCTTTCTTTTGCCAAACCTCCCCAAGACATACCACTTCTGCATCTGCACCAGTATAACTAATTATCAATGAACATTTGTACCTAATTTGGGGTAAGGAAATCTTTTACTTGAAAGCTTTCTTCACCTTCTGCTTCTCTATTACATTTTTTCAGAGGTCCACTCTTCTTTCATATACTCCCTTGTGGCCTAGTTGGTTCTATTTGAGATTCAGTTCTTCCCTAGGCATTCTGGAGAAAAATCAAACAAAACAACATGATATTCCAAACCATATTGTATACTTCTTTTGAGACGTTTGCTATGTAGATTGAAGAAAAGCATGGAAAGACTTACATGAACTGATGCTGAGTGAAGTGAGAAGAACCAAGAGAACATCGTACACAATAACAACAACATTGTGAAATGATCAACTTTAATAGCCTTAGCTTTTCTAAGCAATGCAGTGATCTAATTACAAAAGATTCATGATGGAATCCAAATCCAGAGAATTAACTATGGAATCTGAATGCAGATTGAAGCATATGATTTTCTCTTTTTGGTTAGTTTTGTTTTCTTTCTTGTGGAACCTTTTGCACATTCCAGACTTCATGACCCCAAAATACCATGGGCAAATTGTAAGGTCAGTGAAAAAAACCTGTGGGACATGTGGAAGAGAGTAGAGTGGTTGGGATGGAGCCCCAGGACAGTAGAGGAGGTGGAGGAGCTGGTGGAGGAGGAGCACATGGAAGCAGCAGCAGGACACAGCCATCAGCAGCAGCAGTGACTGTTTCTGGAACTCTAAGTCCACAGATTGCCAAGGGATCAAGCAGCTAGCAGTACATCTCCCACTTCTACTGGAAACATGGAGCTACCTTGACAAAGAGCCCAAAAGTCAAGTAAATAGCAGGGAAGATGAGCAAAAATCTAAGAAAAGAACCAGACTACAAAATCTTACTTTGGTGACAGGGAAGACCAAAGTATACAAACAGAAGACAACCAAGTCAAAGTTGTTAAACCCAAAACCTCCAAGAAAAATATGACTTTGTCTCAAGCCATTAAAGAGCTCAAAAGGGATTTTGAAAAGCAAGTAAGAGAAATATAGAAAAAATTGGGAAGAGAAATGACAATGATGCAAGAAAATCATGAAAATCAAGTCAACTGCTAGCTAAAGGAGATCCAAAACAATGCTAAAGAAAACAATACTTTAAAAATAGACCAGCTGGGGGAGGGTAGAGAGAGGGCAGAGCCAAGTCCAGCCTTGGTCATGCAACAACAGCAGGAACAGGACCAGAGTAGGCCTCAGGGGTGATGTCCCTGGCAATGATTGCTGTTCCCAGATCCCTCAGCTCACAAACACCAAGGACAGGTTCAAAAGTCAGTGAGAGGGCTTTTTTACCTGAGTAAGAAGGGAACAGGGTCCTCCTCTAGTCTGGGATATAGGTAGCAGCAGTAGCAGCAGCTTCCATTTTTGGAGCCCTCCACCTGGGAGATCTGAACCACTGATTTGGTTCTCAGTTCTTAGTGGTCCTGGGGTAAGGAAGAGTGCTGGCATGGTGAAAATGGTGGAGGCTCTGGAAAGGGAATTCTACTTACAGATCCTGGGCAGAAAAGCTTTGGTAGCTCCCAGAACAGAAAGCAGGCCAGGAGAGGAGTAAACTCCTCTCCCCTAATTGTGCCACCTCAGAGGAACTGAAAACTTACATCTCCCCAGAGAATACCTTCCTCTTGACAAAGGACTCAGAAGTCAAGTAAGTGGTTAGGGCAATGGCAAAAGAGGGGGAAAAATAAGACTATAGAAGACTATAATATGGATGAATAGGTATTTCTTCCATCCTTTCAGATGAGGAAAAACAATGCATACCATTAGAGGAAGACATAAAATGTTTCTGCATCCAAAACCTCCAAAATAAATATGTAATGATCTCAGCTCATGGAAGAGTTCAAAAAGGATTTTGAAAATCAAGTAAGAGATGTAGAGGAAAAATTGGGAAGAGAAATGGGAGCAATGCAAGAAAATCATGAAAAGAAAGCCAACAGCTTGCTAAGGGAGACCAAAAAAAAATGCTGAAGAGAATGGCACCTTTAAAAATAGACTAACTCAAATGGCAAAAGAGAGTCAAAAACCCCAGGAGGAGAAGAATGCTTAAAAAAGCAGAATTAGCCAAATGGAAAAGGAGTCTAGAAAGCTCACTGAAAAAAATAGTTCTTTAATAATTAAAATGGAGAAACCAAGAAATTGCAAAACAAAACCAAAATAATGAAAAAATAGAAGACAATGTGAAATATCTCATTGGAAAAACTGACCTGGAAAATAGATCCGCGAGACATAATTTAAAAATGGGACTGGAGGCGGAACCAAGATGGCAGAGTAGAAAGATGCACATACACATAGCCCCAAACCCACAACCTATTGAACATCTGTAAAAAAGAACTCCCGGCGAATTCTGGAGCAGCAGAGGCCACAGAACAGTGGAGCGGAGGAGATTTCTGTTCCAGAGAGCCCTACAAACCTCTCGCGAAAGGTCCTTCCCGCTGTGGATGTGGAGCTGAGCCCAGCCCTGCGTTGGCCGCGCAGCACCAAGAGAAGCAGATCCAAGCGGGCTTCGGGGACAGAATCTCCAGTGGCCACGTGGGTCCCTCCACCCACAGGTGATGGGGGTCACTGAGAGGGTCTGTTTGGCGGGTCGAGAGGGGAGTGGGGTACGCCCATAACTCAGGCCCCCTCAGGAGGCAGCAGCAGAGGTGGGAGCAGACTGGGGCTCCCCAAGCAGGCAGGAGCCTGGATCCATTGTTGAAGGTCTCTCCATAAACCCCCTGAGGGAACTGAGCCCGTGAGGTGGCCCTGCCCCCACCCTGAGCACCTGACCTTAATCTCAGACTGAATAGCAGCCCTGCCCCCCCCCCCCCCCCCCCCCCCCCCCCGCCAAAAGCCCAGAGGCTGGGAAGCAACATTTGAATCTCAGACCCCAAGCGCTGGCTGGGAGGATCTGGAGGCTAAGCGGGTGTGAAGAGAATATTCAGAAGTCAAGTCACTGGCTGGGAAAATGCCCAGAAAAGGGAAAAGAAATAAGACTATAGAAGGTTACTTTCTTGGTGAACAGGCATTTCCTCCCTTCCTTTCTGATGAGGAAGAAGAATGCTTACCATCAGGGAAAGATACAGAAGTCAAGGCTTCTGTATCCCAGCCCACTCAATGGGCTCAGGCCATGGAAGAGCTCAAAAAGAATTATGAAAATCAAGTTAGAGAGGTGGAGGAAAAGCTGGGAAGAGAAATGAGAGACATGCAGGTAAAGAACGAACAACAGGTCAGCACCCTGCTAAAGGAGACCCAAAAAAATGCTGAAGAAAATAACACCTTGAAAAATAGGCTAACTCAATTGGCAAAAGAGGTTCAAAAAGCCAATGAGGAGAAGAATGCTTTCAAAAGCAGAATCAGCCAAATGGAAAAGGAGGTTCAAAAGCTCACTGAAGAAAATAGTTCTTTCAAAATTAGAATGGAACAGATGGAGGCTAATGACTTTATGAGAAACCAAGAAATCACAAAACAAAACCAAAAGAATGAAAAAAATGGAAGATAATGTGAAATATCTCATGGGAAAAAAACAACTGACCTTGAAAACAGATCCAGGAGAGACAATTTAAAAATTATGGGACTACCTGAAAGCCATGATCAAAAAAAGAGCCTAGACCTCATCTTTCATGAAATTATCAAGGAAAACTTCCCTGACATTCTAGAACCAGAGGGCAAAATAAACATTCAAGGAATCCACAGATCACCACCTGAAAGAGATCCAAAAAGAGAAACTCCTAGGAACATTGTGGCCAAATTCCAGAGTTCCCAGGACGAGGAGAAAATATTTCAAGCACCTAGAAAGAAACAATTCAAGTATGGTGAAAATACAATCAGCATAACACAAGATCTAGCAGCTTCTACATTAAGGGATTGAAGGGCGTGGAACAGGATATTCCAGAAGTCAAAGGAACTAGGACTAAAACCAAGAATCACCTACCCAGCAAAACTGAGTATAATACTTCAGGGGAAAAATTGGTCTTTCAAAGAAATAGAGGACTTTCAAGCATTCTTGATGAAAAGACCAGAGCTGAAAAGAAAATTTGACTTTCAAACACAAGAATGAAGGGAAGCATGAAAAGGCGAACAGCAAAGAGAAGTCATAAGAGACTTACTAAAGTTGAACTGTTTACATTCCTACATGGAAAGACAATATTTGTAACTTGAAACTTTTCAGTATCTGGGTACTGATACTGATACTGATACTGATACACACACACACACGCACACACACATAGAGAAAGAGTGCACAGAGTGAATTGAAGAGGATGGGATCATATCTTAAAAAAATGAAATCAAGCAGTAAGAGAGAAATATATTGGGAGGAGAAAGGGAGAAATGGAATGGGGCAAATTATCTCTCATAAAAGAGGCAAGCAAAAGACTTATTAGTGGAGGGATAAAGAGGGGAGGTGAGAGAAATACATGAAGTTTACTTTCATCACATTCCACCACAGGAAGGAATAAAATGCACACTCATTTTGGTATGAAAACCTATCTTGCAATACAGGATAATGGGGGATAAGGGGATAAGCAGGGTGGGGAAGATGATGGAAGGGAGGGCATGGGGAGGAGGGAGCAATTTGAGATCGACACTCATGGGGAGGGACAGGATCAAAAGAGAGAATAGAAGTAATGGGGGACAGGATAAGATGGAGGGAAATATAGTTAGTCTTATACAACACGACTATTATGGAAGTCATTTGCAAAACTACACAGATCTGGCCTATATTGAATTGCTTGCCTTCCAAAGGGAAGGGGTGGGGAGGGAGGGAGGCAAAGAAGTTGGAACTCAAAGTTTTAGGAACAACTGTCGAGTACTGTTCTTGCCACTAGGAAATAAGAAATATAGGTAAAGGGTATAAAAATTTATCTGGCCCTACAGGACAAAAGAGAAGATGGAGACAAGGGTAGAGAGGGATGATAGAAGAGAGAACAGATTGGTGATAGGGGCAATTAAAATGCTCGGTGTCTTGGGATGGGGGCAGGGGACAAGGGGGGAGAAAATTTGGAACCCAAAATTTTGTGAAAATGAATGTTAAAAGTGAAAGAAAGAAAGAAAGAAAGAAAGAGAAAGAAAGAAAGAAAGAAAGAAAGAAAGAAAGAAAGAAAGAAAGAAAGAAAGAAAGAAAGAAAGAAAGAAAGAAAGAAAGAAAGAAAGAAAGAAAGAAAGAAAGAAAGAAAGAAAGAAAGAAAAAGAAAGAAAGAAAGAACGAAAGATTATGGTACTGCATGATAGCCATGATCCAAAAAAGAGCCTAGACTTCATCTTTCATGAAATTATCAAAGAAAACTGCCCTGATATTCTAGAACTAGAGGGTAAAATAAATATTGAAAGAATCCACCAGTTACCTCCTGAAAGAGATTCAGAAAGGAAAACTCCTAGGAATATTGTAGCCAAATTCCAGAGTTCCCAGATCAAGAAGAAAATATTGGAGGCAGCCAGAAAGAAACAATTTGTCTATTGTGGAAATACTATCAAGATCAGCACAACTCCTGAATCACACTGTACAATTCTCCCATGTTATATATTGCAGATATAGACGTGTGCATATATACTTCTATTAGAACGAATGCAAATATAACCTCAATTCTATATTTGTACCCCAAGTAGTAACAGTAACTGATGCATAATAGGTAAGAAAACTTGGATTTGTGTCCTATAAGGAGTAGTTGAAGGAACTGGAAATTTTTCATTTGCAAAAAAGAAGACAAAGTGAATATGCTAGCTATCCTCAAGTATCTGAAGGACTGCAATGGCGGAGAATTAATATATTTATTTTGCTTAGCCTTAGTAGCAGAATTGTTAGCAGCTGGTGGAAATTTCAGAAAAGCAGATTTCAGCTCAGTCAAAACAAACTTTTAATATGAAATCTGTCAAAAAGTAAAATAGGATACCCTGATAGGCAGGAGACTTTTCTATGACTCAAGGTTTTGAAGTAGATTTGTCATGACTCCTATAAAATACTGTGAATCTATAGAATTTGCTGTCTCTTAATTATCTAAAGCATTCCGGGGTATGGTAGGTGATGGAGAAAAGGGTTGATGTGAGTTATGAGAGAACCCGCTTTTGTTCAAACATTTCTATTCTGTTTTATAGGAGAATATGACCAGATTAAAATAGGTAAAGTAGTTTATAAAATAATTCATTGAATCTAAAAAAGTACTTGATGGAGCAATTCTCATGAAATACTTCATTCAAAAATAAGTATTGCATTCATAGTAAGACATCACCAGCTTCTTTTAAGGATTCAAATTTAAAAGGGGGGAAACGAGATTGTTGGTTTGCCTTTCTCTCAGAGCAAAAGTTTGGGAGGGAGAGAATCTGTAGGATTGCACACCACTCAACATTAGAATAAATAAAATCAGAAGCATTTATTAAGCATCTACTGTATTCCACGGATCATGCTACACACTGAGGATACAAAAACCAAAACAGAACAAAGTAAAAAAAAAAAAAAAACATGTCAAAAACTCTCCTTTCCCCCAAGGAACTCACAATTTAATACACAAGTATATATGTATACACACGAACATACACACACACACACACTCACACACACCTATATATACACATACAGGATAAATTGGAGACAATAACAGAGAGAAGGTGCTAGCATGGGGGGGTGTGGAAGATGTTTCAGGAGACACTTCTTGTAGAAGGTAGGGTTTTATCTGGGATCCAAAGAAAACCAGACAAGTGAAGAAGCAGAATTGAGGAAGTTTAAGAATTCCAGTAATCAGAGACATCCAGTGAAACTGGATAATGTCAAAATAAGAATGTTTTGTTCCAGGAATAGCAAGGAGGCCAGTGTCGCAGAATCAAAGAAAACGTGGAGAAGAGTGATGACTGAAAAGAAAGGAAGAGGCCTTTTTTATATTTTGTCTTTCAGGTAATATTAGCTACTATATTTTACTAAAGGTGTAAGCAGTAAAGCATAAGGTGGGACATGATAAGACCTGCACTTTAGGAAAACAAGTTTAATTGTTGAGTGGGGGATGGACTAGAGTGAGGGGAAGCTATAGGCAGGGCAATCTAGTAATAAGCTATGGCAATAGTCCGAGCATGAAATTATGAGAGTCTTTACCAAAGTAGTAGCATGGTCAGAAAAGGAGTATAAAACATGTGAAGGTAAAATAAACTCTGGATTGTTGAATTCACTTGTTTGCTATTCTCCCCTGTCTGGTCTATTCCTTGATCTGCTTTTCTATTTTATACAATATTAAATTTTAACAAAAATGAATATTTTCCTTTGTTTATAAAACAATTTTTCACATTTAAAAAATAATTGCTTTTCAGATTCTCTTCCTTCCTACGTGCCTATACCTGACCCTAAGATGGCAAGACATTTATAACATGTAATTATGTAAAATATATTTCTGTATTAGCCATGTTCTGAAATGCAACACAGATCAATAAAACAAAAATAAAGAAAGTGAAAAATAGTATGTTTTGATCTGCATTAAAACTCCATCAGTTCCTTCTCTGAAGTAGGATTGTATTTTTCATCATGAGTCCTTGAGAATTGTCTTAGATCATGTATTACTGAGAAGAGCTAAATTTTTCACTGTCAGTCATTGCACAATATTGCAGTTATTGTGTACAATATTCCCTTTGTTTTAGTCACTTTACTTTGCATTGGTTCATGAAAGTCTTTCCAAGGTTTTTTTTTTGGTTTTTTTTTTCTGAAATCACCCTACTTCTCATTTCTTATAGCACGATAGTATTCCATCACAATCATATACCACAGTTTGTTTAGTCATTCCCCAATTGATAGACATCCCCTCAATTTCCAATTCTTTGCCACCACAAAAAAACTTTTCCTATAGATATTTTTGTATCTGCAGGTTATTTTTTCCCTATTTTATTATCTCTTTGAATACAGAACTTATAATCTATTGCTGGATCAAAGAGTATGCATGGATTGATTGCCTTGTGGACATAGTTCCAAGTTCTTCTCCAAAATGGTTGGATCAATTCACAATTCTACCAGTAGTGCATTAGCATTCCAATTTTCCCACATTGCCCCCCAAATTTTTCATTTTCCTTGTTGGTATTAGGCAATATGATATATATATAAGGTGGTACTTCAAAGATTGTTTTGTAATTTGCACTTCTCTAATTAGAATAGTGATTCAAAGCATTTTTTCAACATAACTATAGATACCTTTGATTACTATGTCTGAAAATTGTTTTCTAGTTTTCTGTTTTCTTTGTATTTTGATTTCCTTGATTTTGTTAGTGCAAAACTTTTTTAAATTTTAAATAATCAAGATTATTTTACATTTTATGATACTCTATATTTTCTTTGGTCCTAAATTCTTCTGTAATCCATAGATCTGAAAGATAAACTACTCTATTTTTGCTTTTGCTTTCTCTAAGATCATGATTGCTACTTATGCTTTTTTGTTTTTACTTCAGCTGAAGGATAATAGATTCTACTGCAGCACCTCTCTCTCTCTCTCTCTCTCTCTCTCTCTCTCTCTCTCTCTCTCTCTCTCTCTCTCTCTCTCTTTCTGTGTGTGTGTATGTGTCTTTCTCTCTTTTTCTCTCTTCTTTCAATGTGTCCCTCTTTACAAGGGCTTTGCTTCTGATCACCACCTTCCTAAATTTTGCATCCGTTTCATTAGTGCTCTCCTCCTTAGCCTCCTCCCTTCTGTTTTCCTATAGGGAATTGAAATTTCAACTCTTATCCACTATTCCCTACATGTCCCCCTCTTGTGTGCCTTTTTTAATGTGAGATGATTTACCCCTTTCTATCTTTCCTTTGTCCTTTCTTTCAGTGCATCTCTCTTTCTCACCCCTTGATTTTTTTATATCATACCATCAGTAATGGTAATTTAAAATGGAGAGATCTGTCTTATTCATTAATAGGCTTATGTCACTTGCCTCAGTCACATGAGTCTGAGTCACATGGAGCATGAGGTGGGAGAAGCTTGCTGAATGGGTAAAACAGGAAGGGTGGAGCAAGAAGAGGCAGAACTAGAGGAGAGCTGAGAGGAAGTTAGTCTTGAGAGCAGTCAGAACTGAAGGATCCATGCAAGTTCACAGCTGGCTGTGAGTGTAAGAAGGGCATTTAATTTAAGGAAAGCTTGTTTGTGATTTATTATTTGCTGGTGTTGTCCACTACATTGTTATTGTGTATAGATTTTGTTGATGCAATGGATTTGGCTTTCTAGTGTCTGAATAAATGTTTTGGTTCTGCCTTCCATGTGGAGAGTCTGTGGTATTTTATGTTTCAGAATTGTGCTGGGATATTCATGACCGTGGTGGGCGCTGTGAATATCACATTGGCACTACACCATCAAAAACCAATTTATACTCACACCCTCTTTCTTTGTATTCTCCTTCTAACTACCCTGGTAGTGATTACAGGTCTTAAGTGTTCCAAATATCATCTTCCCATGTAGAAAAATAAACAGTTTAACCTTATTGAATCCCTTTTATGTATCTATTCAGTCCTGTATTTGAAAATCAAATTTTCTGTTCAGCTCTGATCTTTTCATCAGGAATTCTTGAAAGCCTTGAAAATATTTTTCTTCTGCCCTGTAAAGGATTATATTCAGCTTTACTGGATAGGGGATTCTTTCTTGTAATCTTCTGTTTCCAAAATATAATATTCCACACCCTCTGATCCATTAATATAGAAGCTGCTAAATCCTGTGTGACCGTGATTGTGGTTACATAGTATTTGAGTTGTTTCTTTCTGTCTGCTTGCAGTATTTTCTCCTTGAACTGGAATTTCTGAAATTTGGCTATCTATTCCTGGGGTTTTTAATTTTTTGATTTCTTTCAGGAATTGATTGGTGGATTCTTTCAATTTCTGTTTTACACTTTTATTCTAGGATATGAGGAAAATTTTCCTGATAATTCCTTGAAATACTCTGGCTGTGCTCCTTTTTATCATGACTTTCAATTATTCCAATAATTCTTATATCACATTCTCTTTTATCTCTTTTCCAGCTCACTGCTTTTGCAATGATATATTTCACATTTTCTTCTATTCTTTCGTTATTTTAATTGTTCAATTATTTCCTGATATCTCATGGAGTCATTAGCTTGCCTAATTTTCATTTTTAAGGAATTATTTTCTTCAGTGAGCTTTTGCACCTTCTTTTCAATTTGATCAATTCTACTTTTTAGTAGTTCCTTTATTAAGTAAATTTTTGATCAATTCTACTTTTTAGGTAGTGTTTTCTTCTGTGAATTTTATACTTTTTTTTTTTCATTTTCATGCTTTCTTCAACAACCGGTTGACTTTTTTCATGAATTTCTTGCACTTGAGTCTCTCTAGTTTTTTCTCCAATTTTTCTTCTACCTCACTTATTTGATTTTTAAAATCCCATCTGAACTACTCCAAGATTTCTTTTGGGATCTCACACCATTTCACATTTTTCTTTGAGGCTTCGCATGTACTCATTATGACATTGTTGCTTTCTGAATTTGTGTTTTGGGTTTCGCTATCACCAAGGTAACTTTCTATGGTTATATTTTGTTGTTATTTTTGTTTGCTCATTTATTCTAGCCTCTTTCTTGAATTTTAACTTTATGTTAAAGTTGGGTTCCACTCCTGAGATTGTTCCAATTTTCAGATATTTCATGGCACTCTTTTCAGAGCTAATTCTGGTGACCTGTATGTTTTCCTTTTTTTTGAAGTGCCATGATCCTAGAAGAGGGTCACTTCTGCCCTGGCATTTGTACTAGTTTGTAAATAACCAAAATCACTCTTTTCTGCCCTGAACTTTTGACCAGGAGCTTCATTCCTCTGTGGCTTCATGCTCTAATATGCTAGTGGTTCTCTTCTCCCTGGGACTGTGAATCAGGTCTGTTACTGCACATAGTGACAGAAAAGTTTCCTCTATAAACTCCTTCTGTCCAGTTGTCCAATCGCTTTTACCATCTATGGTTTAAGAGCTCAGTAAGTTGCTGCTCTGGACTCAGTTGCTCTCAGGCTTCCACTGCCACTTCTACACTTCCAGGTTAGTGGGGTCTATTGTTGGTTTGTGTCTGGATTATGGGCCTCACTTCTTACTTGCTGAAATACAGCCTGCTTCTGGGTTTCTCAGACTACCTATGCTGGATTGCATTGCACTCTCACTTCAATGAATCAAACATTTCTGTTGACTTTCTAATTTGTCTTGGGATGGAAAATTGTTTCACTCCATCATTTTGTTGACTCCATGCTCCAGAATTCATTTCAAGAATCTGAAGGAGATGCGGGAAAGTTTGGGGGAGCTCTTGCCTTACTCTGCCACTTTGGCTCTGGAAGTCATTACTAGATTGTTTTTAGTCATTATTATTTTACAACATAGTTGGAAGTTTGTAAGTACCTCTTTTTTCATTTCTCTTGATATTCTAGATCTTTCATTTTTCCAAGTGTACTTTATTTTAATTCTTTAATTAAGTTCTATAAACTATTCTTTTGATAAGTAATTGGCACATCATTAAGCTTGCATATCAACATTGGTAGTACTGTTATTTTTATTACATTGGCACTGCCCCATCATAGTACTGAAAGTTCCTCTAGCTATTTAAGTTGCTTTTTATTTTTTTTTATTAGAAATAGGAGTGGGATCCTCCATTCAGTGATGAATGTTGTCAGGTATGATCCTACTTTTCACATTCCAGTGACGTTGACTCCTGTAGATCATTATGCAAACTCCATTTCTATTTACAATGAACTAATTTCTTATTCTATATACTTCAGCTCTCCCACTCCTACATTTTGACAACATACCAATCGTTTCTTTCACTGTGCCATCGAGAGTGCATGCTCCTTAGGTAACAAACTTCCCTTCATCTTAAAACTTTTCCTTTTCCAATCCTTCCATCTTCTGACTGTTACTGAAACCTGGTTTACTCTTGATTACACAGCCTCCATGGAAACTCTTTACACTACTGGCTGTACCTACACATTCTTTTTTGGCTCACTGCTTGAAGCAGGGGAGTTAGTGTACTCCTTGCTCCTCATTGCCACTTCCAAATTTTTCCCCTACCTCTATCACTTAGCAATTTCTATCCCTTTGAGCTTTCTCCTAATCTGCCACCCAATTTCAGTCATGTTAACTATTTTCCTCCCTCCTCAGATTTCTCTGCTTCCTTTATCAATGAGTTTGGTACCTGAAATTTTTCACGTTTTTTATCCCCCCCCCAACTTTTGCTTTCATACTGGGAGACTTTAATATACATACTAGAGATCTTAAATACTCTAACTAGTCAGGCCCTCAACCTACTCACTTCTCATGATTTACTCCTCCACTTCACCCAAGCCTTAAGTGAAGATGTTTATATCCTTGATCTTGTCATCAATCACAAATGTACCACCTCTATTTGAGAATTTTTAAATCCCTTTTATCTCATCATAATTTATTGGTTTTTCAATTCTTCTTCAGACTTCCTTTAAGTAAATCTTGTTCTTTGTCTGCCCCATAATTTCCAATACCTTCACCCTTTGACTCCCCCCACCCACCCCAGACCAAAGCCCCTTCACTAGCAAATCTCTTCTCTTTTCTCTGTCCTGACCCTTTGATGAACCAATTCAAATCTATACTGTCCTCCTTTCCAGAGTCCCTCCTCCCGAAATTATTTCAAATTTCACTCAGCTAAGCCTCAGCCTTGGTTAACTTCTACTACTTGCTACCTTAGTTCCTTCACATATGCTATTGAATAAAGATGGAGAAAAGCACACAAAAATTCTCCAGTGGGTGCATCACAAATTTATGTTGTGCTATTTCAACTCAGTTCTCACAGTTTAGAGGTAATCCTAGTATACTTTCCTGGTCAACTCCCTATCCCATTTTCCATAGCAGTTGTCCCAATTTTTTTAAATTTCTCCTCCAGCCTTCCATGGTTGAAGTCGTTTAGCAGAGAACCTTGCTTCATATTTTATAGATCAGAAATTAAGATGATTTTTGGTGAGATAATATTAATTTAAATGGGAAGATATTTCCCATCCATTAATAGGTTCATGTGACCTGCTTGGATCACATGGCCTGCATCACATTAGTCTGAGTCACATGGAGTCTGTGGTGGGAAGAATTTACTGAAGAGTAGAACAAGAAGAGGAGGAGCTAGAACAGAGCTGAGAATAAATTGGTTAGTCTAGTAAGAGGTAGGAAGGATGCAGGCAAGCAGATAGATGTCTAGTGTGAGTGAAAGAGCTTTGTGATTTTGTTTAAGGGGGCTTGCTTGTGATTTGTTTAATGGATCTGGTTTGTGGGAAGCCTAAAGGGGGAAAACTTGGGGATGGTGCTGTCTTCTGTATTGTTATTGTGTATAGATTTTTGTTACTGTTATGGATTTGACTTACTGTTGTCTGATTAAATGTTTTGGTTCTGCCTTCCATGTGGAGAGTCTGTTGTATCTCATGATTCAAAATTGTGTCGGGGTATTCATGACCACTGTAGGCAGTATGAATATCACATTGGTGCTACAGATGCATATTTTCCCTTCTTCCTCATCTATCAGTCATACGCATGACTTCTGCAACTATCTCCTCTTTCACCAATCTCATATGATGAGGTGACTTTGCTCTTTATCAAGGATAACCCTCCTACTTGTTCAAGTTACTCTACTTCATTTTGTCTTTTCCAAAAGATTGCCTCTTCTGTCATCTCTACTCTGTTAATTAATTTCAATCTTTCCCTTTATGTTGACTCATTCTTTACTTTCTGCAATCATACCCATTTCTCCTTCAACCTGAAAAAAACAATACTCTCAATTCTTGCATGTTTACTATCATTTTATAGATCTTCTGCTCTGTAGCTAAACTCCCCAAAAAGGCCACATACAATAAATTTCTCCACTTTCTCTCCTTACACTCTCTTTTTAAACCTTTACAGCTGGATTCTAATCTTATCATTCCACTAAAAACTACTCCTTCCAAAGCCACTGAAGTGGTTTTTTGTTGTTGTTGTTGTTGTTTTTTTTGTAATTTGGCAAATCCAATGGCCTTTTCTCCACCCTTATTCTCCTTGACCTTGCTGCAGCCTTTGATATTATCAAACACGTTCTCCTCTTCTCTCTCGGTTTTTAAGACATTCATTGTTTCCTGGTTCTTATTTTTCTTTATCAGACTATTCCTCTTCCTCCTTTGACACATCATCTTCCATATCATATCCTCTAATCATAGAAGTCCCCCAGGGTTCTGTCCTGAGCCTTCTTATTTCTCACTCCACACCATTTTATTTGGTGATCTCATCAGCTCTCATGGATTTAGTTGTTTTCTCTATACTGATGATTCTCAACTCTATGCATCCCGCCCAAAACTCATAGCTGATTTCCAATCTGACATCTCAAACTGCTTTTCAGACATCTTGAACAAGATGCTTAGTTCTTAAGCATTAAGACTTAAGCACTAATATTAATTATTACTATTAATATTAATATTCCCTAAAGAGAACCCATCATCTTCCCTCCCAACTTTCCTCCACTTAGTCTATCACTCTAAAGGGCAACAATCTCCTCGCAGTCTCTCAGACTTGCAACCTGTGAATCATCCTGGAACCCTATTCCAAGTGCTGAAAAAATTCAAAAGATAGCAACTTCGTATTGAGCTTTGAGGGTTTATTTTTTAATCTGAAACTTTGTTGAAACAATTGCCTTAATTAGAAACTTTGCTGATTCCCAAATGTGTCCATAGTCTACCACATCTTCTGCTGCATTTTCCATTACTTCCTAGGCCTAGGTTTTAGGTGCTAAAGGCAGGCTCTATGCATTTTGTGGACTCTTGGAAAGTTGGGTTTTTTTTTTTTTGTTTTTTTTGTTTTTTTAATAACCACTAAACATTTGTAACTGAATCTTAAAATATTTACTAATATAAGGAAGTAAATAGTCTTCAGACTTATATATGGATTAAGAAGAAGGAATGAAAATACATTTACTGAGCATATATAATATACTAGACACTGGATTAAGCACTGGGGAGAAAAATGAAATTTAAAAAGATAGATATATAATCCTTCAAGAATAGGGAAAGAAAGCATGTATACAAGATGTCAGGGAAGAGTTTTTTTTTTTTTTTCAGCTGTTGATTTGATTACGTTTTTCACAGCCAGATTTGGAAGAGGATAGATAAATGAATCTTTGCAGTAGCAAGGCATGAAGATAGTCAAAGAAAGAAGAAGAGAAGAAAGGAAGGAAGAAAAGAAACCTTAAATTATATTTCAAGGACAGTCTTGCAAATAGAAGTATTTTACTAGTCGTATGGGCTTGAAATCTCAAAATCACTATTTATAATTTCCTCTCCCTCACTCACAGCCACATTCAATTATTTTGCCAAGCACAGTTGATCCTGCCTCCAAAAATATGTCTTGTATCCATGCCCTTCCTTCTATTCTTATGGGTTTTGTGGTGAGCTCCCGTTTGTTCAATCCATGCTTTGCCTTCACACTGCTACCAGATTCATCTTCCTACTACACCAGTCTAATCACATAACTCCTGCTCAAAAGCCTTCAATGGCTTTATGTTGCTATTGACGTATTGATTAAAATCCATTCCCTTAGTCTAGGTTACCAAACTCACTAGAATTGTTTTCAACTAATTTTTCCAGTTACGTAGAATATTAATCTATTTCACGTACTCTACATTTCAAGTCAAGTAGACTTTTTACCGTGTCCCAAATACATTCACTATCCTCTTGACACTGGGAAGCTTTTCTCACACTTTTTATCTCATTACTGGAATGCCCTAATCTACCATCTCAGCCTACTCTCATACTATCTGTGTTTCAAAGTACAATTCAAGTGTTACTTTCTCTGAATTCCCCATGCCCCCAAAGCACAAAGTATTCCTTTTACTTCATATGATTTATTACACTTTATCTTGATCTTCTGAACTTACCACATTCAATTTATGTTATATTTATCAATGAGTATGTATTATTGTCTGGACTAAATTAATTTTTTTGAGGAAAGAGACTTTGTCAAATAATCAGTGAGTACACAAAGAGCTCAACCTACTGAATTAAAAATAAATACTTTTGCTCTCAACAAAAATAAGGAGACTTAGAGGGAAAGCTAATGAGATCAGTTTTAGACATGGTGAGTTTGAGATAACTCTGGGATATACAATTGGAGACAAAGGCCTGGGTCTCAGGAGAGAGAAGTCTGAATATGCAGATTTAAGAATCTTGTGCATAGAGCTAAGAGTTGAATCCATGGGGTCTGATAACAGTAAAGAGTATTTAGGGAGAGAAGGGTAGAATTAAGAAAAAAACTCTTGGGTATGTCCAATCATAGGGAGCACAAATATAAGGACTGATGATCCAGCAAAGGAAACAAAAGAGGGCAAATTAAGCAAATAGGAAGAGAAGTATAAGGGCACTTTTAAAAAATTGGAAAAGAGGGTCTACTCAATAGTGCTAGACACTCCAGCGAACTCAAGTGGGGTGAAGGTAGAGAAAGTGCCAATGAATTTAGCAGTAAAGAGATGCTATTGGGTTTGTTTTGTTTTTTTGCTGACCCTGGAGAGCACATTTTCATTCAAGTTACAAGAAAAGAAGCCAGATTTCAAAGGGATAAGATGTGAAAAGTAGATGAAAAAGTGTAGGCAACAAATATAGGGTAAGAGTTTTTATGGGGAAAGGAGGGAAAATATATATTGAGAGTGTAGTGGGATATATTGTTGGATTATTTTTTAAAGATGAAAGATCTAGAGAGGGCAGAACCAAGATTGTAGAGTAAAAGCAGGGACCTGTCTGAGATCTCCATCCAAACTCATCAAAATACCTGTAAAACTGATTCTGAACAAACTTTGGAACAACAGAAACCACAACATGACAGAGTGAAACAGATTTTTCAGCCCAAGACAATCTGGAATGTCAACAGTAGTAGTCTATTGCTCTAGGAGTGGAGCAGATTACAGCCCAGTTTGGGCCAGATGCACACAAACAGGACTGGAGGAGGCCTTAGGGCACTGAATCACTGCACCATGGTTTTCAGACTTCTCAACCCACAATCATAAAGACATCTTCAAAGGGCAGTGGGCAAGGTCTCTCACCTAGGTGAGAGAGGGAGGTTGTCTGGCTCCAGACCCATGGTGGTGGCAGTCATTGCTGCAGCAGTGATTGCTTCTGGAGCTCTCTGCCTGCAGAAGGTGGGGGAATCTAGTGGCTGATCTAGGTCACAGGCTGGGCAGAGGTGGTGGCAACTGTGGAAAAGGAATCTTACTCTCAGACCTAGGGCAGAAAAGAGTGCTTGTGGTTGCTAACAGACCAGAGAGGAAGTCAGGAAAAAAGTAAACAATTCTCCTTTGATTACTTCATTTTGGAGTAGCTGAGAATTTACAGGTCCCTGGAGATATCTCTGAAAGTACTTGCACAAAGCCCTTGAAACTTGGGGCACTTCACCCTCCAATTAACAAGGTGTTCAGAGGTCAATTAATTGGCTGTGACCAAAAGGGGGGCATAGAAGACTATAGAAGACTATTTTGTCGATGAAAAGGTATTATCTGACTATGAGAATGATCAAAGCATATAAGCAGAGGAAGACATCAAGACATTCTACATCCAAAGCCTCCAAGAAAAATGTAAAATTTTCTCAGGCCATGGAAGAGCTTAAAAACATTTTGAAAAACAAGTAAGAGAAGTAGAGGAAAAAATGGAAGAGAAATAAGAGTGATGCAAGAAAATCATGAAAAACAAGTCAATAGTTTGCTAAAGGAGACCTTCAAAAATGCTGAAGAAAATAACACTTTAAAAAAAAGACTAATTCAAATGGCAAAAGACAACCAAAAAGTCAATGAGAAGAATGCCTTAAAAAAGCACAGTTGGTCAAATGGAAAAGGAGGTCCAAAAGCTCATTGAAGAAAATGATTCCTTCAAAATCAGAATGGAACAGATGGAAGATAATGAGTTTATGAGAAATCAATAAATTATAAAACAAACAAATTTTAAAAATAGAAAAGCATGTGAAATATGTCATTGGGGAAGATGGCAGAGTAGACAGACAGACACACACACACAGAGGGCCTCCCCAAACAGCCCATAAAATACCTGTAGAGAGGAACTCTAAACAAATTTTGGAGGAGCAGAAGTGGAGGACAACAGAGTGGAGGAGATTTCCAGCCCAGGGTGACCTGAAAGGCCCACAAAAATATCAGATGCACCAGAGGCAGAGCAGAGGCCAACCCAGCCTTGGTCTGGCAGAGCACAGCTCCCGAACAGCCCTCAGGAGCAGAATCTCCAGTCACAGAATCCCCAGTCCCAGCAGCAGCAGATTTGAAGATCCCTGAACCCACAGGCGCCAAAGGTCAGTGATGGGTTTTTTCAGCTGACCAAAAAGGGAGAAGGGCCTTCCATAGCTCTGGAGTTAGGCAGCGGCCCACAGAGGCCACATCAGGCAGGTAGCAGCAGTTCTCAGCCCCTAAATCAGCCTGCATACATTGTTGGAGTGTAAAAACCCCTGGGAGCATTGAGGAGCTGAGTCTTGCCTCTGCCATGTGTGGAGGCCCTGGTCTTTGTCTTACACTGAATGGCAGCCCTGCCCATTCAGCTTATCTGAAAATCAGCCCCCAGTGATGACTTGGTGGAACTGGAGGTCAGGTGGTTGTGGAGAGGTAACTGCTAAGATTCTGGGCACAAAAATTCCTCTCTGCATCTAGAACAGTACACGCGTGATAGTGCCACTTTGGAGGAACTGAGATCTCACAGATTCCCAGAGTATACCCTACTCTTGACAAAGGACCCAAAAGTCAAGTAACTGGTTGGAAATAATGCCCCAAAAAGGGAAAAAAATAAGACCATAGAAGGTTACTTTCTTGGTGAACAGATGTCTTCTCCTATCCTTTCTGATGAGGAAGAATGCTTAACATCAGGGAAAGACATAAAAGTCAAGGCTTCTATATCGAAACATCCAAAATAAATATTCATTGGGCTCAGCCCATGGAAAAGCTTACTTGACTTTGAAAATCAAGTAAGAGAGGTGAAGGAAAAACTGGGAAGAGAAAAGAGAGAGATGCAAGAAAAGCATGAAAAGCAGATCAACACTTTGCTAAAGGAGACCCAAAAAAATGCTGGAGGAAATAACACCTTTAAAAATAGGCTAACTCAATTGGCAAAAGAGGTTCAAAAAGCCAATGAGGAGAAGAATGCTTTAAAAAACAAAATTAGCCAAATGGAAAAGAAGGTCCAAAAGCTCACTGAAGAAAATAGTTCTTTCAAAATTAGAATGGAACAGAAGGAGGCTCATGACGTTATGAGAAACCAAGAAATCACAAAACAAAACCAAAAGAATCAAAGAATAGAAGAGAATGTGAAATACCTCACTGGAAAAACAACTGACCTGGAAAATAGATCCAGGAGAAACAATTTAAAAATTATGGGACTATCTGAAAGCCATGATCCAAAAAAGAGCCAAGACACCATCTTTCATGAAATATCAAGGAAAACTGCCCTGATATTCTAGAACCAGGGGAAAAATAAATATCGAAAGAATCCACCGATCACCTCCTGAAAGAAATCCAAAAAGAGAAACTCCTAGGAACAGAGTTCCCTGATCAAGGAGAAAATATTACAAGCAGCTCAAAAGAAACAATTCAAGTATAGTGAAAATACAATCAGGATAACAAAAAAATCTAGCAGCTTCTACATTAAGGGATAGAAGGGCATGGAATATGACATTCCACAAGTCAAAGGAACTAGGATTAAAACCAAGAATCACCTACCCAGCAAAACTGAGTATAACACTTCGGGGGAAAAATTGGTCTTTCAATGAAATGGAGGACTTTCAAGCATTCTTGATGAAAAGACCAGAGCTGAACAGAAAATCTGACTTTCAAACACAAGAATGAAGAGAAGCATGAAAAGTTGAACAGCAAAGAGAAATCATAAGGGACTTACTAAACTTGAACTATTTACATTCCTATAGGGAAAGACAATATTTGTAACTCTTGAAACTTTTTTCAGTATCTGGGTAGTCAGTAGGATTGCACACACACACACACACACACACACACACAGATAGAGAAAGCACAGAGTGAATTGAATACGATGGGATCTTATCTTAAAATAATGAAATTAAGCAGTGAGAGAGAAATATATTGGGAGGAGAAAGGGAGAAATGGAATGGGGCAAGTTATCTCTCATAAAAGAGGTAAGTAAAAGACTTTTCAGTGGAGGGAAAAATAGGGGAGGTGAGAGAAAAAAACATGAAGCTTACTCTCATCACATTCGACTAAAGGAAGGAATAAAATGCATACTCATATTGGTATGAAAACCTATCTTACAATAGAGGATAGTGGGGGAGAAGGCGATAAGCAGGGTGGGGGGGATAATGGAAAGGAGGGCAGTGGGAGGAGGGAGCATGCTTGAGGAGGGATAGGATCAAAAGAGAGAATAGAAGAAACGGGGGGAAGGATAGGATGGAGGGAAATAGTCTTACACAACACGACTATTATGGAAGTCATTTGAAAAACTACACAGATATGGCCTATATTGAATTCTTTGCCTTCCCAAAGGGAATGGGTGGGGAGGGAGGGATGAAGAGAAGCTGGAACTCAAAGTTTTAAGAACAACTGTTGAGTATTGTTCTTGCAACGAGGACATAATAAATACATGTAATGGGTTATAGAAATTTATCTTGCCCTTCAGGACAAAAGAGAAGATGGGGATAAGGGAAAGGAGGGATGTTAGAAGGAGGACAGATAGGTGATATGGGGTAATTATAATGCTCAGCGTTTTGGGGTGGGGTGAGGGAAGAAATGGGGAGAAAATTTGGAACCCAAAATTTTGTGGAAACGAATGTTGAAAACTTAAATAAATTTTTATAAATAAATAAATTTTAAAAAAAGAATAGGAGGAAACAACACATAAAGGGGATCTATTAAAGGGGGAGCAGGAAAGAAAGGTGCCCACCCAAGGGGAAGAAGGGGGAAAAGAACTTCAGAGAGTTAAGTTGTTAATGTAGTGGAATATGACTGGGATCATAGAATGTGAGTGTTGTGAGAATCTTTGAGATGATCAGGTCCCATGGTCTTGTTTGTTGTCATATCTGCAGTTCTCAGCAGACTAAAAGGATGGGGTGAGTTAAATAAGGTGAAAGACAAGAGAGGGAATGGGGACTAACCATGTAATTTCATTAATGTAGGTTAAACCTGGATGAAGAAGTTCCATTTTCCAATATAAGTTGCCAGTTTATAGCCTTAGAGCAGGGGATCTTAATGTGGGCTCCATGGGTAGATTCCAGGGAAGAGGTTCTTTAAATTTGGGTAGGGAAAAAGTACATCTTTATTTTCACTAATATCTAGCTGAAATGTAGCATTTCCTTCTATTATGATTTAAAATAAAATAATATTATAAAAAAAGAAAAAAAAAGAAATATCTCATTGGAAATATCACTGACCTGGAAAACAGATTCAGAAGAGATAACTTAAAAATCATTAGCCTACCTGACAACCATGATCAAAAAAGAGCTTAAACATCATCTTTCAAGAAATTATCAAGGGAAACTGCCATGATATTCTAGAACCAGAGGATGAAATAAAAATGGAAAGAATCCACTGATCACCTTCTGAAAGAGATCCCAAAAGGAAAACTCTTAGGATTATTGTATGCAAATTCCAGAGGTCCGAGGTAAGGGAGAAAATATTACAAGCAGCCAGGAAGAAACAATTCAAATACTGTGAAAATAGAATCAGGATAATACAGGATTTAGCAACTTCTACACTAAAGGATTTAAGGTCTTGGAATATGATATTCCAGAGGTCAAATGAGCGAGGCTTAAAACCAAGAATCACCTACCTAGCAAAACTGAGTATAAACTTCAGGAGGGGAAATGGAATTTCAGTGAAATAGACAACTTCAAATCATTCTTATTGAAAAGACCAGAGCTGAAAAAAAAATTTGACTTTCAAATACAAGCATCAAGAAAAATATGAGAAGGTAAACAGGAAAGTGAAGCCATAAGGGATTCATCAATGTTTAATTGTTTACATTCCAACATAGAAAGATGATATGTGTAATTCATGAGACCTTTTTCAATATTAGGGTAGTTAGAGGGAATATGCATACATGCATACATACATATATACGTGTGTGTACATATATATGTATGTATGTATGCATATATGTATAGATAGATGATAGATAGATAGATAGATAGATAGATAGATAGATAGATAGATAGACAGATAGATAGATAGATGGATGGATAGATAGATGAAGGGCACAGGGTGAACTGAAGATGAAGGGAGAATGCATAAAAAATAAAGTGTTGAGAAGAATGTACTGGGAAAAAATAGAAAGGGAGATATGGAATCTAGTAAAGCATCTCACATAAGAGAAGCAAGGAAAGGCTTTTACAATGGAGAGGAAGAGAGGGAATATGAGAGGGAATAAATGAGCCTTACTTTTATCAGACTTGGCATCAAGAGAGAATAATACACAGTAAATTTGGTATGGAAATCTATCTTAACCTACAGGAAGGCAGGGGAAAGGAAATAGGAGAGGGAAGATAATAGAAGGGACAGTAAATTGAGAAAAGGGATAATCAGAAGCAAGCACTGTTGTGGGAGGACAAGTCAAGAGAGAGAATGGAGTAAATGGAGGACAGGAAAGGACACAGGGAACTGTAGTTAGTCTTTTGCAACATAATTATTATGGATGTGTTTTGCATGGCTGCACATATATGGCCTACATTGAATTGCTGGCTTTAACAACGAGGGTGGGTGGGTAAGGAGGAAGGGAGAGAATATGGAACTCAAAACTTTAAATATGAATGTTAAAAATTGTTTTTGCATGCAAATTGGAAATAAGTTAGACTGGCAAAGGGCAGATTGGGGATAATGGTACACACTGTCCTGGAGTGGGGGAGGGGAGAGATGGGGAGGAAATTTGAAACTCAAAATCTTGTGGAAGTGAATGTGGAAAACAAAATAAGTGAATTACTAAAAATTGGTGAAAGATCTAATCATACCTATAAGCAACCAAGAAGGATACAAAGTCCATGTAATCAGACTTCAGTGTTAGAAGAGCAAGGAAACTTTGAATAGTAGAGAGAAAGATTCTATAATGAACAGGGCAAGCTGCAGGAAGCATTAATAGAGAGAGGATAATGAGAATAGAATGAAAGAGAGGAATGTTAAGAGTTTTTGAGATACGGAATTAGGGGAGAAAGCATAAGATTCTAAGCATAAGCCTACAGTAACCTTAAATCCTACAATCATTTTTTTCATTACCAGGAAAGTATGAATTGAGATATTTTACTGAGAAGGATTGGTCTGGGTAATTTGAGGAGAGAACTTTAGAACAGCCAACTACTCAAGAGAACAACAGAGAATCAGACAAGGACAAGTAAACTAATAATTGGCTCATCATATAAAAGACTCAGCTGAGACTGGATAAAATAATTTTGTAGTGGACCCATTCAATACAGTGAATCTATTTCCTCAAGCACTTCTCTAGGTTATGAGCAGGAGTAGGACGCCTAGTGGAGAGAAAGAATACAGATTGGGGTTTAAGGTTTGGAAAGGAATGAGTAATGACAGGATAAAGGAGCTTGGGATTCAAGGGTAGATGACAATTGAAAGAAGTTTAACACTGCAAGGTATACTAATGAACTCTAGAGCCAGAAGTTT
This sequence comes from Notamacropus eugenii, assembly GCF_028372415.1. Taxonomy (NCBI): domain Eukaryota; kingdom Metazoa; phylum Chordata; class Mammalia; order Diprotodontia; family Macropodidae; genus Notamacropus; species Notamacropus eugenii. The sequence goes on along the minus strand of NC_092878.1, from coordinate 72,463,435 downwards.
GAAGAGAAGAAAGTGTTGTTTGCAAAACAACAACAAACAAACAAAAAAACCCTCCCTGCACCTGGAATTAGAGGGCTTAGGTTTGAAACTCAGCTCTGCCAGTTAATGTAAACATAAACCATTCACCCTAACTTCTCTAGGGCTTAGTATCCTCATCTAAAAATTAGGTTAATAAAATTTACAACACAACTCAAAGAATGAATTTGAAGATTAAATGAGATAATGGATATTAAGTACTATGAAAATACAAAACTATGTACTTAGTTGTTTTTTGCCATTCTATAATTAGATATGACTTCTAAATGTGACTCAATAATGTAAGCTAATGGAATAAAAATCAAATTTTATATTTGGTCTAAGTTCACACAGAACTTATGTCTTTGACCCATTGTCATCTAAATCTGTGTGGTTATATTTTTAATGCTCTAAAATAAACCTGGTACAACAGGGTAAAGGTAGGCAAATGTTACAATGGGCTTGTCTGTGAGAAACTACCTTTCTTTTTTTCTTTCGTTCTTTCTCTCCTATGACTCTACAGTAAAGGTACTGATTCATTTATCATCTGCACACATGCTACTAAGAATTTCTTTTTGTTTTCTGAGTAAAATGACAGTGGATTAACTTTCTGGTTCATTAGTTAAAATATTTGAATCTAGAATAAAGGGCATGGTGCAAATTATTTAAAGCAAATATAATTCATTACAGACTGAGTTAATATAGAATAAATAATAAATAAGGGGTAACTACTAACTTGAAAGATTTTTATCACTTACAAAAACAAACATTGGCTTCCTTAAAGAACTAAACTCCTTCCAGAAATTGAAGCTGTAATTAGCTTTGTAGGATTTCATCAGCAGGTAAGTGGTCCAGGAGATAGAGTGCTGGGCCTGTAATCAGGAAGCCTCATCTTCCTGAACTCAAATCTGTTCTCAGACACTTACTAGCTGTGTTACCCTGAGGAAGTCATTTAACCTTGTTTGTATCAGTTTTCTCATCTGTAAAATGAGTTGGAGAAGGAAATGGCAAATCACTCCATTGTTTTATTTTGAGTTTTCTTTGCAACATAACCAATATGGAGAAATGTTTCGCCTGACCTCATTTGTATAGTCAAAATCACATAGTTTGCCTTCACAAGGAAAGGGTAAGGGTGAGAGGGAGGGAGAGAATATGAAATTCAAAATATTAAAAAGTGATTATTAAAAAGTTTTTATATGTAATTGGGAGATACATAATGAAATAAATAAAAATAGTTAAAAAGAGAACCAACTATGTTCAATGCATTATAGGAAGACATTAATGGAACTGACATTCTATGACTTCCCTCTCCTCATTCAAGTAAGGAAATTACGTCATCTATTATGGGAAATTTTGGGTGTAGAATAGTGGGTTAAGAACAAAAGAAAGGGATTAGAAGAATCACTATAGAAATAAGATAGGAAACCATAAGAAACAAACAAGAAGGAGTTTTGAGCAGTGGCAAGGTCCCAGCTGTACTTATATATTTTAAATTTGTATTGTTAAATGAGATCAGTCCCATGACTTTTTCCAGTGACATATGGCATGACTGGAGGAAAAAAAAAATCTAAGGAATCAGACTGTGGATAGTACCCAGCAATAGAGAATAGCAAGAAATTATTGTTGTTAATAATAGTTAGCATTTGCATAGCACTTCAAGATTATCAAAGCACTTTACGTTTGTGTGATATTCACCAAAACTTTGTCAAAGGAATGCTATTGTTATACCCATTTACAGATAAGAAAACTAAAGCTAGGACAGAAAGCCATGAGACCACATGATTCTACAAGAGTACAAAGTCAATCTTAAAAAAACAACTTCTGACTAGTAAAAGCCATAAGGACATTAGGGGTCTAGTCTAAGTCAGTGATATTTAAAGGACACTAATAATACTTGAATTCTTTTAGCACATAACAACTTATCTTAACACTTAGTTAACAACTATGTATTAGAGTGAGTTGTAAGTATGTGATGTTTTAAGAAAGTGAAATTTTATGATTTAGCATTTTGGAAGTAGTACAGTTTCAAGATGTGGTGAGACCTTATTGAAGATATTTTACAAAGTGCTGGAGATGACCAATAATCAGGTAAACAGTATATGTGATTCCTAAAATACAAGAATTAATCTAAGATAACAGCGTAATTAGTGAAATAAGCAATAGATTTTAACTTTGAGCTCTTACTTTCAATCTATTCCATTTAACAGGGAGAGACCTTATGGATTCATTAGTCTGAATTCATTTTTGAAAAAAAATTCAAATTCATCATTTGAAATGAGAGCTGAGTTCAGCAGAGGTGAAATACCTTGCCCAAGATCAAACACAGAAGATGGAGATATAAAACTGTCATATATAAATTAACACATAAGTACATAGGAACTGTATATATTAATAAAGACCTAAGGAAGGCAAAAGTACTTCAAACTGAAGGATAATTCAAGCGGGCATTATCTCATCAATTGATTCACATTTCCTAAACACTTACTATGTGCTGGATGCTGTGCTAATCACTGGGAATACAAAAAAGGGGCAAAAGACAATCCTTTTCTTCAAAGAAGTTACAATATTAAGAGAGAGACAACATACACACAAATATATACAAAGCAAGTTATACAGAGGATAAAAAGAAAATGATTAATAGAAGGAAGCTAGTAGAATTAAGAGGGGTTGGGGAAGGTTTCCTGTAGAAAGCAGTATTTTAGTTTGAACTTGAGGGAAAAGAAATCCCATTGACATCAGCAGTTGGAGCTGAGGAGGCAGAGTGTTCAAGGCACGGTATGTCTCAGAGCAAATTCTCTGAGTTGAGAGATGGATTGTCTTGTTCATGAAACAGCCAACAGGCCAGTGTCTCTGGATCAAAAAGTACATGTTGGGGAGTAAAGTATAAGAACACTTGAAAGGCAGGAGGGAGCTAAGTTATGAAGAGCTTCAAATGTCTAACAAAGCATTTTATATTCAATCTGGAGGCTATAGGAAGACACTGAAATGTATTGAGTGGGGGAGGAGTAACATAATTGGACCTGCACTTCTAGAAAATCTCTTTAGCTAAATAGTGGATAGATTAGAGAAGAGGGTGAGAACTGAGGTAGGCAAACTCACCAGCAGGCTAATGAAATAATCTAGACATGACATGATGAGGGAATAGACTAGAGTGATGACAGTGTCAAAGGAAAAATGTGTCATATTTAAGAGATGTTTCCATTGTGAAATTGACAGGCTTTGACAACAACTTAGATGGTGCTGGAGGGGGCAGAGGTAAGAGGTAGTTTCTAGGTTGTGAGCCAGAGAGACTGGAATGATGATGTTGTTCTGTTGTTTGGTTGGTTGCTCTCCGTCTTCAAAGAGGACCAAAATGGCATCACCATTGTAAAGTGAAGTTTCAGTGTGTCCGACTGTGGCTGATCAGACCAATGGGATCTCGAAATGCTCTATCACAGGTTGGGCACAGATAGTCCATATGAATATTTGGAGTGGATATCCCAAATTTGCACATCCTGCAGTTTACTTTGTGCTGTCTCAATTCTGCTTTGCTCAAAAAGCACAGCACCTTTTCTTATGTGGGCACACCATGCTAAGCAGCGCTGTGCCAGTGTCTCCCATGTTGCACAGTCGAACCCAAAGTTCTTGAGAGAGACCTTGAGAGTGTCCTTTCATTGTTTCTTCTGGACACCATGTGATCGCTTGCCCCATGCAAGGGTACATTTTGCATTCAAACAAGGTGGCCAGTCCATTGGAGTTGCGCTCTCTGAAGCATAGTTTGAATGCTTGGCAGTTCAGCTTGAGCAAGGACTTCAGTGTCTGGTACCTTATCCTGCCAAGTGATCCTCAGAATCTTTCCAAGACAGTTCAAATGGAAGAGATTCAGTTTCCTGGCATGGCACTGGTAGACTGTCCATGTTTCACAAGCATATAACAATAAGGTCAGCACAACGGCTCTGTAGACCTTCAATCTGGTAGTCAGTCTAATACCTCTTCTCTCACAAACCTTTCTTTGGAGCCTCCAAAACACTGAGCTAGCTCTGGCAATGCGTGCATCAATCTCATTGTCAATGTGTACTTATTCACAGCATTCAAAATTTCTCCGTTGGTTGTAACCCATGGTTCCATGTAAGGGTGGTGTGTGTGTGTGTGTGTGTGTGTGTGTGTGTGTGTGTGTGTGTGTGTGTAAATAATTATATATATATGTAAAAAAATTATATATATATATATATATATAATATTTTGCTTGATCCTTACAATTCTAGAAGGTAGGTGCTGTTATTATACCCATTTTCCAGATGAGAAAACTGAACTGAAGCAAATGACTTCTGCTGGTCACACAGCTAGTAAGTGTTTGAGGTGAAACTTGAACTCAGGTCTATCCTGATTAAAAATCCAATGCTCTTTCCAATGCAGCAAAAGTCAGCTAAGAGGGGAGAATGGTTTCAAAAAGAGGATGGACAGAGGAATCTTTTCATATGGGCTGATGGAGCACCTTTGTTTCTTTGGTGTTAATCATTAGGCCAAAATTAGCAGAAACAGCAGAGAACTGATCCATACTTCGTTGCATCTTTAGCTTCAGAGGCTGCATTGAGTGTACAATCATTTGCAAACAGAAAATCATGCACCAACACTCCTTCCACTTTAGTCTTGGTTTGTAACCTTTTCAAATGGAAGAACTTACCATCAGTACGGTAGTTGACCTTCATGCTGTGTTCATCCTCATTGAAAGCATTTGTCAACATGGCTGAAAACATTATGCTAAATACATGACAGTAAGCACACAGCCCTGTTTCACTCCACTGGTTATTTGGAAGGAATGAGAGCTTTGTCCATTATCCAAAAACCAGGTAAATATGCCATCATGAAATTGACGTACAATATTGATGAACCTCTCCAGGCAACCAAATTTTGACATAATTTTCCATAAGTCCTCATGACTAAAAGTGTCAAAGACCTTGATCTGACCTACAAAAGTTGTGTACAGACCTCTGTTCTGCTCCTGGCACTTCTTCTGGAATTGTTGGGCAGCAAACACCATATTGACTCTTCTCCGGCCCTTTCTGAAGCCACACTGGCTCTCAGGTATATGCGCATCTCCCAGGTGAAGGATCAGACTACTAAGGAGGACTCTAGCAAGAATTTTACCAGCAATGACTAAGAGAGAGAACCCTCTGTGATTGTCACAGAACAATCTATTCCCTTTACTCTTATGGAGATGCACAATAGAGGCATTCTTGAACTCCGAGGGGATAACCTTCTTTTGGAAAATTTCAGTCAGCTTTTGTATGAGCAATGGTCCCCCTACCTTGTAAATCTCAGCTGGAATTGAATCAGCAGCAGGTGCTTTGTCACGTGAAAGGAGCCTAATGGCCCTCAAAATCTCTTCTTCAGTTGGAAGTTCAGCTAAGGGGGGATTGACTTCAACCTGAGGTAAGCAGTCAGTAGTCTCAGCATTGATTGATGATGGTCTGTTGAGAACACTATGGAAGTGTTCAGTCCATCTCTCTAGGATCATGTCCTCATCACTAATCAATGTGGCTCCATGAGCACTGAGTAGTTTTGATGCACCATAGGTTTCTGGTCCATAAATAGCTTTCAGGGAATCATAAAAGTATTTTGGATTGTTACTATCAGGATAAAACTGAATTTCATTTCTTAGTGAGCCAGGAATCCTGCATCTTTCTAAATTTTGCTTGTACTTTGCTTTTGATGGAATTAAATGCTGCTTATGAACCATCCTGCTGGTAAATCCTGTGGAGTTCTTGTTTTTCATTTAGCAGCATCTGAATTTCCCCATCATTTTCCAGTCCTGGTGTTTGCAAGTGTTCTGACCCAAATGAGCAAATGCAATGCTGTACACCAAATCTCTGACAGCTGCCCACTCCTTTTCTGCTCTACTGTTGCCAACTGTGTGTTGGCTCAACTTTCCCTCCAAGTCAGCAGCAAAGTATTCATGTTCAGAGAAGAGCTCTAATTTGTTGACATTAATTCTTCTGATACTCATTTTGCCTTGGGAGCAGTGCTTTTGATGGATGTAAATATTTAACTTGGAAAGGATAAGTCAATGATCAGTCCAGCACTGTGCACCACATATTGCCTTTGTCACTCTTACATCTTTACTGTCTCTTCTCCTTACAATCACATAATTTATTAGATGCCAGCATTTGTTGTAAGAGTGCACCCATGAAAGTTTTATTGCATTTAGGTAAATGGAAGACAATGTTGGTGATACGAAGGTCAAGCGATAAACAAGTCTTCAGCAGTAAATGACATTGCTATTGCTGTTTCCAACTCCATTCCTCCCTAGGACTTTCTGCCAAGTCTGGTAATCTGAGCCTACTCTAGCATTAAAGTCACACAGAATTATAAGCTTGTCCTCTTTTGGCACACTAATGATAAGGGTCTCTAAGTCTTCCTAAAATTTTTCTTTAACTTCATGAGGGTTTGTCATGATGGGAGCATAGGCACTAATGAGCTTAGCATTTTCCTGCGAGTGGCAATCACATTGTCATGAGCCTGATGGTCAATCCTTTTGGCAGGCATACCAATGCTGATTAGATTAGTTTTGCTTGCAAAACTCATGCCAGCTTCACACATTTCCCTTCACTAGGCGCACTTCAGTAAAAGGTGTATCCACCTCCAACTTCAGTAAGCTGGCCTTCATTTGCCAACCTTGTTTCACTCAGGGCTGCTATTTTGAGGCAATACCTGTTGAGTTTCCTTGCAACAAGAGCAATTCTTTTTTCAGGTCTACTGGATTTTGTGTTGTCAATTAGTATGTGCACTTTTCATGTGCCAATGGTGACTGCAATCATCTTTGCAGATGTTTTTATACATTTTTTTTGTGTTTGGAAAACATAGAGGGATTCTCCGCCTACCATGGTAATTAGGCCAAGGTTGGGTAAGCAGGCAATGTTTAGGGCACCTTTTCTAGCCCCCTTCCTCACACCAGGAGGTGAGAAGTGAGATCCTTAAAAGGCTGCTCAGAAACCCAGGGGGCTGCCAAGTCCCATTGCTGCTTCCAGTGAGAAAGGACTCTATGGTCTGGGCTGCCTGTGTGTAGGGTCGTGACTACAGCTCCCAGTGTATCTGCACCTACTGTTTCATCACTTGCCTGTCACCACAGGCCTTTGAGGCATAATAGTGAAATGATATAGGTGATATCTTTTGATTTGGGAGTAAATTGGATTTAAGTGAGGCAGCGTCACAAGAAGTCATCAGTCTCACTCTCTCCTCCAGAGTCATCATAGTCCAGTGGCAGGACAGAGTCAAGATGGCTGGTGATGGCTCAGGATGCAGTGAATGACCTTGGCATCTTCATTGTCCAACCAAACTCTAAGCACTCCACATCAACTGCTTCATCTTCCTTCATGGCCTTTGGAACAAATTGTTCTCTTCTGCCCATTCCACCAGATGAAGTCTTCACATGTTTGGAGTAGACACCCCCCTAATTCGCCAATGAACCTGAGAATCCTTAGTTACCCTCAACCTAGTCTGGCCCATCAGCCAAAATGGCTTACCAGGTTGTGGCCACTGCCCATGCTACAGCTTCTTGGAGTCACAGGCGAGAGTTAGGTGGAACAGGTGGACACCAAAGATAGAAAGAGCCCTCAAAAGGGCTTGGCAGTCATCACACCAAAGTTACTGGTCCTCCCTGAACATTCCCTACACCTATAGTAACAGGGAAGGTAGGAGGGAGAAAGTGTTTAAGTGGAAAGATGAGTTCCATTTTGTACATATTGAGTTTAGGTATCTACTGGGCATCCAGTTAAAGATGTTTGAAAGGTAATTGGAGATGAGAGATCTGAGGTCAGCAGAGAGACTGAGGTGGGATAGGTAGATTTGGGAAACATCGGCATAGAGATGATAAATTCAGGGGAGTTGATGAGATCACCAACTAAAGTAATGTAGAGAAAGAAGAAAAGAAAACCCAGGTCAGATATTTATTCTCTTAGAAGTTGAGTGAACAAAGAAGACATACAGAAACAAATTTTTCACATCAATCTCTAAAATCTGTTAAAGACGATGACTCTGTTGGGTAATATTTTCTTCATTAAATGAAGTACTGTAATAATATAACATGTAGTAAGTGTACACATGAATAATATCACAATGAAAACTTCCCTAATAAATTTTTTTAGAGAAATAGTCTGGTATAGTAAAAAGAGAATTGGATTAGGACTCTAGAATGAATTTGAATTCCAACTGCACCATTAATAGCGATGTGGTCAAGAAAAACTCACTCAACCTCTGTTGGTCTCATCTGGAAAATGGGGTTAATAATACTTTCCATGTATACCTGCAGCATTAACATGGGACCTGGAAGAGAAAACAAATGTAAATGTATGTGTTAAACTATAAACTTATATGGAGCTATATTAAAGTGTCATTTATGAATGTTTTGTTATTGAAATCACCAAATACTGGAATATGTTTCCATTCCAACACCTAGAAACTGATAGGAGATTGAAACAAGATGCTATGGAGAGTAGTATTTTTTTTCTGTTGCTTTGTGGCTAGAAACAGGGGGATGTCCTAGATGACCTCTGCAAGTCCTTTCCAGTTCTATGACTTCAAAATAAATTAAAGTTTTATGTCTAAATTATGCACAGCCATCAGTGGACCTGGAAGACAATGAGGATAAAGTCTGTGCTCAGCCTCTCCCAGCAAGTATTTATGCTTCCTCCTCATTTCATGCATAACTAATTTCATATAGCAATTGGTAATCGCATCTTGGTAATGGCACCACAGGCATCACACAAAACAGTTTCAGTCATGGATGCAATCCACTGTAAGTACAACTAAAAGCTGGTTCTTTGGTGGAAACATCCCTGCTTTGTGATTGCCTTAATCCCCTGCTACCCCAACCAGGCACCAAAAGTGAATGAGAAGTGCAAAGTTCAAAGTTTAGATTTTTGTGACCACTAGCATTAGCCAGCAATAGATATAGCATTCTGAAAAATTATGAAATACTGCTTAGGTGAATTTTAAAGGACATTGAGAACATTTGCATTATGTTAACATCATGCATTAACATCACTATTTTCATCAAAATGGTTTTGTCCTGATACCCATCAATATGAAATCAACCAAAGCATCTTTGAGAACAATAAATAGTACTTTATCAGAGAGTCACCTACGTGTTTAAAATATTAAAATCAGTGGTTTCATTTCACTTGTCTCTCATGCAACAAGGATAATGATTTTTAACAAGGCTATTTGGAAGAGTAAATTGATCACTTGTTTCTCATTCATATTAGACAATTTTTACTGTCTCATAGCACCAAGACATGAATTATTTCATGTTATCTTCACAGTGGTTTAGGTAGACAGAAAAGATATTGCAATGTTCTTTTTTTCAAATAAAGAAATAGGAAAATAGAGAAGTTAAGTGATCTGCTTAAGATCATGCATCTACTTTGTAAAATAGGCAGAAACAGAGAAAAGTCTCCTCTTTCTCAGGCCTACATTCTATTGAGTAGATTATTGTGACCAATTGCTTTGGGTCAGCACCATGGAGCTCACTTTTAGAGTCACCTCATAGAAGTGATTCCTAGAAGATCATGCTGTCTTGTGCTCCATTTCTGCAGTGATGATGCATGATCATTGGCAGAGGGCAATGATAATATGTTGGTTTATAAGTATCCTGATGTATAACTGATTCGTAGCAAGGTATAGTGAAAAGAATACGCTATTTAGAGTCAGAAGATATGGGGTTGAATTGTTCTATCTGTCATCTAGCTATTGATCAATTGATCATCATATGACTTTGAGCCCATTTCTCAGTATCAATTTCCTTATATAAAGGAGATTAAACTAGATAACCTACACGGCCCCTTTCAGCTCGAAATCATATGATCCCACAATTCCATGTTTTCATTTATAGATTGGAAAAGCATGCCAATGACTCATAATTTTGAAATGATAAAACTTTTGAATCCTGAGGGAGAACAAGGAAATGTACACACTCTAATTGGATCATTGGTGTCTTTGTTAGTATAAGTGGACAGATAATTTGGGGAGATATGGTAGGATCTTAAAAGAACATAGGATTAGAACAGAAGGGCAACTTTAGCATGGAGAATGATACTTTTTTGTGAGCAATATAAAAACATATAGCCCAGTGTTATGTATTGGGGTGGGGGGAAGTGATATCACTTGGCCTGAGGTCCATGTTTTGCAGGTTGAATAGGCAGCTTGACCAAGGGCAGAACCAATTATACAAAGTTCACCTAGTAGACTTTTGTTCAAGAGCAGAAAACATGAATAGACATACGGAGTATTCTAGAAGTCACAGTTTAGTTTTAAGCTATTAATTCTTGTTGCTGGAGGGGAAAAAATCATTTCCAGGGTACCAAAAAATGGAAATTTTCAGATAGTAAATGAGAGAAATAGAATGTCTAAAAGCCAAAGTAAGCAATGATTGCAGGTCAAAATTCGAATATAACTTTTATTTTGCTTGGAATTGGAGGTTGGAAGAAAGGTATCCCCCCAAAACTTGCTTTAGACAATGTCCAGTGGGTGATAGTGGAATGTACCAAGACTGGTGAGTTAGGAATGTAATCTGTGAAGCAAGTAATCACCTTGGCCTTAGAATTCTGTATCCATAATAGAGGGATGAAAAGGTAGATTCTAGAAGGAATAAGATGCAGTAGTCTGGCCAGTTAAGGGCAGAACATGAACTAATATTATCTCAAGCTCTAGTAGAAAGGAAGGCTAGATGATGAAGTAAAAGTAGGCTCGATGTCTGATATTGATGCTTTGGGACCAGAATTAAACTATAATAATCTTGCAATTTGTGACATTCTTAACCTTTTCATGTTATAGCATCCTCCAAAAATGATAAATTTCATATATCATTCTTTTCAGTAAATCCTTTTAAAAGTCATCAAAGAGTATGGCATCGTGCTTTGGGAAAACCAAGACAAAGGAAACAAGAAAAAAATATTATGAATCTTTCCTCATGGCTAGGACCAGGAACATTGAAGTAGAGGAAAGGAGATAGTAACTAGAACCCAATAAAAGGCTTTGCATAGTCCCAAAAATAAATGAGGCAAAAGAAATACAATTATGACAGCTAGTGATGATGGAAGAGGGAGCAACAGTGCCTTAATACTCTTGGTAGGACCAAGTAATTTGTTCTGTCCATAATTCCAACATATGGATTAACCCTTGAATCCATTTATATATGTCACAACCCAGGTACTTTAACTTGAAAGCTCAAACTTTAAGCTGAAATATAAATGTTTTCCAATTTCATCATTTCAAACTCTATTAATTACAGCCAAAACCCTGGACTGACTTTTCCAACTTTTTTTGTCCAGCCAATCTAGAAATATATGTAAGATTCAGATACTTTGGCTCTGTCTTCCAGTTTTCTTCACCAAATAAGAGTGACAGGAATCTATTAGGGCTCAGCCATAATGCTCTGAACAGCTTCATGACGACTAGACTAGATTTTTGGTATAGGAAGAACTTTTACTTAGTTTCATTAGTCCTCTGAGGTCCATGTGTAACCATTAGGTCTTGAACAATATTACTACTTAGAGTAAGACAGAAGGTTTCTTCATGAATTTCAGAATGCTGTTGGCCAAGAGTAACTTTAGACTACAACCAAACAATCAATGCTTCACATTTGACAATAATTGCAATCCCTTTCAGATTTTAATTATTCTACTTATTCATCTTTCTTATTAAACTTTCATTATGTTGGCTCAGATCCAGTTTAATCTCAATCCCATACTTGCTTTAAAACTGATAGATATATGGAATTTCTATAAAGTTCAATTGCATCAAAACATCTTATATCCTGTTCTGGGTGAAATTAGTGCTATGAAGTAGTGAGCTGGGCACAGTAACAGTGAAACTATTAACTACCAAACTTACTGAAATATCTCTAACATTCGAGTTTTACATAATAATATTAATCTGATGTTATTTCATTTCCTCTTCAAATCAACACTATGAAGTAGGGACTTTTATTATCCCCATTATATAGATGGGGAAACTGAAGCACAGGTTAAGTGACGATCCCAGAGACAAATAGCTGCTAAATGTCTACAGGTAGGAACAAAATTAAAATTTTTCTGATGTCAAATTCAGCACTCAATTCAGTATTCTACTTAGCTATTTTGAAAGGGATGTTTGCTTGGAGCAGAACCCTTCTCCCCAAACTCCTGCAAATAACTGAAAAAAATTACTCTAAACAAATTCTGGAACAACAGAACCCACAAAGTAATGGAGTGAGGGAAATCTCCAGCCTGGACAGCTTGGAAGGTCAACAGGAAGCATCTGTTGCACTAGACTGGGAGCAGAGTGTTGTGGAGCACAGTCTGGCATGGGCCATGCCAGCACAGATAGGGTGGAGCAGGCCTCAGGGAACTGAATCACTGGCAGTTATGACAGTTTTCAAACTTTTGAACCACAAATGTCAAAGACTGCATAGAAGGCTAGTGGGAAAATGCTGTTGGACCTGAGTAGGGGAGGGGTACAGTCCTGCTCAGGTCCAGTGACAGCCACAGGACTGAGGAGGAGGAAGTGGGGGCACTAGTAACAACAGCAGCAGTAGTAACTTCTGGAGCTTCGAACTCACACATGTTGGGGGTTTGAGCAATTGATACAAAACACCTGAAGCCTTGGACACTATACCCACCCACACCCACTCCCCTAACTCCACTGGAAACAGATTCCTGCCTTAACAAAGAGGTAGAAAGCCAAGCATTTGCCTGGGAAGACGAATAGACAGAGGGAGAAATGTCAGATTACAGAATCTTACCCTGGGGACAAAGATCAAAACATACAATCAGAAGACAACAAAATCAAAGTTAGTACATCCAAAGCCTCCAAGAACAATATGAATTGCAAAGGAAGAGCCAACATGGTGGAGTAGAAGCAGGGACCAGCTAGAGTTCTCACCTTCAAAAAATCTGTAAAAATTAATCTAAACAAATTCTAGAGCAGCAGAAAACACAAAATGACAGATTGAAGGAAATTGCCAGGCCAAGACAATCTGAGAGGTCAACAGGAAGTGTCTATCACACTGGACTGGGAGCAGAGTGCACTTTGGTGTGGGTTGCACCAGTGTGGACAAAGCAGAAGCAGACTGTAAGGTACTAAATCACAAGCAGCACCTGCTGATTCCAAACTTCTTAACCCACAAACACTAAAGACAACTTCAAAGGTCAGTGGGAAGGATCTCCCACCTGCTGAGAGGGGACCATGATCCAGCCCCAGCCCCAGCCCTTCCCTGGCCCTAGTCATAGGACAGCTGAAACTATTGCTTAAATAGAGGTTACTTCTAGAGACTTCAACTTTACAAAGTCCAAAGCTCAAGTAATTGACTGGAAAAATGAGCAAATATGGAAAAAGAAACAATCTATATATTCTTATTGTCTCAGTGAAGACTTATTTTCTTATGTCACTGGTGACGAGGAAGATCAAAAAAATATAGCCAGAGGAAAACAAACCAAAGCTCCTGCATCCAAAGCCAAAAAGAAAAATATGAATTGGTCTCAGGCCATGGAAGAACTCAAAAAGGATTTTGAAAATCAAGTAAGAGACACAGAGCGATAATTGGGAAGAAAAATTAGAGTGATGCAAGAAAATCACAAAACCTTCCTGTTCATCATTTCCATTACATTCATATACCGAAACTTGTTCAGTAATTCCCCTATTGATGAGCAATATCTTTCTTTTCAGTTCTTGGCCAACACAAAGAGAACTGCTATAAATATTTTTGTACGTATGGGACCCTTTCCCATTTTTATGATCTCTGAGATACAGTCCTAGAAGCAATGTTGCTGATTCAAAGGGTATGCTCATTTTTGTTGCCCTTTAAGTATAGTTCCTAATTGATCTCCAGAATGGTTGGATCAGCTCACAGCTCCAACAACAATGAATTAGTGTTCCAACTCTGCCACATTTTCTCCAACATTTATCATCTTCCTGTTTTTTCATGTTAGCCATTCTGATAGGTGTGATGTGGTACCTCAGAGTTGTTTAGATAATCAATAGTATTTTAGAACATTTTTTCGCATAACTATAGATGGCTTCAATTTTTTTCCTTTGAAAACTGCCTATACAAGGCCTTTGAACATTTATCAATTGGGGAATGACTTGTATTGTTGTAAATTTGATTCAGTTCTCTATATAGTTTAGAAATGAGGCCTTTATCATAGATACTGCCTATAAAAATTCTTTCACAGTTTTTTGCTTCCCTCCTAATCTTGGTTGCATTGTGTTCTTTTATGCAAAAACTTTTCAATTTCATATAATCAAAATTATCCATTTTGCACTTCATATTTTCTGTCTCTTCGTTGGTTATAAATTTATCCATTCTCCATACATTTGTCAAATACACTATTCCATGATCCCCTCATTTGTTTATGGTATTAGACTTTATACCTAGATCATGTGTCCATTTGGACTTTATTCTTGTGTGCAGTGTCAGGCATTGAACAGGAAGAGTTCAGAAAGGCTTGAAAGGACTTATATGAACTGATACTGAGTGAAAGGAGCAGAAACATGAGAACATCATACAGAGTAACAACAACAGTATGCTAGGAATTTTTCTGCTAGACTTAACCTTTCACAGCAATGCAAGGAACTAAAACATTCCCAAAGGACTATTGAGGCAAAATGCCATCGACATGAAATTGGAGTGCAGAAGGAAGCAGAATATTTTTTCTTGTGCTATGTTTTGGTTTGTTTTGATTTTTTCTCATAGTTTCTCCCATTCATTTTAATTTCTCTATGTAACATCATTAATGTTAAAATATGTTTAATAAGATGTATAGAAATAAGCATGTGTAGAAACCATATCAAATTGCATTCTGTCTTGGGCAGGAAGGAGGGAGAGAGGGGGAGAAAATGTAAGATGTGTGGAAGTGATTGTAGACAACTGAAAACAAATAAATTAATATCATTTTAGAAAGAAAATCATGTAAAACAAGTCAATATCTTGCTAAAGGAAACCCAAAAAATGCTGAAGATAATAACACCTTGAAAATTAGACTAAAGCAAACAGCAGAAAAGGTCCAAAAAAGACAAGGAGGAGAAGAATTCCTTAAAAATCAGAATGGACAAATTATAAAAAGTGGTCCAAAAGCTCACTGAGGAAAATAATGCTTTAAAAATTGGAATGGAGCAAATGGGAGCTATTGACTACGAGAAATCAAGAAATTATAAAATAAAAAGAAAAGAATGAAAAAAATAGAAGACAATGTGAACTCTCATTTCAAAAACAGCTAACCTGGAAAATGGATCTAGAAGAGAAAATTTAAAAAATTATTGGACTACCTGAAACCCATGATAAAAAGAGTCTAGACATCATCTTTCAAGAACTTATCAGGGAAAGCTACCCTGATTTTCTAGAACCAGGGAGAAAAATAGAAATGGAAAGAATGCACTGATAATCTCCCGAAAAAGATCCCAAAAGGAAAACTCCAGGAATATTATAGTCAAATTCCAGAGCTCCCAAGTCAAGGAGAAAATATTACAAGTAGCCAGAAAGAAATAATTCAAGTATCATGGAAACACAATCAGAATAATACAAGATTTAGCAGTTTCTACTCTAAAGTACTGGAGGTATTGGGATATGTTATCCCAAAGGTAAAAGGAGTTAGGATTAAAACCAAGAATCACCTAACCAGAAAAACTGAGTATAATACTTCAGGGGAAAAATGGAACATCAGTGAAATAGAGAACTTCCAGTCATTCTTGGTGAAAAGACCAGAGCTGAATAGAAAATTTGACTTTCAAATACAAGAATCAAAGGAATCATGAAAAAGTAAGCAGGAAAGAGAAACCATAAGGGACCTATTAAAGTTGAACTACTTGTATTCCTACATGGAAAGATGATATTTGTAACTCATGAGATATTTCTCAGCATTAGGATAGTTGGAAGGTGTATACAAAATTAAGGGTTGAGAGGAATGTATTAGTAGAAAGCGAAAGGGAGAGGTGGAATGTAGTTAATCATCTTATATATAGGGGCAAGAAAGGGTTTTTACAATGGAGGGGAAGAAGAGGAAGATGAAAGGGAATAAGTGAGCTTTCCTTTCATTGGATTTTGTTTCAGGAAGGAATAACATACACACTCAACTGGGTATGGAAGTCAGTTTTACCCTACTGCAAAGCAGGTGGGAAGGGGATGAGGGGGCAACAATAGAATAGATGGCAGATTGGGGGAAGGGTTAATGAGAAGCAAGCACTTTTGCAGAGGGACAGGTCAAAGGAGAGAACTGAATAAATGGAGGTGAGACAGGATAGAAGGAAATATAGGTAGTCTTTTAAAAGATAGAGGTCTTTGGCAAGACCACACATGTAAAACTTAAATTGAATTGCTTGCCTTCTCCATGGCTGTGAGTGGGGAGGAAGGAATGGAGAGGATATGGAACTCAAAGCTTTAAAAATGAATATTTGAAGTTATTTCTTTTACATGCAACTAAGAAATAAGATATATAGGCATTGGGATATACAAATCTATCTTGCCCTACAGGAAAATAGAAGGGAAGGAGATAAGGGTGGTGGTGATAGAAGAGAGGGCAGATTGGAAGAAAGGGAATCAGAGAATACACCCTGGCCTGGGGCAAAGGTAGGGGGAAGATGGGGAGAGAATTTGACATGCAAAATTTTGTGAAACTGAATGTTGAAAACTGAAAATAAATAATTTATTTCAAAGGGTGGAAGGACCTATTTGGTACAAAAATATTCATAACAGCTCTCTTTGTGGTGGCTAAAAGCCGGAAATCAAAGGGATGCTCATTAATTAGTGACTGGCTAAGTAAGCTGCGATATATGATTGTAAAGAGATACTGTTGTGCTATAAGAAATAACAAACAGGATTATTTCAGAAAAAAATGTGGAAATACTTACAGGAACTGATGCATGGTGAAAGGAATAGAACCAGGAGAACATTGTACACAGTGACTGCAACATTGTTCAATGAAGAATTGTGAATGACTTAGCTCAAACATCTCAGCAATGCAATGATCAAAGACAATCCCAAAGGACTGATGATGAAGCATGTTCTCCACCCCCAAGGAAAGAGCTGATACTTTTTGAATACAGAATGAAGAATGTACTTTTCACTTTTTCTTTCATTTTTTTCTTTTATTTAAGTCATTTTGTACAAAATGACTGACATGAAATGTTCTACATAATTATATATGTGTAGCCTGTATCTGAGTGCTTATCATCTCAGGGAGAGAGTGAGAGATAAAATTGGAAACTCAAAACTTTAAATAATTTTTTTAAATAGGGAAAAATAATTTTTTTAAAAAAAGAAAAATATGAATTGGTCGCAGGCCATGGAAGAGTTTCAAAAGGTTTTTGAAAAGCAAGTAAGAGAAGTAGAGGAAAAATTGGGAAGAGAAATGAGAATGATGCAAGAAAATCATAAAAATGTGTCAGCAGCTTGGTAAAGGAGAACCCAAAAATACTGATGAAAATAACACCTTTAAAAATAGATTAACATGACTGGCAAAAGAGGTACAAAAAGCAAATAAGGAGAAGAATGCCTTATGGAGCAGGATTGGCCAAATGAAAAAGAAGTTTCAAAAACTCACTAAAGAAAATAATTCCTTAAAAATTAGAATGGAACAAGAGGAAGCTAAAGACTTTGTGAGAAATCAAGAAATTACAAAACAAAACCAAAAGAATGAAAAAAAAATAAGACAATGTGAAATATCTCATTGGAAAAACCATTGACATGGAAAATATATATCTAGGAGATATTTTTTCTTTTTCCTTCAAATTTATTTATTCTTTTGTTTTCAATTTTCAACAATCACTTCCATAAGTTTTAAATTTTGTCCCTCTCTCTGCCCCCTCTCTCCCCAAGATGGCATGCAATCTTAGATGTGCTCTACTCATGCATTCTTATTAAACACATTTTCACATTACTCATGTTGCACAGAAGAATTCAAAAGTATGGGAGAAAGCATTAGTAAAACTGAACATAACCAAATATAGCAAAAGAGAAAATAGTCTGCTTCATTTTGTCTTCTGATTCCATAGTTCTTTCTCTGGATTCATTTTGAATCATGAGTCCTTTGGAAATGTTTTAGATCCTTGCATAGCTGTGAAAGACTAAATCTATCAAAAAATAGTCCTTGTATACTGTGCCTGTTACTGTGTACAGTGTTCTAGGAGAGATAATTTAAAAATTATTGGACTACCTGAAATCCATTATCAAAAAAAAGAGATTAAGTATCATACTTCAAGAAATTATCAAGAAAAAGTGCCCTGATATTCTAGAAACAGAGGGTAAAATACAAATGAAAGAAATCCACCTATCACCTCCTGAAAGAAATCCTAAAAGGAAAACTCCTAGGAATATTGTAACCAAATTCCAGAGTTCCTAGGTCAAGAAGAAAATATTACAAGTATCCAGAAAGAAACAATCCAAGCATTATGGAAATATAATCAGGATAACACAAGATCTAGCAGCTTCTACATGAAGGGCTTGCAATATATTATATTCCAAACATTAGAGGAGCTAGGATTAAAATCAAGAATCACCTATACAACAAAAGTGATTATCTTGCTCCAGGGGAGAAAATGGAATTTCAATGAACTAGAGAACTTTCAAGCATTCTTTGTTTTTTACTTTCAAGCATTCTTGATGAAAAGATCATAACTGAATAGAAAATTGACTTTCAGATACAAGAATCAAGAGAAGCATGAAAGGCAAACAGGAAAGGAAAATCATAAAGGAATTATTAAAGTTGACCTGTTTACGTTCCTACATGGAAAGATGATATTTGTAATTCTTGAGACGTTGCTAAGTTTTAGGGTAGTTGGAGGAAATATATGTAGATAGACACATAGATACATAGATACAAAGATGGCACAGGCAGAGTTGAATATTAAGGAATGATATCTAAAATATAAAATTAAGGGATGAGAGAAGACTATATTGGGAGGAGAAAAGGAGAGATATAATATGGTAAATTCTCCCACATGAAAGAGGCAAGAAAAAGTTTTCACAATGGAGGGGAAGAGGGAGGACATGAGAGGTAATGAGTGTATTTGACTTTCATCAGATTTGGCTTAAGGAGGGAATGACATGCACTCAATTGGGCAAACTGCCCTACAGGAAAGTAAGGGGGGAGGCAATAAGGCTGGGGGAGATGATAGAAGAGAAGGCAGATTGTGGAAGGGTGTAGTCAGAATCAAACATTTTTGAAAAGCAATACAGTAAAACTTGAAAATAGAATTAGTGGGATGTGGGATAGGATAGAGGGAGATATTGTTAATTTTTCACAACATGACTATTACGGAAGTGTTTTGCATAACTACACATGTATAACCTGCATTGAATTGCTCATCTTCTCAATGAGGGCGGTTGGGAAAGGAAGAATGAAGAGAATTTGGAACTCAAAGTTTTAAAAACAAATGTTAATTTTTTTTACAAGCAACTGGGAAATAAGATATGTATGCAATAGGGTATAGAAATCTATCTTGCACTTAAAGAAAATAAAGGGGAAGAAGATAAGGGGGAGGTGTAATAAAAGGGAAGGCAGAGTGAGGATAGGAATAATCAGAATGCATGTCACATTGGGGTGGGGAAGGGGAGTGATGGGGAAAAATTTGGAACTCAAAATCTTGTGCAACTGAATATTTAAAACTGAAATTAAATTAATTAACTTTTGAAAAGAAAACTTCCCTTTACCACTATTAGAAGAGCTGAGAGCAATAAGGACAGGGAGACAGAGAGAGAGAGAGAGAGAGAGAGAGAGAGAGAGAGAGAGAGAGAGAGAGAGAGAGAGAGAGAGAGAGAGATATTTAGAAAACAAGAGCCATCATTTTCTGTGTTAGAAAAGAATAGTAGTGACTTTAGAGATTTGTGAGGTTTTTACTCTAGATGAATTTATTCTCTCTCCAAGGAGAGAGTAAAATGGAACACTTTTATTGTGCCTCAAAATGATTCATTTTCTTCAGTAAATATTCTCTTTAAAAATTTCTTAATTTACAGAGTAATATCAGTCCAGCCTTGGTAAATTTTTATAAATTTTGAGATTTGGGCATATATCAACTTTTATTTTAAAGGTTTTAGCTTGGTACAATTAACATCACTCAGTCTAACTTTTTTATCATTATAAGTTAAAAAGAATCCCAAAGGTGGTTCTCAAGGCAAAATGCCTTCCACACTCAGAGAAAGAAATATGGAAGTCACTCACAAAATGTAGCAGATCATGTTTATGTATGTGTATGTGTTTGTGTATCATGTTCTGATTTGTTATACGATTTCTTTCATTTATTTTAGTCTGACTACATAGCATGACTATAGTGAAAATATACTCAATAGGAAAGTATATGTAGAATCTATACAGAATTGTATGCAGTCGTGGGGAGAGAGGGGGGTAGTGGGGGGTAGGTGGGAGGGGATAAAATCTCAATTGTATGGCAGTGATTGTTAAACATTAAAAAATAAAAAACTAAAAAAAAGAAAGGAACATTAAAGATTATCTAGTTTATTAGATTCATTTTGCAGATGAGAAAATGTGTAAAGAGGAGAAATAAATGACTCAATGAACCTAAAACTCTTCCAGTTTCAACATACCTTTGTTTTTTTGATTAATTAAAAATTTGTACAACTAGCTAGGGAAGGACCAAGGTAGGCCTTGATAATTAATTTCCACATTCCAAAATGTTTCCTTTTACCTCAAGTCTTCTCTCATTACTGTTACACAGAGTTCTTTATTCAAGGAAGATTTTTATTTGTACGGTAAATAGATGTTTTTCCTTTAATAATTAATCCTTTTCCTATTCTAAACCAGAATTTCCTAACTTGCTGCTTAACACTCATGCACAGTTACCTCAATAAGGCCCAATTTTTTATTGATGTCCTAATTGCTGCACATCCGTTCTATACAAGGAGTCAGATTGTAATTGGTTTTGGATAAGTTTAACAAACTCTTTTACTGTCTGGAAGAGAATATCAGAGGAAAATAAAAAACAAATAATGCAGTAAGAAAATGCCTGAAGATTATAATTGCATTTATTAATGGTTGGCATTCTTTGTTCAGATCTAATAAACTGCAAACAATTAAAAAAATAAGTTAAAAAGAACACAGGATAGAATTTTGAGTTTCCTTTTTTCTCAGACTGATGTAAGATATAAAGGGTTAAAGGCCTAATTAGGCAAGCAGCCTGGAATTCTGAGCAAGGAATCACAGTACTATAAGATTTGGAGCTAGTTAGCAGCGCACTCAGAGGTCATAATAGTCCAACCCCTTATTGTATAGATGAGGAAATTGTTACTCAGGAACACTGAGTGAATTGTTCAGAATCATACAGGCATTAAGTGGCATAGCCAGTAAAGAACTTAGGTCTTCTGGGGGGCAAAGCCAAGATAGCAGAGTAGAAAGACACACATATACCAGCTCTTCCCCCACAGCCTATAAAATACCTGTAAAAAAAGACTTTCAACAAATTCTAGAGCAGCAGAAGCCACACAACAACAGAGTGGAGGAGATTTCTAACCTGAAAGGTAACCTGAAAGGCCAATGGGAAACTTCTGCCACATCAGACACAGAGTGGAGCCAAGCCCAGCCTTGGTCACACAGCGTGACTCTGGGAGGAGGATGAAAGCAAGTCTCAGGGGTGGAATCCCCAGTTTCAGTAGCAGAAGTTCACAGATACCTCAAGCCACAGGTGCCAAAGGTCAGTGACAGGGTTTTTTTTAGCTGGCCAAGAAGGGAGAAGGGCCTTCCCATAGCTCTGGCCTCAGGCAGCAACCACAGAGGCCACATCTGGCCAGCAGCATCAAGCTTCACAGCACCCCTTACAGCAGCCCGTATCCATTGTTGGATCATAAAACCCTTGGGGACTCTAAGCAGCACAGTCTTACTCAGCCCTGTGTACAGGGCCAGCCCCCATCTAATAATCCTGGGGGGTTTGAGCAGCTGATCTTTATCTCATACTGAATGGCAGCCCTGCCTTGTAGCTTATCTGATTCTCTGACCCCAGTGCTGGCCTTGGCAGAACTGAAGGCCAGGTGCCTATGGAGAGGTAACTCTATTACTCAAATTCTGGCCACAAAAATTTCTGCTTGATCTCAGATCAGTGTACACGCTTTGATTGTACCACCTTGGAGGAACTGAGATCTTACAGACCCCCAGAGTATACCCTACTCTTGACAAAGGACCCAAAAGTCAAGTAACTGGTTGGGAAAATGCCTAAAAAAGGGGGAAAAATAAGACTATAGAAGGTTGCTTTCTTTGAACAGATAATCTTCTCCCATCCTTTCAGGATGAGGAAGAAAAATGTTTACCATCAGGGAAAGACCTAAAACTCAAGGCTTGTGTATACAAAACATCCAAAATAAATATTCACTGGAAAATCAAGTAAGAGAGGTAGAGGAAAACTTGGGAAGAGAAATGAGAAAGATGCAAGAAAATCATGAAAAGCAGGTCAACAACTTGCTAAAGGAGACCCAAAAAATATTGAAGAAAATAACACCTTAAAAAAATAGGCTAACTCAATTGGCGAGAGGTTCAAAAAGCCAATGAGGGAAAAATGCTTTAAAAAGTAGAATTAGCCAAATGGAAAAGGAGGTTCAAAAGCTCCCTGAAGAAAATAGTTCTTTCAATATTAGAACGGAACAGATGGAGGCTAACGACTTTGTAAGAAACCAAGATATCACAAAATAAAACCAAAAGAATGAAAAAAATGGAAGATAATGTGAAATATCTCATTGGAAAAACAACTGACTTGGAAAATAGATCCAGGAGAGACAATTTAAAAATTATGGGACTAACTGAAAGCTATTATGGAAAAAAAGAGCCTAGACATCATCTTTCATGAAATTATCAAGGAAAACTGCCCTGATATTCTAGAACCAGGGGGAAAAATAAATATTGAAAGAATCCACCAATCACCTCCTGAAAGAGATCCAAAAAGAGAAACTCCTAGGAACATTGTAGCCAAATTCAAGAGTTCCCTGGTGAAGGAGAAAATATTGCAAGCAGCTAGAAAGAAACAATTTGAGTATTGTGGAAATACAATCAGGATAAAACAAGATCTAGCGGCTTCTACATTAAGGGATCGAAGGTTGTGGGATATGACATCCCAGAAGTCAAAGGAACTAGAATTAAAACCAAGAATCACCTACCCAGCAAAACTAAGTATACCACTTCAGGGGAAAAATGGTCTTTCAATGAAATAGAGGGCTTTCAAGCATTCTTGATGAAAAGACCAGAGCTAAAAAGAAAATTTGACTTTCAAAGACAAGAACCAAGAGAAGTATGGAAAGGTAAACAGGAAAGAGATCATAAAGGACTTACTAAAGTTGAACTGTTTACATTCCTACATGGAAAGACAATATTTATAACTGTTGAAACTTTTTTCAGTATTTGGGTAGTTGATGAGATTACACACACACACACACACACACACACACATACATCACAGAGTGAATTGAATAGGATAGGATCATATCTAAAAAATGAAATTAAGGGGTGAGAGAAATATATTGGGAGGAGAAAGGGAGACATGGAATGGGGAAAATTATCTCTAATAAAAGAGGCAAATAAAAGACTTCAGTGGAGGAAAAAGGGGAGAGGTGGGAGAGAACATGAAGCTTATTCTTATCACATTCGACTCAAGGAAGGAATAAAATGCACACTCATCTTGGTATGAAAACCTATCTTATAATACAGGAAAGTGGGGGAGAAGGGGATAAGCAGGGTGGGGAGGATGATGGAAGGGCAGGGAATAGAAGGAGGCAGCAATTAGAAGTGAATACTCTTGGGGAAGGACAAGGTCAAAAGAAAGAATAAGAGAAATGGGGGCAGGATAGGATGGAGGGAAATTTAGTTTGTCTTACACAATACAACTATTATGGAAGTCTTTTGCAAAACTGCACATATTTAGCCTATATTGAACTGCTTGCCTTCCCAGAGGGGATGAGTGGGGAGTGAGGGAGGAAGAGAAGTTGGAACTCAAAGTTTTAGGAACAACTGTGGAGTATTCTTCTTGCATACAACTAGGAAATAAGAAATACAGGTAATGGGGCAAAGAAATTTATTTTGACCTACAGGACAAAAGAGAAGATGGGATAAGGGAAGGGAGGGATGTTAGAAGGGAGGACAGATTGGTGATAGGGATAATTAGAATGCTCTATGTTTTGGAGTGAGGAGAGGGGAGAAATGTAGAGAGAATTTGGAACTCAAAATTTTATGGAAATGAATGTTGAAAACTTAAATAAATAAAAAAAGAACTTAGGTAGTCTGATTTGAAACTGGTACCTTTAGTTCAAAAAAATGGAAGTAAATTTTCTCATTTTTAAGTAAAATATTCATTCTACTTTGTAAATGTATCATTTCACTTTTACCTAATAACATACACAGATATGCAGGTATGCATACACAAACATACACGCAATTTTTCGGCTTCTGGAAAACTTTTTCTCATATAATTTGATTACATGTATAAAGTTCCTAAAGATACTTTTAATGTTTCCTTACTGTGAAGATCTGAATTCTCCTTTACTGCTATTACCTTCTATCTATTATTTATGTCATTTTTATTTTATATCTGTCTTGTTTGTACACTCTTGCCTGCATATTTCCCTCATTAAACTGTTGGTCCAGTAAAAACAAAGCCTGCCTTTTACCTTTCTTTGTATACCCAGTGCTTAGCGGGGTGAGCAGAACATAGTAGGTACACTATAAATACTTGCTGACTGACAAAAAAAGAATGTATTCACCAAATTAACTTTCCTGTCACTATTTCCAGGGACCATTCCTAGAAATGGGGTATTCATTTGTCTTCTCACACAAAGTCCAAATGACCACTTACTAATTTGATCCAAGAAGGCAGACAATCTAAAATATTCAGGACAGATGGAAGGAAGGAAGGAAGGAAGGAAGGAAGGAAGGAAGGAAGGAAGGAAGGAAGGAAGGAAGGAAGGAAGGAAGGAAGGAAGGAAGGAAGGAGAACATCTCTGGAGCCTGAATTGCCCAGTTTAATACCTCTTCAACAAGCAAACCAACTAGTTAGAGTAGTTACCAAATTTCTCTTTGACAAAGAGAACTAGGATTGGAGTCAAATCATTAAAATTTGAGCTCCAGCTTCACTGCCTACTAGCTTTGGAGAAGTCATTTAATCTTTTTGATTCTTCATTTCTTTATGTGTTAAACGAGAATAACAATATATGTTCTACATCAGAACTTATTGTGGACATCAGATAGGAATGTGCATTTTGTAACCATCAAATGCTATGCAAATGTGAGCTGCAGTGATTATTCACTTTATGCTATGCAAAGAGGATTGGAGTTCAGCAAAACCCTGGAGAAACAAGCATATTGAGAAGTTATTTCACAATAAATATAAGGTCACAGCATGAACATTTTGAGCTATTTTCCAGACATTTCATTTTCCATAAAATGCAAAATGAATTTTGCCAACCACTTCCCTTAAGGGGAAAATTAATCCATTACTTCAATTACAATTAAATCATGAAAGCATACTTGGTAAAAGTGATTTGATGTCCACAAGACAGTTGAGCCTCCTTAGCAAACTTTGAGAACATTTCTTTAAAGGAGGTAGCATTCCACCAAAACTTCATCAATTTTGAATCTAAAAATAATCATGGCTCTGAAGAAGATAATGGTTTCAAACTGGAAAAATAAGTTCTTTCAGAATCAAAGTCTACTGTTTGCTTTCTAAAGCTTTCCAAACAGAAAGTGAAATCTTTGCCTAGAGTATGGGGTATGAGGAGCAAAAATACTAAAGTCAAGAGATGCAAAAATAGATGGCAAGTTGGCGTCAGTCAGGAAGTCTTGGATTCAGTTCCTACCTCTAAAACTATCTGTGTCATCTCTCACACCATGCTTCCTGTTATGCAGCTTCATGATCTATCATCCTTTACTGCTCATCTTTTCTCAACCTTCCTTCCATATTGCATCTGTTACCAGAGTCTTTACATGTTAATTTTGTCAACTTCTCTCAAATACTTGCTCTTCTCTGCTTTGATACCATTCCCCCTTGGTGTAAGCTCCTATCACCTCAAAAAACTCAGGTGGTTCCTTATCACCTCAAAGTTCAAATACGCAATCTTCCATTTGCCATTCAAAGACTTTCATAACCTACCCCCTTCATCTCTCCAGTCATTTAACATCTTGCACCTTCCCTTCATTTATGTATTCTGTGATCTAGTAACATTAGCTTCTTGGCTGTTCCATGAATAAGACACTCCATCTTCTAACTCTGGGCATTTGCATTGCCTCATTTCAGGAATGTTCTTCCCCTCCTTATCTCTGCTTTATCTGCTTTCTATCTTCTCTGGCTTATTTCAAGCTGCAGTTAAAATCTCACCTTCTATGGGAAACCTTGTCCAAACCCTCTTAATTCCAGTGCCTCCCCTCTGTTTGTTAGTTTATTTTTTGGCTTATTTGTACGTAGAGGTTTGGCACATAGTCTCCCCTATTAGACTGTCAGCTCCTTGAGAGCAGGGATTCTTTTTTACCTTTCTTTTTATCCCCATCACTTAACATAGTATGTGCTTAATAAATGCTCTTTGATTGGCTAAATTTCCTCATGTGCAAAATGGGAGCTTTGATATCCATAACATCTGTCTTATGGTGGTGCTATGGGATTGAAACAAATGAATTAACATAAAACACTTCATAGAAAGATTGTATTTCTGGTAGATGTTATTATAATGGACTATTTTAATTAATCACTATTTTAATGAATCTTCTATCTCTGTGATAGGTGTTCCTTGCCCAGGTTAGGAAAAAGTTAACAGAAGAAGTATATCTTTGAACAAATTACATTTTTGCTCATTGCAAGCAAATTTAATAACATTCTGTGAATATCATAATGAATGTGGGTATAAATAAATATACGTTTGTCAAGTATGTTGTAGTTCACGAAACACATGCATTCTGTCCTCACCACAATTCTGTAGCCTCTACTCACAAAGCTAATTAGTAACTATGAGGAAAATATTTGGAACCATGTTTCCTGTATCTTCTTCTAGTGTTCTATCCAAAATGAAAGAACAACCAAACCAATGTTGAAGACAAAAGAGTCTGGGATGATCACAAGCTAAGCTTCATGTAAATTAACTGTGATGGCATGAGTGGAGAGTTGCGTAGGCAAAGCAGCTTTCATTGGCAGAGAAGAAATACTGAACACACAATTTGAGTGGAGTTAAATGAGAGCATTAGCATCTTTTCCTTCTGGCTTCTCTCATACATCACCTTCTTAGTGCCTTTAAATCAAACCAAAAGTTGCCAAACCAAATTGTCCTCATGCTGTCCCAGGAACATGGTGTTGAGTGTTTAAAATAGTATAAGTGCCACCACCACCATAGGCATAAACAACTTGTCTATCTTACTGTATTGTGCATAAGTACAGGAAGACCCCTCTGTCCTTACAAATACTTGTTTCCTAAAGCTTGCTATGGGTGTCTTTTGTCTTCTTGTTCAGGATTCTCTTATATTGGACTGGCCAGATCCAAAGGGCAAAAGAAAAAGACTTTTCTCCTACTTACTAACTTAACTATTTTTAAAATAATAGCTAATGCTATCTTTTTCACATACAGACAGATATCTTTCTTGATGAGAAATGCTATGGTTTTTATCAAATTTGTTCCACAACAGAGGCCCCTGTCTGCCATCCTCAAATATCATTATGGCAAAGATCCAGTTTTCATATTAGAAGGCAATCAACATAGAATCAATAGGAAGCAATTTTTACCCAATAATTAATTGAATTTCCTAGGGAAAATGGATGTGCCATAGTTTAGTAACTTGTGTTTCAAAAATGACTCTGCCTTATTACTTTGGCTAAAGCTCTCATCACCAGTTTTGAAAACAGGAAACCACATACATGTTTAATCACTCAAACAATGTCATGGAAGGATTAGGGAAAGGTTCTACTAAAGCTTGGAAAAGGAAAGGTAAATGTTTATTGGGCCAGATAGTGACTAGTGTTTGAGTTCAACCTGGTTACCAGGTAGTTATTATAGCATGTATGAAGAAAAATAACAACAACAACAAAAGGGAGACTTGGTGTGTGTTATGAAAATACGAAGAGCACTGGATCAAGAATTAAAGGCAACAAGAAACCAGGAAGTCAAATCATGTGACCCTGAAAAATCACTTAACTCTGTGATGAATTATGAGTTCAGAAAGCTGCATAAAAATAATAGTCATTATAATGATGATCATGGGTAGTATTTATATAGCACTTAAAAGCTTATGAATTACTTTGCAAGTATTATCTAACTTCATCCTCACAGCAACCGTGAAATACAGGAGCTATTATTATTCCCATTTTATAGGTGAGACAATTGAAGCAAAGATTAAGTGACCTACCCAAGTTCACCCATTAGTAAGGGTCAGAAGCATTATATGAACCTAAATCTTAATGTGAAGATGCAGAAATCCAGATTTCTCTGGACTAACCCACCTAGCTTCCACTAGTGATGAAATGTGCCTGTTATTCCTTGGCAAAAAATGTTGATGCTGTTCAGTTGTGTCAATTGTATCAACTCTCCTTTACTCCATTTGGGATTTTATTGGCAAAGATACTGGAGTGGTTTGTCATTTCCTTCTCAAGCTCATTTTACAAATGAGAAAACTGAGTCAAACAGAGTTAAGTGACTTGCCCAGGATCACACAGCTAGTAAATGTCTGAGCCTGGTTCTGAACTTAGAACTTCCTGGCTCCAGAACCTAAAGTATTGGTTCTAATCCCAAAGTAATCAGCTTTCAGATAAAGACTAAAAGCTTACAATTACACACTTAATCTTAGAAATAAACAATGTGTTGATGTATTTTGCATTACTACACATACTTGTTTTAATTAGTTCTTCTGTATAGAGGAAGTAGGGTGGGTAGACTATTGGACAGAGATATGTATATGAGAAAGAAAATATTTTAAAAAGCATAGAATAAAATAAACATAAATGTACAAGGGGACACAAACAAATCAAACAATTCTGTTGCTTTTTGATTAATTTCTTTATTTACATAACATATGGTTCTTCAAAGAACAATATTTAACAAAGTTTCATTTTGTTATACAAATCTCTTTCTTGTTCTTTTTGAAATAGTGAAACATTTGAGTTAATTGATGGCTGAATTCAAAATAAAATGAAATTATTTTTTCAAAATTAAAGCCATTTATCCTCTTTGAAATTTAGCTTTCTCATTTGAAAGTGAGAGAGATAGACTATATAAATAATTCCCAAATTTTCAATATGATACCCCAGAATGTAACAAAAGAAAAGTGTAGATACATACACAAAGGCAATTTCACCTTTACTCTCCATTGATTTGAAAAATATCTGACAAAATAGTGCTCATGCATTTGTAGTACTTTTAACTGAAAATGAATTTTATTAATTGAAACAGCATTTGTAATCATTTCAAAATGATACTGAATGTATGTAAAAAATGTATCATTTATCCAACATATAGAAAGTATGCTTTATTTTTGTAATCAGTTGCATTATTTATTTTTTTAGAACTAAATAAAGATTAAAATGACAACCCTATGGGCATGTAAGGATTTGAAAAACCCTGTAATAGCTCTAAAGCTTCTGAGTGAGGAAAAGGTCCTCCAGTTGGGAACTGTTGGAACATATAATTTGAACATCTCTTTCAGCTGTAAATTCTATAATCCTTGCATATTGTAGGTCCTTAATGTATGATTCATTTGAATTAAATTACTATTTTTTGACTTGTAAAATCCCCTTTAAAACACTGTAATATGTCCATCAGTAAGTCAACAAGCATTCATTGATTGCTTACTAAATGCCAAACAGTATGCTAAGCACTTAGAATACAAGTCAAGAAGATAAAAATGCAGTTCATGCCTTCAAGCAGCTTACTTTCTAATGAGGTGAACAATACATTAAAAATAAACTGCAAATGAGGGCATGATGAAACAGTCTGGAGTGCAAGGCCTGGTGATAAATGAAGACATGATTGTTTTGGGCATCCTTCTAAAACGGAGGAATCAGTCATCTAATCACAGAGGGGGGCTTCAGGGGCTAAGAATAATTCTGAGGTGTGAACTACAGAGCTGAAGGGATCCTACAGGATGAAGAGTTTTCTGGGATCATAAAGAAGTAAAGAGTACAGCCTGATGAGAAATGAAATAAGTGAACTACAGAATATCAAAACCACCCAAAAACATTACCAGTGAAAAGATCACACAAAACTAGAATATTTTGCATCCTTCCATTCTTAGCTAACAAATTTTTGAGGAAATACTTTTTTTAGGTGCCTCTGTGCTAAATTTGTGATTGCAATAATTAAATACAGTGATTTTTTTTAAGTAACTACTAAGAACTTACTATGTACATGTGCTGTGCTGGCATTGAAGGAATTATAAACAAAAATAAAAACAAAAACACCGTCTCTTTTTCAATGCTATTTACTACCTAGATGGGGTAATGAAGAAGAAAGAATGAAAAAGAAGAAGATAGAGGTAAAATAAGAGGAGGATAAAAAGAAAGATGATGAATAGGAGGGACAGCCCTATTGCCTTGGGGTTGGAAAACAAACATGAAAGTAAAGAAATGACAGTTAGGATGATGGAGATCAGGGTTTTCATGATACCACTGATTGGATTAGCACTTCAAATATTGTGATGAAACTGCTCTCAGGATTCTTAGAAATTGTAGAGTAAAGTTATAGGTTGACCCTACATAAAAATGCTGTAATGCTTATCTCAATGCAGAGGACAGAAAAAAGAATGTCATTCCTCTGTCTTCTGATACCACAAGAATGCAACAAACATGAGATCAAATCAGAAACACCCCTGAGAATGTTTAGTGTAGATAGCACTGACCACTAAAACAAGAAAACAATGTATGCACTTGAAAAGGATTAAAGACATGAATGACTTTATGAACCATTACAGCACTTCAACAAAACCATTTTCAGTATTGAAATTAAGGTTAACTGTGGCACAAAGTATTGAACACTTTTAATTTGTTGGTAAGGTTACAAATAACCAATAAAATAGGTCTCTCAGGTCTTCAGTCACCCAAAAGATGATGAAATAGAGCTTTCTAGCCTTCATATAGTTTTGAAAAGTACAAGAAAACAGCAGAGGAAGCATCACAGATGAAAATAATATAACAAAGCCTGAAGTGTCATAGATGATGGAAACCACTATAATTGGATGGAAGTCTGAAAGACAGGACTACCAGCAATTCCTCCTTCCATCTTGTTGCTATGGAGAGTTAATTGGTGTTGTCCATTGCATGGCTAGTTAGTGTTACAGTGATAACAAACCAAATTTCCTTGAAGGACAGCCAGTGTTGCAAACATAACATACCAGACTCTCTGACCTCTGTCAGCATCTTTCTAGGATAAGAGATTTCTTCTAATTGCAGCTAGTGGTGCAGGGATAAAGTTTTCTTTCAATTAAAGTGATTTGTAGGGAAACAATCTCAAAACTTAACTGAGGGAGGAAAACAATATCAGAACTCATGAACTTATAGACAAAGAAACATGATTCAAGCACTTATAGAACAGAATCAATCACATGATGAAATCAAGTATAAAATACTACATCAATATTTCATTTTCTTTTTAAAAACAGGGAGGAATAGTTACAGGGAAGGACTTTATACTGCTTTTTTGTCAATGATGCTGTCACCTCCATGAGATACAAGAGCATATGTCTGATCAATCTGGAGCAATCAAAAGAGGGGTGAAAGCTTGAAATTTTAACTTAAGTTAAAGAATTTTTTTTTAAATCAAGGAGCTACTAAAATCTGAAGAAAGAAAAGTTGAATACTCTAGGGTCACTGAAAATCTTCATATAATATCTAACATCTAAAATTATACCAAATCAAAAAAAAAAAGAAAGATGGCATAAATAGCAATGAAACCTCAAATGACTTTGAAAAAGAGATAGGCATACTTAGACTGTAATTATAAAAAATCTTTTTTTGAGTTTGGCGACAACTACTGCAATTCACAGACCAATTTAATCAAAAGAGAATAATTCAGCAGCAAAATTTAGTATAAACCATAGCTGTCATTCTCTGGCAGTATTTGATAGAAAGTATAAAAATGTCATGACCTGAAAACAGCCCTAAAGGAGGTCAACCATATCTAAGAATCAAGTGAAGATAAAACTATCAATGGAAAACTCTTATGTAAGGACTTAAATAGTATCATGACAGAAACAATTTTAAATAAGTTAGCGGAAATTCTTTAAAAAGGCTTTAAAAGTTTAAGCCATTGTCTAGGTGGCAGAAAGTTAACATCAACAAACAAGTAAAAACAACAAAAATAATGCCAGAATGTCTAATCTAAGGTAACAAAAATTAATATGCAAAAATCTACAAAACCAAAGCATATCAGAAATTCTAGATTTCCCCACTTAACTATGAAAAGCAATAATTAAAGGAGAACATAAAATAACACAACAAAAATAATTCAGCAGCAATCAGAAATATTTACTACAGAGGCTGGAGAAATAAAGAAATCAGGGCCAACACAGAACTCCTGAAAAAAAGGAAATGAGTGGAGTTTCCAGTCTTTTAGACTATAAGAAATAAAAATCCCAACCTAGGTTAAACAAGAAACATAAAACACATGTGTCATTCCCATGATTATTGATAAAACAATCATATTGAGAGGTGACTAAAACTTTGTTCTCTTTTCACACTGGAAAGTAATAAAGATGGCTACATTTAATAATTATTGATTCAAAAGAATTATAGTGGTACATGAATTTATGAATCTTACCTTGTTGTTGTTCAGTTGTTTCAGTTGTGTCTTACTCTTCATGACTTCTTTTGGATTTTTCTTGGCAAATATACTGTTGTGACTCTCCATTAATATTCATTTAGGTAGAAGGCAGAAAAGACTGTTAAAAAATAAGACACATGCATTGCTAAAAATGAAAGCAATGGTGATACCTCCAAATGTAGTTCATAGTATATATTAATGTACTGTATATAAAGCATTTGTAGCTTGTTTCATGAAAAAAAGTTACATACACTTACAATAAAATTATATGTGGTAAAAAGCATTATGTGAAAAAATTGTGTGAAAACTTCAAGGAAGGTAAATAACAACTTATCATCGATTAAACAATTATTCACCAAGCTTCTCCAAAATGCTATTACATAATCATATACGTTTATATATTATAACACTACATAGAGTGCTGTAACATATAGACTATCAAAACCTTTCAAAATAGTCCTGTACTCATGGCTCATTCACAAACTATAAATAGACACATGTATAGTGAGAACACAAAAATTTGATATTTATATGGAAAATTGGTCTTTCATATAAAATATAAAACATCCATAGCAGTTCATATGGAAACTAAATTTTTTCCAGGAAACCGTTTAAGGTCATTTAAATTTCAGTCTGTTTATGACTTCAAATTTTAAAAAAGAAGTAAAACCCAAATTGTTTTTACCTTATGAGGTATGTAAGTAACATCAAACTACATGAACTGTCAAAAAAAATGAAGAGATCTTTTATTTCACAGAATTTTTTTACTCTTTAATAATATTAAAAATATAATTTATACATGATAAGAATAACATTATTAGTAAATGACAAGGGGGAGAAGTGTTTTTTTCAAAAAAAATTCCTTATTTAATATTTTATTCTTCCAAGTACACTTCAAAAGCAATGATAATATTCTTTTTTCTGAATTTTTTTAGTTCAAAACTCACCCTCTCGCTCCCGTACCCTCCACTCATTATAAAGGCAAGCAGTTTGAGATAGATTATACATGTGTAGTCATGCAAAGCACATTTCCATCTAAGTAATTCTATGAAAGAAAATAGATAAAAAACAAGAAAAATAAATAAATACAAAGTATATTTGATCTGAATTCGGGTTCTACCAGTACTTTTTCTGGAGATGGATAGCGCCTTTCATCATAAGTCTTATAGAAATGTCTTGGATCATTGTATTTGTGAGAAAAGCTGTTATTCATAGTAAAACACCCTACAATACTGCTGTTATTACACAATGTTTTCCTGGTTCTGCTCATTTCACTTTGCATCAGTTCATGTAAGTTTTTCCATGTTCTTTATTTTTTTTCTGAGTGCATACTGTTCATCACTTTTCAAAGCACAATGGTATTCCATCACAGTCATATACAACATCTTGTTCAACCATTACTCAACTGATAAACAACCCCTGAATTTTTAATTATTTGCCACCACAGAAATACCTGCTATAAATATTTTCATACACATATGTCCTTTTTATTTTTCTATTTTATCTTTTTGGCATACAGAACTAGTCATGGTATTGCTAGATCAAAGGGTGTGCATGGTTTTATAGCTATTTGGGCATAGTTCCAAATTGCTCTTCAGAATGGTTGAATCAGTATACAACTTCACCAATAGTATGTAAGTGTTTTAATTTTCCCACATCCCTCAAACATTTGTCATTTTCTTTTTCTGTCATATTATCCAATCTGACAAGTGTGAGAAAGTAGCTCAGAGCTGTTTTACTTCACGTTTCTCTCATCAATAGTGATTTAGAGCATTTTTTCATGTAGATAACTTCAATAACTGTCTGAAATCTGCCTTTTCATGTCCTTTAAGCATTTATCAATTGAGGAAGGACTCTTATTTCTATAAATTTGACTCAATTTTTAAGTTTCTGAAATATATATATGTGTGTGTGTATACACACATGTATTCTTTCCAATCTCAGAAGTGTTTTGCTGCTCATATTACCTCCCCCAAACCACCCTCCAATCTATCAGCTCCCCACTCTTATCCCCTTCCCAAACTACATTTATATGTGATACGATAGATTTCTACACCCAACTAAGTGTGTATTTTATTCTCTCTTTAAGCCAAATCTGATACAAGTACAGTTCATGTTCTTCCTTTCCTGCTTCCCCATTTCCCCCTCCACTGTAAAATCTTTGTGCTTCTTTTGTGTCATCCCATTCTAGCTCTCTCTTTCCCCTTCTCCCAGCACATTCTTTCTCATCTCTTAATTTTACCATTTTAATGATGATATCCTCACAGCCAACTCTCACCTTTCTGTTGATGCATACTTCTTCTAACTGCACTAATAATGACAAAGTTTTTAGATGTTATAAATATCATTTTCCCATGTAGAAGTATAAAGAGATTCATCTCATCCAATCACTTATGATTTCTCTTTCTGTTTACCTCTTTATTTTTATTTTGCATCTTGTGTTTGAAAGTCAAATTTTCTATTCAGCTCTGTAATTTCATCAGGAATGCTTGAAAGTCTTCTACTTCATTGAATTTCCATTTTTCTCCAGAATTATTATATTCAGTTTTTCTGTGTAAGTGATACTTGGTTGTAATCTTAGTACTTTTGCACTCCAGAATATCATATTCCAAGCCCTCTGATTCCCTAATGTGGAAAGAGTGGAATCTTGTGTGATGCTGACAACCCCATGATAGTTGAATTGTTTCCTTTTGGCTGCTTGCAGTATTTTCCCTGGAACTGAAAGGTCTGGAATTTGGCTATAATACTCTCTGGAGTTTTCATTTTAGGATCTCTTTTAGGAGGTGACAGATCTTTTCAATTTCTATTTTACACTCTGGTTCTGGAATATCAGGGCAGTTTTCCTTGACAATTTTTGAAAGATGATAAATAGTCTTTTTTATCATGATTGTCAGGTAGTCTAATAATTCTTAAATTTTCTCACCTGGATCTATTTTCCCAGTCAGTAGTTTGTTTTTGCTTAATTTTCCTAATGAGATATTTCACATTTTCTTATGTTTTTAAAATTTTTTTTATTTTGTTAGATTGTTTCTTGATATCTCATAAAGTCATTAGCCTCCACTTGTCCAACTCTAGATTTAAAGGAATTGTTTTCTTCAGTGAACTTTTGTATCTACTTTTCCATTAGACCAATTCTACTTTTTAAGAAGTTCTTCCTTTCAATGAATTTTTGTATATCTTTTTACCATTTGGCCAATTCTACTTTCAAAGGCATTGATCTCTTCACTGGACTTTTTGTGCTTCTTTTAGAATTTGGTTTATTCTGTTTCTTAAGGTATTATTTTCTTCAATATTTTTTGTGCCTCCTTTACCAAGCTGTTGACTCTATTGTCATATTTTCTTTCTTCACTTGCATCACTCATTTCTATTCCCAATTTTTCTCCTACCCCTCTTACTTGATTTTTCAAATTTTTTTGAGCTCTTTTTTGGCCTGAGACCAGTTCATATTTTCCTTTGAGGCTTTGAATATAGCAATTTTAACATTTTCAATGCTTTAGCAAATAAATTCTATAGCAATTTAATGATATAACAATAAAAGAAAGGATTTTTTATATAGCTCAGTAAAATAATTACAAAATTCATTTGGTGAAACAAGATCTGAAATATTAAGTGAAATAATACAGCAAGGAAAGAAAGGAGGGGGAACAGCATTTCCAGATTTCAAACTATACTATAAAGCATCTGTTAGCAAAGCAATTTGGTGCTGGCTAAAAAATAGATCATTAGATCAATGAAACAGAATAGAAAAATGAGAATCAAAAATAATAGAACTCAATAACACACTGTTCAATGAACTGCAATAAATAAATTGCTTAGGAAAAAAATTCTATATTATTTTTTGCTATTGTGGCTGTTTTGTTGTTTCATTGGGTGTATGTGTGCGTATGTGCTAGTTTTACATTATATACATTTACAGAGTATTACTATTTGGTGAGAGATATAATATACAGAGACAAATATATCTAAAACTACATTATTTGATAAATACAAAGGCCATTACTACTGAGACAAAGATTCACTCTTTGATTCACAAAAAAAAAAAAAAAAAAAAAACTTGTGGGAAAATTGCAGTGTAGTATAAAAGAAATTCAACTTAAACTAGTGATTTCACAATTTTCACAAAAATAAGTTCCAAATTCACACATGACCTATTTATATTATAACAGTATTTTTGAAGTGGCAGACACAGTCATTGATAACATAAGGATTTCCCAGAAACTCCCTCTCTCTTTTTACAGGGTTGCATGAACTGAGCCAATACTTAATAAATTTATATATATATATATATATTCAGTATTTAATCAATTTTGCTTTTTTCTTAAGTATATTTTCCTTAAAATTATCTTAGTAATTCCTTTTTTTTATGTGGAATGTTCTGGGAAAAGACTAGGAATAAGTACAGGGTAAAACTTAACTGATATAAATCAGAAGATAGCAATATTTTAACGATTGCAAAAAATGTGCATCCTAAAGACTTTAAATCTGAAAAAAAAAGTGATAATGATAATGATGTATAATGTAGATATAAAAGTCATAAATTCAAAAAGCTTGATCATCTATAGGCAAGACATGTAGAGATTTAAAGATATCAAGAAAAAGACAGTTGTTGAATAACTGAGAGTTAATAACATTCTGAAATGAAAGTGGAATGGCAAGACCACATTTAAAACATCTAAAATTTAAATGACATTTGTCTAAATGTACACATTTGAAAGTATAAAATGAAGATTTCAAGAGTGGCCTACCAAAAATATATATAATAATGAAATGAAACAGTATTTAATACTGTAAGCTATTATAGAAATTTTAGTTTGGAATCTGTTTTGGGAGGTGAGCAGTGGATTCTATCGATGAATATTTTGCCCCTTGGATATAGGAAGTCTAGACAGTTTTCCTTGAAGATTGCTTGGAAGATATTGTCTAGGGTCTTTCTTACATCATGGCTTTCTGGTAGGCCAATAATTTTTAGATTTTTCTCTCCTTGGTCTATTTTTCAGGTCAATTGTTTTTCCATTTAGATATTTTACATTTTCTTCTTTCTTTTCATTCTTTTTATTTATTCATTTATTTATTCAATCATTCATTCAATCATTTATTTGTTTGTTTGTTGTAAGCTTTCAACATTCATTTCCAAAAAATTTTGAGTTGCAAATTTTCTCCCCATCTCTCCCCTCCCCCCCAAAAAAACGCTGAACATTCTTATTACCCCTACCACCAATCTGGCCTCCCTTCTAACATCCCTCCCTTCCTTTATTCCATCTTCTCTTTTCTCCTGTACGGCAAGAAATATTTCTGTACCTCATTACCTGTATTTCTTATTTCCCAGTTGTATGCAAGAACAATACTCAACATTTGTTCCTAAAATTTTAAGTTCCAACTTCTCTTCCTTCCTCCCTCCCCACCCAGCCCCACTGAGAAGGCAAGCAATTCAATGTAAGCTATATATGTGTAGTTTTGCAAATGACTTCCATAATAGTCATGTTGTGAAAGACTAACTATATTTCCCTCCATCCTATACTGACACCCATTTCTTCTGTTCTCTCTTTTGACCTTGTCTCTCCCCAAGAGTGTTTACTTCTAAGTGCTCTCTCCTCTCATTTGCCCTCTCTTCCATCATCCCCCCACCCACCCTGCTTATCTCTTTCTCCCCTACTTTCCGGTATTGTAAGATAGGTTTTCATACCAAATTGAGTGTGCATTTTATTCCTTCTTTGAGCCAAATATGATGAGAGTAAGCTTCACTTTTCTCCTCTCACCTCTCCCCTTTTTCCCTCCATTGAACAGGCTTTTTCTTGCTTCTTTTATGCGAGATAATTTGCCCCATTCCATTTCTCCCTTTCTCCTCCTAATATATTCCTCTCATTCCTCTCAATTTTATTTTTTTAGATATGACTCCTTTCTATTCAACCCAGTCTGTGCTTGCTCTCTCTCTCTCTCTCTCTCTCTCTCTCTCTCTCTCTCTCTCTCTCTCTTTTTCTCTCTCTCTGCATGTACATATATGTACATGTATATGTACATGCATATGTACACACACGTGTGTGTATATGTGTGTGTACAATCCCTCCAATTACTCAGATGCTGAGAAAAGTTTCAGGAGTTACAAAGATTGTCTTTCCATGTAGGAATGTAAACAGTTCTACTTTAGTAAGTCACTTAAGATTTCTCTTTCCTGTTTACCTTTTCATGCTTCTCTTGAGGGCTAGAGTTTTGGGGACACCCCACTCCCCTCTCAACCGGCCAAAGAAACTCTCTCACTGACTTTTAGCACCTGTGGGTAGAGGGACCTGTGCTGCTGCTGGAGATTCCATCCCTGGAGCCTGCTCTGATCCACTCCTCTTGGGAGCTGCACAGCCAAGGCAGGGCTGGGCTCTGTTCTGGGTCCGGGGAGTGACGGACCTTTCGTGTTGGTTTTTCAGGGCTCTCTGGAACAGATATCTCCTCCATTCCATTGTTCTGTGGCTTCTGCTGCTCCAGAATTTGTTGGGAGTTCTTCTTTACAGGTATTTTATGGGCTGTGGGTTTCGGAGCTAGCATATGTGTATCTTTCTACTCGCCATCTTGGCCCCTCCCCCTCAAGTTGAAAGTCAAATTTTCTTTTCAGTTCTGGTCTTTTCATCAAGAATGCTTGAAAGTCCTCTATTTCATGGAAAGATCATTTTCCCCCTGAGGTATTATACTCATTTTTGCTGGGTAGGTGATTCTTGGTTTTAATCCTAGTTCCTTTGTCTTCTGGACTATCATGTTCCACATCCTTTGATCCCTTAATGCAGAAGATGCTAGATCTTTGTTTATCCTGATTGTATTTCCACAATACTCAAATTGTTTCTAATTGCTTGAAATATTTTCTCCTTGACCTGGGAACTCTGGAATTTGGCTACGATGTTCCTAGGACTTTCTCTTTTTGGATCTCTTTTAGGGGGTGATTGGTGGATTCTTTCAATATTTGTTTTGCCCTCTGGTTCTAGAATATCAGGGAAGTTTTCCTGGATAATTTCATGAAAGATGACGTCTAGCCTCTTTTTTTGATCATGGTTTTCAGTTAGTCCCATAATCTTTAAATTGTCTCTCCTGGATCTATTTTCCAGGTCAGTTGTTTTTCCAATGAGATATTTCACATTATCTTCAATTTTTTCATTCCTTTGGTTTTGTTTTGTGATTTCTTGGTTTCTTATAAAGTCATTAGCTTCCATCTGTTCCATTTTATTTTTTAAATACATATTTTCTTCAGTGATCATTTGAATCTTCTTTTTCATTTGGCTAATTCAGCCTATTTTTAAAGATGTCATTTTCTTCAGCATTTTTGGAGTCTCCTTTATTAAACTGTTGACTCACTTTTCATGATTTTCTTGACTCTCTTCTCTTCCCAATTTTTCCTCCACTTCTCGTACTTGGTTTTCAAATTCCTTTTCGAGTTCTTTCATGGCCTGAGACCATGGAGTATTTCTTTTGGATGTTTGAGATACAGAAGCCTTGAATTTTATGTCTTTCCCTGATGATAAGCATTTTTCTTTCTCACTTGAAGGGATGGGAGAGGATTCTTGTTCACCAAGAAAGTAACCTTTTCCCTTTTTAATGCAGTTTCCCAACCAGTCACTTGACTTTTGGGTTCTTTGTCAAGAGTAGGGTATACTCTGAGACCCTGTAAAATCTCAGTTCATGTGGCACAAT
Source organism: Notamacropus eugenii (assembly GCF_028372415.1). Taxonomy (NCBI): domain Eukaryota; kingdom Metazoa; phylum Chordata; class Mammalia; order Diprotodontia; family Macropodidae; genus Notamacropus; species Notamacropus eugenii. The sequence goes on along the minus strand of NC_092878.1, from coordinate 72,423,033 downwards.
CAAGCCTCCACACCTGCCTGGGAGCAATCACAAAATTTTCTGACCAGTATCTGCGAGTAGTAGACTGTCCTCTCCACAGCCACCTGGTCTCCAGTTCCACTACACCAGCACTCCTTTTTGAGATTCAAATCAGCTGCTCAACTCCCCCAGCGGCTTTAAGTGGGGGCAGGGCAGCCATTCAGTGTGAGATTAAGATCAGCTGCTCAATTCCCCCAGGCGCTTTACTATGAGGTCTCCAATAAGGGATGATGGCTGCTTCCTGCTGGGGCCTCTTCCACTGCCACCTGGGGCTGGAGCTATGGAAGGATCTTACTACCTTCTCAGTCAGCTGAAAAAGCCCTCTCACTGACCTTTGGCCCCTGTGGGCTGAGGAATCTGCCCTACCACTGGGGATAGCACCATGAAGCCTGCTCTGGCCCTGCTTCTTCCGGCACTGAGGCCAAGTGTAGGCTATGCTCCACTCTGCTATCTTGTCATTCTTTAGATTTTGTTTGACTGATTCTTGATGTCTCATAGAGTCATTAGCATCTACTTGATAAATTCTTATTTTTATCAGATTGTTTTCTTCGGTTGACTTTTGCATCTCCTTTTTCATCTGCCCAATTATTCCTATTAAGGAATTATTTTCTCTAGTTAGTTTTTGTACTTCCTTTTTCATCTGTCAAATTTTCCCAATTAGGTTTTGTGTTTTCTTTTCCATTTGTCCAATTTTCCTTTTTAAGGACTGTTCTCTTCAGTGAATTCTTTTTTCATACTTTTCAAATCATGGGCCAGTTTTCTTCTCTTTCTCTAATTTGGCTTTCTAAATCCTTCTTAAGGTCTTCTAAGAGGGCTCTTTGTGCTTGGGGCCAGCTCACAGACCCTTATGAAGTTTCAGATGGGAGTACACTCAATGCTGACCTCCTTGGTATTCATGTTTTGATCCTTTTCCCCATAGAAAGATTCTATGGTCTATTCTTTCCTGCTTTGCTTCTTACTCATGATGATGAGGCTTTGTGTATTCTTTCCTCTGGTTCTTTCAACTACAAGTTAAAGTGCTACTGCTTACCTGGTGCTGAGCTGGCTGTTGTGAGAAAGCAGAGGCTAGGTGAAGCCTTTTTATTTTTTTCTCGGATTTACCCTGGAGCTAGCTTGTTAAGTGTGGGAGAGGAGTGGTCTAGTCACAGGATGTCTCCTCTGCTGAGATAGAACAAAGACAAGCTCAGCAGTTGGTGATCCCATCTGCTCTAATGTCTTACTGTTTCACCTGGAGTGCTGAGTCACCCCTGGGGTCCTGGTGTTGGTGGTTGAGGGGCTCCACCCCCCTGGGGCTCAAGATTTCCTCCAGGTTTGCTGAGGTGTGGCTGTCTGGGACAGCTCCAGTACTGCACTGGTTCCCTTCTGCAGCAGCAAGAGGGATCATCCTTAGAGATTTTCCTAGCCTCACATGCTATGACACTGTTTGCCCCTTCTGCTGATTCCACTGTTCCAGGATTTTGGGGGGGAAATATTTTATGGCTCTTTCAAGGTCAACAAAGGCGGGGGGTGGGGGAAGCATTTACTGATCACTCCACCATTTTGGCTGCCAGAAATTCAAGTAGGTGACTTACAGACATTTTATCTGTGGATTGTTAGTCTCAGAAGTAGCCACTGCAGATACCTGGGGCTCCCGTGCTCTCACCCACTCAGCTCTGCTGGTCTCCTGTCCTGGGCTGATATGCTTGAGATTCTGCAGTGCAGGCTTAGACCTTAGACTGCTTGGCTATTATAGAAATTTAAAATTCTGAAGAAAGGAGGAAAGAAAATTGATAGACTTTCATATAGCATATGACAAACAGGTTTTTAATGTATCCTACAGAAATATTTTTGAAATAAGCACACATCACTTCATTAAAAAGGAAAAGCAAAGACCAGGTACAGACCACTGGATATATGAAATGCAAGTCAAAGTTCTTTACCTCCTAATGAATATTCTAAAATTAAAAAAATGCAAGAGTGGAATCATAAAACCCTTTATGAGGGATATTTACATGAATACAATAAACAGAGTATCTGCAAATGAAATGCTCAACAAACAGTTGGATCAGGTATATGTGTTTGTGGAAATAAAGACATTTCAGGAACATATCATTGACCAAAGAAACTATACAAGAGTTATCCTTAAGGAGACTAGATTTATTGTTAAATGTAGATTTATGCATAGAAATGGTCCAGATATTTTTTTTTTCTCAACCAGACTAAGGATTCTAGAAGAGTATTGTCACTCATGTACCTTAAAAAGCAGTAGGGTATGATTACCTTTAAAAATGTCTCCTTCCCACTTCCCCATTTAATAGGTTAGTAACATGGGCTGAAAAGTCATCTGTCAAACAGTGGAAATTCCACCAAACCTCAAAAATGCCATACCCCCACAAGCTGGTCTTTTATATCTCTAGTCTTCTTGATTATGAAGATGACTTTCTGAATTCCTTCAAGGGAAACACCACCCCAGTTTGAGTAAAAGTTCTCAAAGTCCTGCAAGGGGTCTTAAATAACCTTTTTAGAAAATTCTGATTTTAAGTTGGAAAAAATATGGCAGAGTAGAAGAACAGACCTCCTCTAGCTCTCCCCCAACAGCCCATAAAATACCAGTAAAAAAATGACTCTAAAAAAATTCTAGAACAGCAAAAGCCAGAAAATGATACAGTGAAATATATTTCCAGCCCAAGACAGCTGAGAAGGCCAACAGGAAAGGTCTATCTCATCAGGCTTGGAAAGTAGCAGAATCCAGCATGGGCCATGTGGCACAGGAAGGCTAAAGCTGGCTTCACAGCGTGGAATCATGGGTAGCACCTGTGGATCCCATATTTCTCAACCCACAAACGTCAAAGACAGCTTCAAAGGTCAGGAAGAAAACTGTTTTACTTGGGTGAGAGGACAGCTTGGTGTGTTCCCAGCCTTGGTTCCAAGGCAGTGACAGTCACTGCAGCAGCAATTTCCATTTTTGGAGCCCTTATCTTAAAACCCCTATGGAACTGAGTGGCTAATTTGGGTCTCAGTCCAGAATGGTAGTCCTGGGGTGAAGAGGAGCTCTGGCACTTACTTGGAGGAGCTGGTGGTGGGGAATTGTACTTGCAATTACAGGGTAGAATAGAGTGATTTTGTTTGTTCCAGACCAGAGCACAACCCAGGGAGATAAGTAAACTCCTCTCCTTTGATTGTGCCACCATGGAGGAACTGAGAACTTACACGTCCCTAGAGATATTTCAAAGAAAAGCTGTGTAATACCTCTGAAGCCTAGGGTAGAACTCTCCACTTGACAAAGAACTCAAAAGTCAAGTGACTGGTTAGAAAAATACCGAAAAGGAGGGGGGGAAAGGCTACTTTCTTGGTGAAAAGGTATTTTCTCCCATCCTTTCAGGTGAGGAAGAGCAAAGCATACCATCAGAGGAAGACAGTAAGGTAAAGGTTTCTGGATCCAAAGCCTCCAAAAAGATTTGCAGTGATCTCAGGCCATGAAAGAGCTCAAAAATATTTGAAAATCAAGTAACACAGGTAGAGGAAAACTTGGGAATAGAAAAGAGAGTGATGTAAGAAAATCATGAAAAACAAGTCAACAGTTTGCTAAAGGAGACCCAAAAAATGCTGAAGAATATAACACTACAAAAAATAGACTAACCCAAATGGCAAAAGGGCTCCAAAAAGCTGATGAGGACAAGAATGCTTTAGAAAGCATAACTGGCCAAATTGAAAAGGAGATTCAAAAGCACATTGAAGAAAATAGTACTTTAAAATTTAGAATGGAGTAGATGTAAGCTAATGACTTTATGAGAAAACAAGAAATTATAAAACAAAACCAAAAGAATGAAAAAAAAATAGAAGACAATGTGAAATATCTCATTGGAGAAAGAATTTACCTGGAAAATAGATAAAGGAGAAATAATTTAAAAATTATTGGCCTCCCTGAAAACAATGATCAACAAAAGAGCCTAGACATTATCTTCCAAGATATTGCCAGAGAAAACTGGCCTGGTATTCTAGTCTCAGAGGGTAAAATAAAACTGGAAAATATTCACTGATTACCTCCTGAAGGAGATCTCCAAAGGAAAACTTTTGTTTTCCTTGTTTCTTGACTCTTGTAGTCAAGTTCCAGAGTTCTCAAGCCAAGGAGAAAATATTACAGCCAGAAAGAAACAATTCAAGTATTGTTGAAATACAATTAGGATAAGACAAGATTTACCAGCTTCTACACTAAGGGACTTAAGGGCTTGGAATATGATATTTCAGAGGTTAAAGTAGGTAGGGCTAAAATGAAGAATCATCTATCCAGCAAAACTGAGTGTGATACTTTAGGGGAAAAATGAAATTTCAAGGAAATAGAGGATTTCCAAGCATTCTTTTAGAAAAGACCAGAACTGAATAGAAAATTTGACTCTCAAATACAAAAATGAAGAGAAATATGAAAAGGTAAACAGGAAAGAGAAGCCTTAAGGAACTCATTAAAGTTGAATTGTTTATGTTCTTACATGGGAAAATGTTATTTGTAACTCATGAGACCTTTTTCAGTATCGGGGTAGTTAAAGGTAATATATTTTTATATATTTATGTGTGTGTGTGTGTGTGTGTGTGTGTGTGTAGGTATGTATGGGTATGTGTATGCATAATATATATATAGTGTATATATTATATATGTACATGTTAAATATATTATATGTTTAAATATATTTTATATATAATGTATATATGTATAAGTAATTATACATAGAGAGTACAGGGTGAGTTAAATATGAAGAGAGAATATAGAAAAAATAAAATTTACTATTGAGTGGAATGTACTAGGAGTAAGCAAAAGGTAGTAGTGGAATGTAGCAAATCATCTCACATAAAAGACACAAGAAAGATTCTTTACAATGGAGGGGAAGAGGGAGGAAATGAAAGAAGTAAATGAGTCTTACTCTCATGGGATTTGTCTTAAGGAGGGAATAAGACACACTCAGCTGAATACAGAAATCTATTTTACTCTGCAGGAATTCAAGGGTGAAAGGGATAGGAGAGGAAAGATAATAAAAGGTTCAGTAAATCGGGGAAAGGTATAATCAGAAGGAAAAAGTATTGTGGGAAGACAGATCAAGTGAGAGGATGGAATAAATGGAGGACAAGATAGGACAGAGGGAAATGTGATTAGTCCTTTGCAACATAAATATCATGGAAGTGCTTTGCATTGTCACACATGTATGACCTATATTGAATTGCTTGTTTTCTCAATGAGGTTAGGAGGGATGGGAGGAAAGGAGAGAAAATGGAACCCAAAGCTTTAATAATGAATGATAAAAAATTATTTTAACATGCAACTAGAGAATAAGATATACAGGCAATGGGTTATAGAAATCTCTTTTACCCTACAGGAAAATAGAGGTGAAGATGATGGAAGAAGGGGGTGGCAATAGTAGAGAGGACAGACTGGAGGAAAGGGTGGATGATATGCATGCTATCCTGGGGTGGGGTGGGGGGAGAGATAGGGAGAAAATTTTGAATTCAAATTCTTGTGGAAGTGAATGTTGAGAACTGAAAAAGAAATATATATTTAAAAAATTCTCAGTTAAAAACTAGTTATCATAGATAGCAATGGAGGGAATGGTGCCCATAAAGGAAAAAAATATTAAACCAAAGATCAAATTCATATAAAAAGTAGCAACCCATGTTGTAGGAATAATATCAAAGGCAAATCACAGTTAGTTCATGATGACAAAAGCGTCAGTGAACATGAGCAACACCAGAAACCGCAGGTAAAACTTCAAGCATAATTACCAGTCCCTATCATGAATCAGATTCATCTGTAGCAAGGTTTCTAAGAAATCATAAATCTATAACTGAGCATGCCCTGGAATCTTTGTTGATACTGACACCCATTCAGTATTCTCTGGCTCCTCAGAAAATAAACAAATGTTTTGTTCCTTAGGAACTCCATTAAGGGACAGTTTACAAATCCATGCTGATGCAGAATCCTCTATTTAGATGCCCCTGCAACTTCTTCAGGGGTTAAATAAAGATATCTCCCATTCATTAAATCAAGACATAAATAAATCCCTTTCTTCCAGATGAATTTGTACTTACTCTGATTATAAAAAGATAATTTGACTCCCCATATATCATTAGAAAGCAAAATATCTAATACTTTCACCATTTGGTCCTCCAAGTCCTTTTAGAAAGATATTATCTGAAGAATGGTATAGGGTATATGACAATTAAGGAGAATTGCAACCATTTTCCAAAGATATTAAAATGGCAAACAAAGTAGGATCATTTGATGTTTTTGTTTTAGTATAATCAAGTACCTTTGATTGAATAATGTGATTTAAAAAGATCTTTCCCATCTATTAATGAGCCTGGGAATATTTGAAGGAAGGCCCACACCTTTTGTTAATTTTCTAATGAGGCACTGGTTCTCAAGTGTTGTGATGTTCTCTGGCTCTGAAAAATGTATATGTTCTTGAAGGTGAAGTTTTACTTTGGGGATTACTTATTGGAAATATTTGTTTGGTTCTGAGAGGCTGCCAAGCAGCCACTGACTTTGAAAACCCTCTCCCTCTGGTAACTATGTATGTATATAATGGTCAAATATTTGGATGTGTCTGTTGATTTATGAAGTATGTCTTGCTTATGTCAGACATTTGGAAGCCATGTCTGTTCATTTTGATTTCTCTGTATTTTCTCTGAAGTTCAGGGTGGATTGTTGACACCTCAAAAATTGCCTTTTCTTTTAACAATAGCAGATCAAAGAACCTGTGAAAGCAGGCCCTCCTGTGTATGTCACGGTCCTTGCTTTTACAGATGTATAGAATGTTCTGAAAGGATGTAAACCTCCAGGGATGTTCAATGGATGGTATGAAGAAGGAGTAGAAGAAATTAACTGAGATTTGTCTAAATGCATCTCATTCATATTAATGAAGTCTTTCTGGACCCAAATCCAAGAAACAACTGGAGATCCTTCCCCCTTTCTATAGCAATGTTAATTCATAAGACATATAACTTCTAGTAGGTAAGACTTTCACTCACTACTTAGGCATAGGATGATAGAGCTTCTGCCTCAAAAGGACATTCCAGAGTTCATCAAATCAGATGTGTGAAAATAATATGAGATAAAAACCAACTGAATATTAGGGGAGTGGGACTAATTTTGAACCAGCTTCAGAGTAAAATAGGTTCCCTGATCAGAGCAAATAAGGCAATAAGAGTGGGACCATAAAGAAGTAGGATTTATTTTGTAAGAGCTTTGTTAGTAGCTGCCATGATGACTGATTTGACTGGTACTTCAGTGTCATATCATAAATAAAATCAACTTCAGCAAAGGCAAATCTGTTACCCTTGGATGGGAAAAGAGAAACAATGTAATCGATTTGATAGGCAAAGGTTTTTTGAAAACCACACAAGATCTTTAATTTCTTCATTTTTCACTAAGCTCTAACTGAAATTTGGCATTCTCTTCAATCTTTGGAAAATCTTTATTCTTAGATGAGGTTCATAAGCTTCAGTAGACTTCCTAAAGAGTACAAAAACAAAGTGGATGCTCAGAACAAGGAGCAGCATTGAATAGAAATAGCACCCTTATTTTAAGAATATATGGAAGTTAAGTTAAAGATATATGATCTCACCACCACAATATTGCACATGACTCCCATGGCCAAATCAATGATGGATTCAGTCTCCAAACTTGACCATTTTGTAAAGGATGCAGTCTGATTATTCAGCTCAGTACATGTGAATTCTCAGATGGTCACTAACAAGCTCCAAGGATAGGTATGGGTTACATATATAGATATGACGGGAGGCATCAGAATAATTCCTCCTTTGGTCCTGAACTCAGGATAAAAACCCTTGATTATCCTTTCCTGTTCTCTCCAAGTCTCAGAAAAATTCAGTCAAAAATACAATGTTAATACAAATTAGTTCAAACTATAATGTTATTTACACATCTCATATCCCTCTGCATTTTAATTCTTGATTTTCTACTTACTACATGTGTGACTTTGGGTCAAGTGACTTTCACTTTCTGAGCCTTGTACAGGAATGAAGGAATTGGACCAAATGATCTCCAAGGCCTCCTCCTAGCCCCATATCCTATGATCGTTCTTTATTGCTAAAAAAAATGACTGTGAGGTAACTTCATTCTAAATCATTGAAGCATACAAACTATAGGAATGGAAAAAGCCCAGAAAACGCAAAATTGAACAGTACTGAACACAGCAGTAGGTATTTGGGAAACATATATTAATGAGCTTTTTCAGCTCTCTAGGACCCAATAGGCTTAACCTCTGTCAGCTATTGACCCAGACAATTCAGGAAATCAGACATCTATTTGACATCCAGAGAGATTTCATTCAAGTCTGGGAATGCAATGTACTGCTTTTAAGACCACTGAGTTCCTGGTGTTTTCTAGATTTTGGGGGGTCCAAATGGTATTCAGAGGCTTTCCACCAGGCTGCCACTGGATTAAATGAGCTATTCTTTAGCATCCTAGATGTGTCAAATACAAAGCTTAGAATAATAGGCTATTAATGTTGGGGCAGTTCTTGATCAAGGACTTCTTTTTACAGATGAGAAAACATCAGAGTGAAAAAGTAAACAACATTTTTTAAGGTAATAAAAGCAAGTAATGGCAGAGACAGGACAAGAACTTATATTTCTTTCTTATAAATCATGTTGTTAGTGACTTTATTTTACTTATGTTTGTAAGCTCCCGTGTTGTGTTGCTACAAAAGAAAATGAATATATTGTATAGTGGAAGGAAGGAGAGTGATGAAAAGTCTTAAATATTAGAACAGTGATAATTCAGGTGAATGATAAGCAAGTTTTCTTGATCTCATTTCTTGAAACATGAACAAGTTTTTTTTTTAAAGAAACAAAATAAAACCATAACCAGCAGAACAAGATCATTTTCTGCAATGTTCTTTCTTCTAAAAATTAATAAATTTGTTTGCAGAACAAATGAGAAAGGGAGGAGTGGGAATGTATACTACCAGTCTGTTGCTAAAGTTGCCAGTAGTACTAATGTCCACCCACTCAGAACATCTCATGACTTTGATTTGAAAGAATGTTTCTGATGAAGGTCACTATATCTGCTTCTTGGGCAGGGAGTTCTATGTGTTAACAGCCATGTGATATGGAAAAGTGGAAAGGAAAGACTCAATATTTATATTCAGCTTGGGCTTCTTAACTTTTTCTTTTTCTCCTGAAAGGGTAATGCATTTTGGCCATCTGAATTTTACCAGAAGCGGGTCTAATAAGAGTGTTCCAGCCCTCAAAGGAGGGCAAATGATTAGCTTCTGTCAGAAAACAATTTCATTCTAATGATATGATTCACATCGATATATTTAGCCATCCTCTTTTCCCTGCTCAAAATGCCTCACTGCAGAAATGCTTAATAGCACTGAAATTAAACAAGTTATTTACTTGAAATATAGATTGTTTGCAATGCATATCAGTTAAATTCAGCTAAGCCAGACACATATAAATGATGGACATAAAAATACAATGTTTATGGACTCAGGACAGAGACTGTCAGTTTTTCGAAGACATTCGGATGAGTCAATTTTTCTCTGCCTTCTTTATGATGTAATGAAAAAATAGTAATGTTCCTGAAGACAAGTATAGAATACTTCTTTATGAATGACTTGAAGGGATAAAAAATAAGACGAATCATGGGTTACTCTGAAGAACACTGGATCTATTTCACTATAGTAAGTGATGGCACCATAAAATGAAACAAAGCTCTCTGTTCAAAACTAACAATGCAGAGTTTCATTATAAAATTGGTAATCCTGAGGAGAGAAAGCTCCAGGATGGGATAATAGAACCTAGACCTGGAAGGTGCATATAAAGTCATCTTACAATGTCATTTTCTTTAAAAATGAGAATATCAAAGGTGCAGAGAGATTTTGGAGTAAAAACAGAGATTTGCTAGAGCTCACTCCAAATCCAGCCAAATACCTGTAAAAAAAATGACTCCAAAAAATCCTGGAGCTTCAGAACCCACAGGAGCGAAGCAAATCTCCAATCCAAGGCAGCCTGGAAAGTCAACGAGAAACATCTATCATGCTATGTTGGGAGGAGAGTGTGATGCAGCATGGGCTGAGCTGACAAAGATGGGACCTTGGGGGAAGTGAATCTCTGACACCTGTGGCAGTTTATAAACTTCACAACCCCAAAATTCTGAGGACAAATTGTAAGGTCAGTGGAAAAAACCTGGAGAACCAGTTTGAGAGAGTACAGTGGTCCTGCCCCAGGGTAGCAGGGGTGGGGAATGAGTGGGGTAGAAGAAAAGAGGAGGCCACCAAAGCAGCAGCAGGGGAAGTGGCAGCAGCTGTTTCTGGAACTCAAGGCCCACAGATTGTGGGGGGATTGAACAGCTGAGAATACACCTCCCCATACCTACTGGAAACAGAGTACTACCTTGAAAAAGAGTTCAAAAGTCAAATAATTCACTGGGGAGATGAGCAAAGACAGGAAAAAGAAACAATCAGACTACAGAATCTTACTTTGGTGGCAAGGCAGATCAATATATACAAACATAAGAAGAGAACAAAGTAAAACCTCCTATATCCAGACTCCAAGAAAAATATGAATTGGTCTCAGACCATGGAAGAACTCATAAAGAATTTTGAAAAACAAGTAAGGGAAGTAGAGGAAAACTTTGGAAGATAAACCAGAGTGATGCAATAAAATCAAGAAAAATGAGTCAACTGCTTGCTAAATGGGACCCAAAATAGGATAAAGAAAATGAAATCTTAAAAATAGACTAACCCAAATGGAAAAGAGATCCAAAAAGTCAATGAGGAGAACAATGCCTTAAAAAGCAGAATTGGCCAGATGGGAAAAGAGGTACAAAAATTCACTGAAGAAAAGAAATCCTTGGACTTCCAGTTCTGGGAACCAAGATAGCAGAGTCATCAGAACTTGTTGACCTTGACAAGGCCAGAGAATATCTCTCCTGGAAAAACCCTGGAGCAGTGGGAGCAGCAGAATGGGTAAACAGTGTCTTAGCCTGTGAGACTAGGAACATTGCTAAGAAGGGTCCCTCTTGCTGTGCCTGAAGGGGACCAGTGCAGGATGAGAGCTGTGCCAGACAGCTCCATCTCATCAAACTTGGGAGAAGATCCTGCTCCCCAGGGGGATGAAGCCTGCCATCGCCAAGGCCAGGACCCCAGAAGTACCTCAGCATCCCAGGGAACTTGAGAAGATACCAACACAGATGTGATCACCAACAGCTGAGCTTACCTATGCTCTAGCTCAGCAGTGGAGACCTGCTGGGGTCAGACCACCCTTCCCTCACACTTGACAAGCTAGTTCCAAAGTAACTAAAGGAAAACCCCAGAAGACCCCACCTAGCTTTCCATCACCAACCAGCTCAGCACCAAGTAAGCTGCAGCATTTCAGCTTCTAGGTGAAAGAATCAGAGGCCACAAAACACAAAGTCTCAAGTTTTAAGCACAAGAACTATAGGACAGAGCCCTCTGTGCCCCAGATGCAGAGATCTACGTTAAAAGCCAGGAAAAGGGTAATTACCATGAGTAAGAAGCAAAGTAGTAAAGAAAAGATGATAGAATCTTTCTTTAGGGACAAGGACTAAAACACAAATACCAAAGAGGTCAGCATTGAGACTCTACTCTGATGTGAAACTTCAGAAGGAAATATGAAATGGTCTGAAGCACAAAGAGCCTTCTTGGAAGAGGTGAGGAAGGATTATAAAAGCCAAATTAGAGAAATAGAAATAAAACTGACCAATGACTTCAAAAATAAGAAAAAAGAAATCACAGAAGAATTTAAAAGGACAATTGGACAAATGGAAAAGGAAGTACAAAACCTAACTGGAGAAAATAATGCCTTAAAAGGAATAATTGGACAGATGGAAAAGGAGCTGCAAAAGTTAACTGAAGAAAGCAAATTAATAAAAATTATAATCAGGCAGGTAGGAGCTAATGACTCTATGAGACATCAAGAATCAGTCAAACAGAATTTAAAGAATGAAAAGATAGAAGAAAATGTAAAATATCGAATTGGAAAAACAACAGACCTGGTAAACAGATCCAGGAGAGAATAGCTAAGGATTGTTGGTCTACCAGAAAGCCATAATGGAAAAAAGACCCTGCAAACCATCATCCAAGAAATCATCAAGGAAAATTGCTCAGAAGTCCTAGATCCAGAGGTCAAAATAGCCAACAAAAGAATCCACCACTCACCTCCTGAAAGGGATCCCAAACTAAAAAAACACAAGGAATATCGTTGCCAAATTCCAGTACTATTAAGTGAAGGAGAAAATACTGCAGGCAGCCAGAAAGAAACAATTCAAATATTGAGGACCTACAGTCAGGATCACACAGGACCTTGCAGTTTCTACATTAAAAGATTGAAGGAATTGGAATACGATATTCTGTAAGACAAAGGAGCTGGGATGATACCTAAGAATTAATTACTCAGAAAAGATGAGTCTAATATTTCAGGCCAGGAGATTAACATTCAATGAAACAAAGGATTTCCAGACCTTCCTAATGAAAGGGCTAGAACTCAATAGAAAATTCAATCTTCAAAAGCAGATCTCAAGAGAGGTATAAAAAGGCAAACAGCAGGAAAAAAATCTCTACTCAATATGGGCAATCTGTTTACATCCCTATGAGGAAAGATGATACTTGTTAATCTTGAGAGCTGTATATTTATTATGACATATAAAAGGGATAAACCAAGATAGAGGGAGGGGTATAAAGTAAATGATGTCATGATAAAAATGTGATTTAAGAGTGTGAAGGGATTGTAAACAGAAACGTGAAAAGGAGGAATCAGAAAAAGGTAAATGACATCAGAGGAAGAGGCACAAAAATATAATACAGTAGAAGGAAAGAGGGGAGGGAGATAAGCAGGGAACAAAATCCCAGTTAAGTATAGAAAAAAGGGGAAGAGGGAAAAGGGAGAGGAGGCTAAAAGGGAAGGAAGAAGTAGTAAGTGGAAAGGGGATTAAAAGGGAGGGGGGCCGAATGAAGAGAGGGAAGACTGAAGGAGGCAGTGGTCAAAAATTAAAACTATTTCGGAGGGGAAGGGAGAAGGAATAACTAAAACTGTAAATGGGGAAGAATTAAAAGCATACACAAGGAGAAAAGTGATGGAGGGAGAGACACAAATAATAATCATAACTGTGAATGTGAATGTGATGAACTGTCATATAAAATGAAGATGGATAGTAGAATGGATTAAAAACCATAATCCAAAAATATGTTGTTTACAAGAAACACATTTGAAACAGGAGCACACACACAGGGAAAAAGTAAAAGGTTGGAGGAAAAATATTCTGCTTCAGCTGATTTATACAAAGTAGGGGTAGCAATCCTAATCTCAGACAAAACAAAAGCAGAAATAGATCTAATCAAAAGAGATAAGGAAGGTAACTATATTCTGCTAAAAGGCACCATAGATAAGCAATTTCATTACTAAACATATATGCTCCAAGTGGTATAGCATCCAAATCCTTAGAGGAGAAGTTAGGGGAGTTACAGGAAGAAATGGACAGTAAAACAGTACTAGCAGGGAAACTCAACCTCCCCTCTCTGAACTTGATAAATCTAATCTCAAAATAAACAAGAAAGAAGTTAAGAAAGTGAATAAAATTCTGGATGAGGTAGATATGATAGATCTCTAGAGAAAATTGAATGGGTATAGAAAGGAATATACCTTTTCTTTCAGCAGTACATGGCACATATACAAAAAATGACAGTGCACTAGGCCATAAAAAAATCTCATAATCCAGTGTAGAAAGGATATAATATCTCCCCAATTTCATTTCAGTTCCAGGCAGGATTAGATTGTCCACTTGCATTCAGTCAGGCTTAAGGTCCAGCAGGTGTCAGTGGCGAAATTGAGTCAGGAGAATCCTACCTCAGCCCAGCCTGAACAGCTGCTCTCCCAACCTTTCCATGAGATCACCTTTTTCATTTCATACCAGCATCTCACAGGCTTACTGGCATCATGGATCGGAGGCTCAGATAGCCTTTCTTGCTACCCATACCTGGAGTTAGACTCAGAAGAACTGTCAGTTAATCGTACCATAGCATCTTAAAATAACAATTTCCAATAACCAAGTTTCAGATATGACTATAACTTCACATTGGCTAAGGAACATCTTTTGAGGCAAGTCTTAAGTGGCTTATATGCCTTTCTATACATGTTCTAGTTCCTGATTAAATAACAATCATAAAATCAAATTTACCATTAAAATCTTAACTTTTCCATCAATGCCAAAATTTCCCAAAGTTACCTGCCTCTAGGAAACTTAGACTAAAATTCTTTTTCCCTAAATTAAAGATGTCTATGATTTAATCTCAGTAATTAATTCAGCCAATTGTTTTAATACTAATTGCTTTTACATCACTTTGTAACATGTCTAATTTTTCTTTCCATTTCTTCCCTCCCCCCACCCCCTAATATCTTACATTCTAATTACCCTTTCCCTCAATGAGCCCTCTCTTCTATCACCTTTCCCTTACCACCCTTCCCTTATCCTCATCTTCTCTCTTTTCTTGTAGGGTAAGATAAATTTCTATACCCATTACCTGTGTTTCTTATTTCCCAGTTATGTGCAATAATAGTTCTCAACATTCGTTTCTAATATTTTGAATTCCAACTTCCCTTCTTGCCTCCCTCCCTATCCATCCCTGCTGAGAAGGTAAGCCATTCAAAATAGACCAAAGACTTCCAAAATAATCATATTGTATAATACTAGTTACATTGCCCTCAATCCTACTTTATCCCCCCCTTTTTTAATTCCCTCATTTGACCTTGTCCATTCCCAAAAAAAATTATTTCTAGTTACTGCCTTCTCCCATTTGCCCTCCCTTCTACCATTCTTCTCACCCCACTTGTTGCCTCCTCCCCTACTTTCCTGTAGTATACGATAGATTTTCATGCCAAATTTAGTGAGTATGTTATTCCTTTCTTAAGCCATATGGGGAGAGAGTAGCTTCACTTTTCCCCTCTCCCCTTCTCCCTTTTCTCCTCCACTGAACAAGATTTTTCTTTATGTCTTTTATGAGTTATAGCCTTTCTCCCTTTCTCCTCCCAGTATTTTCCTGCCTCACCCCTTAATTTTTTTTATTTTATTTTTTTTGTGGATATCATCTCTTCTGATTCAACACAGCCTGTAAGCCTGTACTCTGTGTGTGTGCATGTGTGTGTGTGTGTGTGTGTGTGTGTGTGTACAATCCTTCCACCTACCCAAATACTGAGAAAAGTCTCAAGAGTTATAAATATATTCTTTCCATGTAGAAATGTAAACAGTTCAGCTTTAGAAAGTCTTTTATGATTTCTCTTTTCTGTTTACCTTTTCATGCTTCTCTTGTTTCTTGTGTTTGAAAGTCAAATTGTTTCCTCAGTTCTGGTCTTTTCATCTATATCATTGAATGACCACTTATTCCCTTGAAGTATTATATTCAGTTTTGCTGGGTAGGTGATTCTTGATTTTAATCCCAGTTCCTTTGACTTTTGGAATATCCCATTCCAAGCCCTTCAATCCCTCAGTGTTGAAACTGCCAGATACTGTGTTATCCAGATTGTATTTCCACAACACTCGAATTGTTTCTTTCTAGCTGCTTGCTGTATTTCCTCGTTGACCTGAGAACTCTGTAATTTGCCCACAAGGTTCCTAGGAGTTTCTCTCTTCAGGTCTTTTTCAGGAGGTGATCTGTGGATTCTTTCAATATTTATTTTGTCCTCTGATTGTAGAATATCAGGACAATTTTCCTTCATAATTTCATGGAAGATAATGTCTAGGCTTTTTTTTTATCATGTCTTTCAGATAGTCACAAAATTTTTAAATTGACTCTCCTGGATCTACTTTCCAGGTCAGTTGTTTTTTCAATGAAATATTTCACATTATCTTCTGTTTTTTCGATCTTTTGGTTTTCTTTTTTAACTGTTTGGTTTATCTCATAGCCATTTATTTCCCTGAACCCTTGAACTCTTTCAAAGAACTGTTTCATTCAGTGAGCTTTTGAACCCTCTTCTCCATTTGACTAATTCTGTTTTTTAAAGCCTCTTTCTCCTCACTGGTTTTTTTGGACCTCTTTTTCCAATTGAGGTAACCTATTTTTGAAGGTGTTATTTTCCTCAGCATTTTTTTGGTTCTTTTTTAGCAAGCTGCTAACTCACTTTTCAAGGTCTTCTATTGCCTGAGTCCCGTTTAAGTTCACTTTGGAGGCCCTGGAGGCAGGGGCCTTAATTTCCTATGACAGTATGCCTTGTTTTTCTTCATCTGAAATGATGGGAGAAGACACCTGTTCACCAAGAAAGTAACTTTCTATGTCCTTACTTTTTTTCCCCCTTTTTGTGGCATTTTCCAAGTCACTAACTTGACTTCTGAATCCTTAGTCAAGAGGATGATCCTATTGGCCCTCCTTTCCCCAGTATCATTTTCAAGGATGAGATTGGACTCAGCTACTTAATTCCCCCAGGACTTTGGTTGTGAGTGGGGCTGAGGTTTAGATCAGCTGCTCCCTATCAACAGAGGCTTTAAGCTGAGCTGCTTGGACAATGGACCCAGGTTGCTTCTCAGTCACTGTACCCTCCTGCAGTCTGCTGCATTGCCACTGCTGTTGCCTGGGGTTATTGCTGGAAGAATCCCGTTCCCCTCTCACCCAGCTGGGAAAGCCCTCCCACACTGACCTTTGGAGCATTCTTTGTCGCTTGTGGGTTGAGGTATCTGGGACCCTTCTTGCTGGGAACTCTGCCCTGGAAGTCTGTTCAGGTCCTGTTCCTCCCAGTGCCAAGTGGGCAGGGCTGGGCTCTACTCCACTCAACATCCTGTGAGCTAGACATTTCCTCTTGTCCTTCAAGATTACCTTTGGCTAGAAACCTCTTTTACTCTATTGTTCTGTGGCTCCTGCTGTCCTAGAATTTGTTGAGAGCCATTTTTGAAGGTATTTTGTGGGCTGTGGGGGAAGTGGTAAAGTATATGAGTCTTTCTACTCCTCCATCTTGGATCGGCCTCCCAAAATTCTTCTTATGACACAAATATAGTTGTGAAAATTAAATCAGAAAGAGCCAAAACAGAGAAAGAAAATTATAGACCAAATTCTCTAATGAATATAGATCCAAACATTTTAAATAAGATATTAAGAAAAAGAATACAGGAACTTATTAAACATTATGATCAGGTAGGATTTATAGCAGGAATGCAGGCCTGGTTCAATATTAGAAAAAGTATTAGCATTATTGATCATATCAACAGCAAAACTAACAGAAACCACAAGATTATCTCAATAGATGCAGAAAAAGCTTTTGAGAAAATATAACACACATTCCTATTGATAGCACTGGAAAGCATAGGAATAAATGGGACTTTCCATAAAATAATAAGCAATATCTACCTATAACTATCAGGAAGCATCACACGCAATTGAGACAAGCTACATGCATTTCCAATAAAATCAGGGGTGAAACAAGGATATCCATTATCACCACTGTTATTCAATACGGTACTAGAAATGCTAGCTGTAGCAGCAAGAGAAGAAAAAGAAATTGTAGAAATTAGAATAGGCAAAGAAGAAACTAAGTTATCACTTTGCAGATGATTTGGTGGTATACTTAGAGAATCCCAGAGAATCAAGTAAAAAACTACTTGAAATAACAAACAACTTTAATAAAGTTGCAGGTTACAAAATAAACCCACATAAATCATCTGCATTTCTGTATATTTCTAACAAAGCCCAACAGCAAGAGATAGAAACAGAAATTCCATTTAAAGCTACAGTAGACACAATGAAACATCTGGGAGTCTCCCTGCCAAAACAAACCCAGGGACTATATGAAAATAATTACAAAACACTATTCCTACATATAAAATCAGTTCTGAGTAAGGGGAAAAACATCAGTTGCTCCTTGGTAGGCCAAACTAATATATTAAAAATGACAATTTTATCTACATTAATTTACTTGTTCAGTGCCATAACAATCAAGTTACCAGATAATTATTTTCTGGAGCTAGAAAAAATAATATCAGAACTGATCTGGAAGAACAAAAGGTCCAGAATATCAAGGGACCTAATGAAAAGAAATGCCAGGGAAGGTAGCCTAGTCCCACCAGATCTCAAATTGTGTTATAAAGCAGCAATCATCAAAACCACTTGGTACTGGCTAAGAAACAGAAAGATAGACCAGGGAATGGGTTAGATACTCAAGACACAGTACTTAATGAATATGCTAAACTGTTTTATAAACTCAAGGACCCCATTTTCTGGGATAAGAACTCACTGTTCGACAAAAATTACTGGAAAAATCAGATAACAGTGTAGCAGAATCTGAGCATAGACCAATTCCTGACAGCATACACAAGGATAAAGTGCAAATGGATACATGATCTCAGTATAAAGATTGATACTGTGAACAAAGTAGGGGAGTGAGGAATAGTATATTTGTCAGATTTATAGAGAATGGAATAATTCATGACCCAACAAAAAATAAAGAACATAATGAAGTGCAAAATAGATAATTTTGATTACATTAAATTCAAAAGTTTTGCACAAACAAACTCAATGAAACCAAGATTAGGAGAGATGTAGAAAACTGGGAAAAAAATTTTTGCAATTAGTATCTGTGATAAACTTTTAATTTCTAAAATACATAGATAACTGAGTCAAATATACAAGAATACAAGTCATTCCCCAATTGATAAATTGTCAAAGGATATGAACAGGCAATTTTCAGAGGAAGGAGTTAAAGCTATCTTTAATCATATGATAAAATACTCTAAATCACTATTGACTAGAGAGATGCAAATTAAAACAACTCTGTGGTACCATATTATACCTATCAGATTGACTAACATGAAAAAAACAGAAAGATGATAAATGTTGGAGAAGATGTGGGAGAGTTGGCACACTAATACACTGTTGGTGGAGTTGTGACATGATCCAACCATTCCAGAGAGCAATTTGTAACTATGCCCAAAAGGCTACAAAAATGTGCATATCCTTTAACCCAGGAGCAATATTGCTCCTGGAACTCTTCCCCAAAGATATCATAGAAATGAGAAAGGGTCCCACTTGTACAAAAATGTTTATAGCAGCTCTCTTTGTGGTGGCCAAAAACTGGAAATCAAAGGAATACCCATCAATTGGGGAATGACTAAGTTGTGGTAGATGAATATAATGGAATACTCTTGCACTATGAGAAACGATGAACAGGATAACTTCAGAGAAGCCTGGAAAGACTTATATGAACTGAAGTGGAGTGAAAGAAAAAGAACTAGGAGAAAACTGTACACAGCAATAATCACAGTGTGTGAAGAAGTTTTCTCAGACTTAGTGCTTCATTGAAATGCATGGACTTAAAAAATTTCCAATGGACTCTTGAGGCAATAATCTTCTACAACCTGAGAAAGAACTATAGAATTAGATCACAGACAGAAACAGACCATTTTCTTTGGAACTATGTTATGTTTTGCTTTGTTTTATGGTTTCCCCCATTCATTTTAATTCTTCTCTGCAACATGCTTTTAATAGGAATGTACACATCGAACCTATCTAAGATTGCACAGCATCTCAGGGAGGGAGTACAGAAGGAAGATGGAATAAGGGGGAGGGAGTGGAAATACATCTAAGATATATGTAAGTGGTTGTCAAACACTGAAAACAAATAAAATAATTCAATTTAAAAAAAAAAAAAAGAAAAGAAGGAAGGGGCCCAGGAAATAAGATAGACTAAAAGGAAAATCAAAATGATACACTAACAACGAGGACATATTGTGGTGAACTGATCTTGCCAAGATTTCAATTTTCAGCTTGGTCAAAAGCTTCTTAATATCCTTACTGTTAGGACAGAAATGAATCCCAGTTGGTAAGCAGTTCAGAAAATAACAGTGAATACACACCTACTTGGAATGAGAAAATGAGTGGTATCTGATGATTCCACTTAAAAACAAATCTAGCTGCCAGAGAGAATTCAAAAGGAAGAGCTATGTTGCCTGTTTCTCAGAAGGCACTGGAGAACATCAACTAAAATCCTTTAGAATACAAGGAAGAGAACAAAGCTCAATATATCAGTAATTGTAATCTGTCTTTTTAATGATACATTCTTTGCCCTATTGGAGTGAGTTGTTTTAATCTATGAGAGTAGGTGGTAATTTTTCATTTTAGACTGTTGGAATAGCATATTTAGACGTAGCCTTGCTTTTCTGGTGAGCAGTAAAAAGGGTGAACCGGGTTAAAATGCTTGATACAATAATTAGGGAAAATCCACTGGCAATAATATTGTATGCTGTGAAATGAATTTTCTTTGTTTTTGTCTGTTAGTTTGTCGTGAATATTCACTGATTTCTGTGTATAAAAGGTAGAACTAGACATTTTCTAAATATTTATGAAATTTTCTCCTCTCCACCTGAAACCAAACAGAGGTTGTTTCTGAGGGATATTTTTGGTAAAATTGATTTGTATATCCAAAATAATAGAACACTGTTTAATAATAGAACACTAGCAAATTCCTTATTATCAAATATTAATAATGAAGCTTAAAATTGATGTTGTCTTCCAAAATATTTAATTAAAATTTATCCATATTTTTAAAAAAAGTAGTAAAATGGTAAGTGTAACTATGATAGGCGCTGGCAATGCAATGAAATTAAAATTAGTGTCAGATCAGGGTACCTGTCCATAACCTTCAAGAATTTAATACCAGGCCCAAAGAGGTTCTAATCTTTATCTACAAGACCTAGTCCGTGCCATTCCTTAGACCTCTCTATGTTGCATTAGATTACCTTTTAAACACCATATTTAATTCTAGGAAAATAAATATTTTCTCTTTCTGAGTTAGGCAATGAGAGTTCATGTTAAATATAGCTTAACCCATTTTAAGCTCAGTAGAGGATCATGGCTAAGAAAAAGTTAAACAGGTAGGTCTTTGCCCTTCATCAAAGGCAGCAGAAGTTTCCAGGCAGATGCTGAAACAAATTCTCAATCAGTGCTGTCCTTGATGCTGCTATTATCTGCTTCACTTAGCTTCATCTGCTATTTTATTCTTCAGTTCTTGACTTTGCCTTGTAAATTCCTTTGTGATTATGTCACCTCTTTTGGACTTCACACTGTTTAGTGCCCTTTCAAATGCTTTATTTTCTCACAAAGTGATCTGAACTTTTTAACATTTTTTTTTTTAAATTTTTGTTAGCGTGGAATCCTTTTGTTGACTGGCAATGTTACCATTTCCTGGCCTAGAATTCAAGCTCTGGGTGGAAGCCTTTGTCTCTGCATAATGATAGATCTTCAATTATTGAGTAAAACACAGATGTGGTAGGAATGAGAGAAGAGAGTTTTTGGACTATCAAGGGGATTTAATTTTTAATATATATACTGAACCTAAGAAACTCAACCTAGTGTAATCATGAAGAAGGGATGAATTGAAGTCCTAAAGGACTAACCAATTTTTTTCAGATTCTATATCTGTGGTAATCCAAACACTTTCTACTCCTCTCTTTTTCTCTTCAGTCTTTTTTTCCTCTACTAAACAATCCCACGTTTACTACCAAAAGTCTTTTGAGGTTGTTGCTGGTGTTGTTAAGAAAGAGAAAGAGGGAGAGAGAGAGAGAGAGAGAGAGAGAGAGAGCACTGATACTTCCTTAGTGATTTTGAAGAAATTTCTATGGCTCAAAAGAAAGAAAAATAATAGCATCACATCCCCTGAAAAAGAGGATGGAAGAAAGAAGATTTAAAGATTTGGTGGCCAGTTGTTTTAGCAAGCAAATTTTAACTTTAAAAATATGTAGAAGTTGTCCTTTTATTTGAAACATAATCATCTAAAAACCTTGTATTTCACATCCTTCTCCTTTTATAAAAAACAGCCTTGTTTTCCTGTCCCACGTTGGCTGAAGCAGGTAGATTCTGAGCTTATCTTTAAACTCTGCAAGCATTGGAATTTTCAGAGGGGAGTATGAGCCCCAAAGCAGACCATATAAAAGCAGAGATGTCAGAATCTAATCCACTGTATCCGAGCTTTGCCAGAACACTGCTAAGTCTGAAGTGAAAAACAAGACCTCTCCCAGGGTTCTATTTCATAATGAAATCGTTGAGATATGAAGTGCCCCAGGAGGAGGATTTTTAAAGTCTATCCATTGACAAATAAGAAACCAATGGAGATTTGATTTTAAAAGAAGATGGTGTAATATTCCTATAGTTTTGCATTAGGAGCAAAGCCAAAAAAGCTCAGTTGTGGACCATCTGGAGATGAAATATAATGAAGAACGCCAATGAAAACATAATTACAACAACTGGCCTAGAAATAACAACTGAATTTATTAAGAACAGCATGAGTGGGGAAATCCAGAAAGAAATCTGACTTAGATTTCCAGTTTAGCCTGACTGTGGGAAATGAGGAGAAAATTTCCTCACATGAAGACTTAACACCACTTGCAAAAGAGACATGAGTGGAATTTACTCAAATCCCAGTGGTGAATAGTCATATGCCTGAAAACCTATTCTTCTATTTTCAGAGAACCTGCAACATTTTTATTTATATGTAAGTGTTTACTTAAGTATGTATGTAAGGAAACATTTACCCAAATAGAGTAAAAACAAATGTCCAGTCACAGAATAAGGCAAATACTCATTAAGATTGAGATTCCAATTTCTTTTTGAAGAACTAGAAAAGGTAATAGTCAGCATGCTCATTAAAAAAAATGTTGTTAATTACTTGAACACAGACAAACTGTCAACATTGAAGTTATTAATCTGGGTTCCTTATTACTCTTTACCTTAAGAAGCAGTAGGTTACAAAGGTATTAAAAACAAGCAAGTAAATCATAGGTTCTGGAGTCTTAAGATCTTGGTTTAAGTCCTGCTTCTGATACTCTGTGATTTTGGGCAAGTCATTTCAGTTGCCTGGTCTTCAATTTCCTCTTCTATAAAGTGAAGGTGATGGACTAGATACCATATGAGTTGTTTTCCAATTCTATACCTATGAACCTATAATCTGTACCACCAAGGCAATATTCACAGCACTGGTGGTGACTATGAATATGCCAATGTGGTTCAATGGCAAAGTATAACAGATTCTCCATATAGAAGGCAGAAGAAAAACATTTATTTAGACACCGGAAAACCGAATCCCAGAACCAGAAAGCAAAATTTGTCATAGCAATCAAGAAGTCAATACAGGTTATCACTGCAGGGGGCAAAGCCATTCCCAAGCCTCCCTACCCTCTGTTGGGACCTTCCCACAAACAC
This sequence comes from Notamacropus eugenii, assembly GCF_028372415.1. Lineage (NCBI taxonomy): Eukaryota > Metazoa > Chordata > Mammalia > Diprotodontia > Macropodidae > Notamacropus > Notamacropus eugenii. The sequence goes on along the minus strand of NC_092878.1, from coordinate 72,399,829 downwards.
TCAGGAGCCTAGCTATGCCTGCCTGCCTGTGTCCTTTCCAGTTCTGACTAGCCAGTTCTGCTGTACCCTTCCTGTTCCACCTGTTCAGTAAGCTCCACCCATCATATGTGACTTAGGCTTCTATGGGATCCAAGTAGGTCACATGGGCCTATCAATGAATGGAAAAGATTTTCTTCCTCTGTTTCCTGATTCCTTAGCTTAGTAACTCTCTCTCTCTCTCTCTCTCTCGCGCTCTCTCTCTCTCTCTCTCTCTCTCTCTCTCTCTCTCTCTCACACACACACACACACACACACACATACACACACACACATACACACACAAACACACACTCAAACTCTCAGATTTGTGTTGGTCACTATCAATTTTGTATTTGTATGATATACAATTGTTTATTATTTGCCATGGATCTGATTAACTCTTGGAGAACCACCACCGGCCATGCAAAACTTGACAAAGAAAGAATAATTCTCAGACACCAAAAAATAACCTAACCAGCAATTCTCACCTATAGAAAACAAAAGAAAGCAGGAATTAAACTCAATTATATGAAAAACAACGTATTTTAAAGTTATGTATATGTAAAATAATAGACCATTAGAGTTGGAAGGTAAATCAAATACCACTGACTCTAATTCATAGGTAAATTATAAGTTCCATCTTCAATGACCCTGACAGCTGCTCACTCAGCTTCTGGATGAAGACCTCTTCTAACTCAGTACTTTGCAAGGCAAAATATTTTGGTTTTAAATATTTCTCATTATATGGATAATATTTTCTTTCTCTAAACTTCCATTGTGTCATGTACGTCTCTTAGGCACTTGCATGTTCTATTTTACATTTGTATAACAAGTTTGAACTCAAAATCTGGTGAAATATTGGCAAAATGTTTAATTAGGGGTTGGATAAAGACAAAGTATGCTACTGAGTACCAGAGATAATTCCCGCTCCACTTGTCTCTAGCACCAATGCAATATTTCCAGTACCAATGTCAGCCATTCACACCTGGCGCAAATTCTGAATTGTGAAATACAATGGACTCCCCACATGAATGACTGAACCAAAACATTAATTCAGACACCAGAAAACCAAATCCAACATAGTAACAAAAATCTATGCTCAATGACAATTCAGAGGACAACATCTTTGCCCAAACCTTCTTCCTGCAAGGCTTCCCACAAACCAGCTCCATTCAATGAATCACAAGCAGGTTCCCTTAAACAAAATCAAGAACAAGCTCTTTCACCCACACTAATCATCTGCCTGCTTGCCTGCCTCCTTCTTAGGTCTGACTGCTCTCATAACTAATTTCCTCTCAGCTCTGCTCTAGCTCTGTCTCTTTCTGTTCCACCCCTTCAGCAGACTCTTCCCACAACAGGCTTCATATGACTTAAACTCATGTAACAAAGGCTTCTATGTGACTTAAGCAGTCACATAGGTCTATTAATGAGTGGGAAAGATCTTCCCATTTAAATCACCATTACATTGTCCCATCTCCCCTTTTTGGTCCTTGGAGACAAGTTGAGAAGCAGTAACTCTCAGGTAAAAAGTTATATTGACTTACCTAGAGATTTAATAATCTATCCTTTTCCATTTCAAATCTGTCTTAAATGTCTATTGTGTGTAAGGTACCCAATTGTGTAGTAAATGCTTTGTAATTCTTTGGGAATTGTCATTATGGAGGCAAATTGTGCTAAAGTTGGATTAGAGGCTAAGCTTATATCAGACTTTAACTTCAAAACTGAATTCTTATGGAATTAGGGGCAAGTTGCTTAATCTCCATGAGTCCCAGCTTCATAAACTATAAAATGAGAATAAAAATATTTCTCACATCTACCTTCAAATATTTTACGGGCATTCAATGAGATAGTATGTGTTAGTACGTTTACATGCTGTCTATCTATTTATCTATCTGTCTGTCTGTCTGTCTCTTTGTTCCTCTGTCTCTCTGTATCTGTCATCATCATCTACACAAGTTTAAAAATTAACATAGAATATATATTCCTTGAGGACAGGGAATCTTTGTTATTTTAACACCCCCAGAGACTAGCACTACTATATGCATGGCATATAATAGATGCTTAATAATGCTCTTTAATTAATGGTCAGATTGATTGGTTGTAAGCAGTAGAACTCTATACCTTTTTGCTGGAGCATGAATTTGGTCTTAGTAAAGGGCCTCTCTGCCCTTATAGATTTAAGTGATCATGAACAATGAGACCATTATAATAGAAAGTAAACCAGTTACAACCAATCACCCTGCTGACAATTTACATGAATTTGCAAATAAGGTACCTAAAAGAAAGATATTCATTTCATGCAGATTAACTTTATGAACGCAAATCTATAAAGTATGCATTATAGGATCCATTGAATGAAGCAGATATAGGTAAAGTGGAGAAAGCGGAGAGGAAAGATAGTAATACATTAGTATGGTAGGAGCAAGTGGCTTGGTAGATGGGACTATAATAGAAAGTGAGTAGTAAAAAGGATGTATGGTAGAAGAGAGAACTAGTACATATGATAAAAAAGAAAAAAGTGTGTGCCTGTGTGTGTGTGTGTATTCATTTCAAAGCAACCAAGGTATACTTAAAAACAGGAAATCCCTTCTATGCCAAGCTTATTTCACTTTTAGACACTTATATTGACAAAGACGATGATTGATGTGAAGTCTTCAAGACCAAGTATCTAACTACATGTATTCATTATCTAACCCATGTCATTAGTGACATAATTTTATCAATGCCAAACATTAGCCCAGAAATAAAGAAGAGGTATATTCCACTCTGTTAAGTATAGATATTGGTTAATATCACTTCATGCAATCATTTTATATTTTTTTATTAGGTGCCAGCTTGTGTAAAGCTTTGTGCTAGTCTCCAGGAGAAATAGAATATAATTAAGACATAGTCTCTCCATTCTTGCAGTGTGCAATCTAGATATTTTGCAACATGTACAAAGATATGTAATTCTATTCTGCCTACTATGCAAGAGAGAACACCAAAAATATATCTAAAATATAAACTTTATATATATGCATACAAGATGTATAAAATATAAATTTTAAATATGTGAAAATTATAAATGATATATAAAATGGAATGCAAAGTTGCATACATGCAAAGTTAAGAGGAAGGCAGAAAAGATAATTTCTAATTGGTTACTATAAACAAAAATTTCTTCAGTGTAGGAGTATTTGAAGTGGTAAATCACAGGATGATAGCTTTGGAACTCTTAGGAACTTTTGGAGGAACATAGACCAACCCTCCCCATTTAACAGATAAAGAAACTGAAGAACAAAGAGGTTAATGAGCTTGCCTATTACTAGTGGCATTAAGTGGCAAGATTAATATTGGAATGTCTAATTCAATATCTACCATTCCTTTTATTTTAAACTATGCTAACTACTTTCATAGAATGGGTAAGATTTCAAGAAGCCAAAAAATAGATTTTGAACTGAAAGTAAATTGTAGAGGCTCAGAGGCCCAATCTTTTCATTTTATAGGTGAAAGAAGATAAAGAAAGGTGGAATAATATATCTAAAGTTAAGTTAGTAAATATCTTTTTTCAAGTTTATTTATTTTTAGTTTTCATCATTCACTTCCATTAGTTTCAAATTTTACCCCCTCCCCAAGACAGCATGCAATCTAATATATATGTGCATATATATATAATATGTGTGTATGTACAGACTCTATATACACATTCTTATTAAATGTATTTTCACATTAGTCATGCTGAATTAGAACAAATGGAAGGAACCATGAGAAAGAAAGAAAAAAAAAATAAAAAAGAAAATAGTTTGGTTCACTCTGCATTCAGCCTCCATAGATCTTTATCTGGATGTGGATGGCATTTTCCATCATGAGTCCTTTGACATTGTTTTAGGTCCTTCCATTGCCGAGAAGGATTGTCTATCAAAGTCAGTCATCATATATTGTGGCTATTAATGTTTACAGTGTTCTCCAGGTTCTGCTCATTTCACTCAGCATCAGTTCATATAAGACTTTCCAGGTTTCTCTGAAGTTCACCTTTTCATCATTTCTTATAACACAATAGTATTCCTTTACACTCATATACCACAAGTTGTTCAGCTATTTCCTAATTGATGAGCATCGTCTTAAATTTCCAGCTCTTGGTCACCACAAAAAGACTACTATAAATATTTTTGTACATGTAGGTCCTTTCCACATTTGTATGATCTCTTTGGGACATAGCCCTAGAAGTGGTATTGTTGGGTCAAAGACATGCTTATTTTTATAGCCCTTTGGACATAGTTCCAAAAACTCTCCAGAATGGTTGAATCAGTTCATTAGTAAATATCTGGGGCAAAATTTGAATCTCAGTATTGTTGACTTCAAGTCCAGTGACCAGTCTACTGTACCACACACACTCTTGATGCTAAAAGGTGAGGAGAGATGAACTGTGGGGAAGAAGAATGGCCTGAAGAAATTCTAGAATATATACTGCTCTAGAGTTGTGCTAAAAGAAATCCTTCTTGGAGGGGAGGTTATCACTGGGTATTTTGATTTTTCATTATTATCACTTCACTATTAGAGATAATTCAGTCCATTGATGCAGAACAAAACTCATCCATTATCTTTCATTCTATGTGACTCTTGTCTATGTCCTCTCATAAATCCTGAGAGGAGGAGAGGTTCACCCAATATGCTAAACTATATTTCTTTTGACATCAAATCATTGAACTAAACAGTAAAAGGATCTCAGAAGCCATCCTTTTCATCCTCACCTTTTGCTGGATGAGGAAACTGAAGCCTGTAGAAGAGGGGTTTATATAATAATGATAATAAAACTAGCATTTATATAGTACTTCAAGGTTAGGAAAGTAGTTTAAAAATTAACTATTTTTCATAATTGAAATAGTTCATTAAGTACCATTATTATCTGCATTTAATAGGTAAGGAAATTGAGGCCAACAGAAATTAAGTGACTTGAGCAATGTCACTAAATTGTCTGGTAACAGACTTGAACTCAGAACTTTCTGACTCTAGGCCCTAAACTACCTAATGACCCAGAAATGTATAAATAGCATGTGTCAGAAGTAAGATTTGAATTCAGATCCTATGATTCAATGCTTGCAGTCTTTTGAGCCAGCATTTATATTGATGTTAAGGAATTTGAACTTCTATCTCCTTAGAACCAAATAAGTTTAAATATGTTCTGCAGAGCTTACAAATATTTGTTAAGGAAAGGATTTGTGGGTCACTAATTCCTTGGGGTAGCTGATTTCGTTCTTGGAAGATGGAATATAGAGGTCAGCACACAAGGCTGGAAAACTTCTTGTTGTATCTAAAACAGAAATCAGCAGTCTCAGTGAAAAATAAAGCCATCATATGGCAAAGGAAATCCCTAGGCAAATTTAAAGAGGAAGCATGATATTCTAAAGAAACAGAACTGAAGACCCCAAGTAGGTCTATAAAAGCAAATCAACCTAACATTTTATCTTCAAAGACTAAATGATTTCTAATACAAGGTTCATACAATTATGGCATGCTGGAGTTAGACAAGACCTTTGAGATCACTTAGTTAGCAAGTCACAATGACAAAAGTCATAGCTTGGGAAATAGTAGACTTGAATTATCACTCTATGTCTGACAGAAACCTTCACATTTCTGGGACTCAGTCATTTATAAAATGAAACAATTTGATCAGATGACTTTAATAATCCATTTAGTTCTTAATTCTCATTATTGCTCTAAGATTTCTGTCCAGACTATTTCTCTACCATGTATTTGCAATTATTATATGGTAAATATCCTGGGTTTAGCATTCAAAGCTCTTCATAATAGACCCCACTACTACTTTTCCAGTCTTTCTGCAACTTTTACTCCCCTTATATATTCTGCCATTCCCATGACACCAATCTCCTTGCTGATCCACAAACAAAATATTCTATCTTTCAATTCTGAGTATTTTCCCTGGTTGTTCCCCATGCATGGAATGTTGTCCTCCTCATCCCCACCTCTAAGCTTTCCAACTTAGCTTCACTTTTTTGGACTTTGCCATCATTTCCCTGCACTGGAATACCTTCCTTTCTTCCTCCCTACCATAAATATCTATTCTAGCATATTTCCTCTATAAATTGTTCCCAGTTTATCTTTTACATATCTTTTTGATGAAATGTTACTTTCAGGTTGTCTCTTCTATTAGTCCAGTACTGTCTTTTACCTTTCTTAGTCTCCCCAGAATCTTAGCACAGTGTCTAGCTTATAGTTAATGCTTAGTAAATACTTGTTGGCTGACTGATTGACTTAATAATGGTTTTAGGCTTTCCCACATCCAAGCAGGAGTTAAAATTCAGGACTTTTTAAAAAATGAACTATCTCAACAACCTCACTTACAAAGATGATGCCCATTAGTGATTTTTATGAAATGATTAGGAAAGAGCACCTTTTTTTAGCAGTATGAAAACGCAATCTCCAGCATTCTGGATAAGTGAATGTGCAACATTTTCCCAGGTGATATTGAAGAGGTTTGTTTTAATTTCCAACAATGAAAAGTAAAACTAGGTTCACAGTCCTGTGGGGCAAAGGATCATCTACAATCTCAGAGCTTTTGATTCGGGTGGATATTGCTTAAGACAGCCATATTTTTCTCTCCTCCATGTTATAAAAACTAAGCAAAGAATCCTCTTGCACGAAGCTGTGCACCCTGAGAAATTCATAACAGCTGCAGAAATCTGCAAACAAGTGGAAGATTTCTGCCCTCTTATCTTCTTCCTCTATGCTATTTTATTTTGTAATCTCATAGATTCAATTATTTCTTTGCTGGTAATTCTCAAATCTATTTATCTAGCCCTAATCTCTCTGCTGACCCTCATCTTCACATTTCCAACTGCTTATTTGACACCTCGAACAGGATGTCCCATAGATATCTCAAACTCATCAAGTAAAAAAATTCAATTCATTCTCACCCCTCCCCCCACAAGTCTCCCCTCTTCCAGACTTCCCTATTAATGTTAAAGGTATCACCATTCTCCCTATCTCCTAGGCTCACAACCTAAATGTCATCCTCATCTCCTCACTCTCTCTCACATCGTATTTCCTATCTGTTGTCATGGCTTATCAGCATACACCCTTTCTCTCATCCAACACTACTAGCACGCTACTTCAGGTCCTTACACATGGATTATTGCAATAGTTTGCTGGTTGCTATCCATACATCTTCCCACTCCAGTCCATCTTCCACTTGGCTATCAAAATAATTTTCCTAAAGTGAAAGTCTGACTCATTTCACTCTCCTAATCAATAAATCGCAATGGTTCCCTATCACCTCTAGGATCAAATATAAAATACTCCTTTTGGTATGCAAAACCATTACCTTACCTTGTTTGTATGTAGTTGTTTGCAAGCTGTCTTCCCCATTAGACTGTGAGCTCCTTGAAAACGGGGTGTTTTTTCTTTACCTTTCTTTGTGTCCCTAATGTTTAGCATGGTGTCTAGCTCATAGTAACCACTTACTAAATGTTTTTTGACTGACAAATACACTAACAAATAGAAAGTTTTGCTTTTTTTTTTTTTAACATACTCTATTCATATTTTACCTAGAAATTATCTATTTTATTTAACGAACAGGGTCACTTTGAATCAGGCAAGAGCAACAGTCTTTATACCCTAAAGCTGAGACATTTATAGTGATGGTATGGAATTTGAACATCTGTCTCCTCAGAAGCAAGTAGCATTAATATATTTTGCAGAGGTTGCAAATATTTGCTAGGGAAAGAGTCACTAATGCCTTGGAGTAGTTGATTTTACTTCTTAGAAGATGAGATGGGAATGAGGGAATATAGAGGTCAGCATAGCCTGTTGAGTCCTTGATCTTCCCGTTTCCATTTCATTCTTTCTTTTGCTCATAACTAGGCTGTTTGGGTAATTCAATGTGGCAGCAGCATAAGTGATTAATGGGTCCCTTGTGATATAATTGATGGTTGACACTAAGAAGAAATCCTGTGTCAGAATCAAGGAATGTGTTGAGCAAAAGATTTTTATCAGTAACTATTTGTTCACAGATTAATCATCTTTGCTTATTTACATTATTGAGATTCACCTGAAGCTATTACCTAAGACTTTAGTCTCAAAAGATCTGAAAATATTTCATACTGGAGACTTTACTTGGAATGAATCCTTAATGGTTACAAAAAGGGAATGTTACAATGTGTTTATTTAGCCACTGTTCCTCTGGTGTCACCTTTTACATATATGTTTAATTTCTTTATTTCAAACAATTGCATTAAATTTCATGTCAAGAATTCTTATGAATGTCTATCAGAGAATATTAGCTCATTTTAAAGATAAAGTAAGGGAGATTTTAAAGTATACAAGTGTCACTGATTTACAGAATCATTCAGACTCTGTGAGAGTTTTGAGTTGATTTTCTGTTTTAAACTTCTTTATTCAACATACTAAATTGTCAGATTTACTTGCCTTCCCTGCTTCAGAGCAAAATTTCTAGTCAAATGTAGTTCCTCGAAGACAAGTTTTGTTTTATTTGTGGCTTTGTGTACTCAACACCTAGTATGATAGTCTTCTCGTAGGGCCAGAGACAAGGATTAGGTTTTAGATTTTATTGGTATAGATAAGTCCTAGGTGAAAAAAGAAAAATATTTATATGTATGTATGTATTAGTGTAGAGCCTTCCCTAAAAATTATAAATTAAAAGAATTGCTGAGAGAGAGAGAGAGAGAGAGAGAGAGAGAGAGAGAGAGAGAGAGAGTAAATGATTTGCCCAGGGTCACCAAGCCAGTGTTTGTCAGATAGAGACTTTGGACTCAGTTCTTCACTACAATATTGTTTACCATGGCACCCTGTAGTAGGCATTTAATAAATGTTTGCTGAATTGAATTGAATTGGAATTTATTGGATTCATGGTTGAAAACTGGTCTTTTCACTCATTTAGGTGTTCCCACCAAAAGGATCCTCTAAGTGAATGAATTTCAGTGTGCAAAATTGACAAGAGTTCATTTTAATGACTGAGACCCTCCTATATTAAGGAAACTACAAGTTTTCATACTATAAAATCAAGATCTGAAAAGGAGGGTGGGGCCTTAGAGTTCAAATCTCTCTAGATAACTAATGATTTACCCTCGCAGAGGGCAAATTTATTTTGAGTTATACTATCGATATAGCTCATTTAAAAGTAGAAAGGCAGACCAGTGACCACTGTAAATGTATTTCCAGTTCTCAACCTGATTCCACAGACCTGAAAAAAATAATTCTTTGCTCCTAAGAGAAGGCTAAGGACCAGGGAGGAAAGAGAGATAGAGAAATGACTAATGATCTGACATCAGAGAAGAACACTGTCTAGATGATAAAGCAGGGATCTGAGTTTCTCTACAAATTGTTTTACCGACTTTCCACATAACCCAGAATAAGTTATTCAGAGACTTTGGGTAGGGGGAGTGAAAATGAGGGAAGGATAGAAGTTGTATAAGATCAAGAGACCGTGAAAGTGTGCAAGAATATGCGCTAAACTGGAAAATAAGGGAGGAAGGGGTCCATAGGAAATCAAATGGAAGCAGTCAAATGATGTAAATGAGCTGGGACAGAGACAGAACTGTAGGTTCTATTAACCCTCTAGCCCACCTCTTGACATTCCACTCCTATTGGGTTTCTGTCAAACAAAGCTAATGTGTTTGCATATTTATTGTTTTATATTCCCTTTTGGATTGTGGACAACATTCTCTGTGAATATCAGATTCTTCTTCTAAATTGTAAACGCATTTATTTTCTTTGTTTTCTATCAGATATTTTGAAATTCTTAATGGCCACAGATGCACTAAGAATTCAACAACAACCTGGGTCTTCCCCACCCTCTAGAACATTATTAGTGTATCCAAAAAGTAAACTCTTTGCCAAAAAGAGATGGATACTCAGCAGCTTCCAGACTATAACTATAAAGCAAGCAAAATGTTGTGACTTAGGAGAATTTACTGACTCAAAACATTAATATGCAATTTAATATAGACTTCTACGCAGAGACAAAGAACTTCCTCATGCTTGAATATCAAGCCATATTGTGCTTGAGGGCACAGCCAAGGAAACCCAGTGCAAATCATTAAACAACAGTAAATCTGCAGACCATTCTTAAACTTTCCCTAATCAACAACTACGGATCAGAATATCAGAATTTGTAGAGCTTCAAGGAGATGGGCGCAATAATGTAATGGGTGTGGCATTACACTGGATGTCCTGGGTTCAAATACTGTCTCAAAATTTTGCCAGGTTTTTTTTTTGTTTGTTTTGTTTTGTTTTTACACCCAGGACGAGTCACTTAATTTCTTAGGGCCAACAATTCCTCATCTCTAATATGAGAAGATTGGAATCATTAACATCAATGGTCCCTTCCAACTCTAAATCTACAATTCTAGTATATATTATCAGGAGGGTGGAGGGAGTAAATATGTTGTTTGAGGACTGAATGGTGATTTAGACCATCCACAGGCTCCTTCTTCTATGCATAGGTAATAGAGAGATGATTGCAATTTTGACTTCATTTTCTCTCTTCCTAAAAAGATCTAGTTGGAGAAAATAACACTAGAAACTATACCATCTGAGTATTTGTTGAAGGTTAAGTAGATTTTTAGCCTGGGGTAGAGGACAAAAGGTGGGGTGAGATAACAGCTGTCATCAAAAAAACCAAAGATCAATGTTATAGAAAGGGGGTTAGTCATTATGACTGGTTCCAGAGGTAAATGAAGAACTTGGACTGAAGTTCAGGAGACACAGATTTAAGGATGTTAGAAGGAAAATATATAAACAACTATCTGAACTGGCCAAAAGCAAAAGTGGTTGCCTAAGGAAGGACTAGATTCTCTATCACTCTAGGTCCTCAGGACAGAGTTCACTGACTATTGGTAACTATGTTGAGATAGAATCCCTTTTCAAGTATAGGTGAGATTAGATGGAGCCTGAAATCCCTTCAACTCTAATATTTAGAGGTTCTAAGAGATGAAAAGGGGGAGAGAAAAGGAATAAATGTGAAGAAAATAGAGAAAGTAGAAAAACAAAACACTATGGGTAAGTTAGTATGATTCAGTCAAGAATCAGGGCACATTCTCTTTGAGGCTGAACTTCAGTTGAAGACAGAGGGGAAAGGCATAATATGATATTTTACCTTCATGCCCTCAAATGCATTTAAAATGTGAATAATTACTAATTAAGTAATGAAAAAATGTGTATTGATAATGTACTATATGATTCCACATGTGACCTCCAGGATGCAAGTTCTCTAACTCTGATTCATTCATTTCACTTAAGTTATCCACAGAAATGCTCATATCTTTGGTGTAGCTATCACTCATATAAGTCTTTCATATCCATATTCACAAACTCCAAAATTCCTTTAATCACAATCTTTTATCATTCTACCTATCCTGTGCTTACACACCATAACCTTTTTTATCATTCTTACCATTATGTCCATTCTGATCAACCCTCAGTTACTTTTCATTAAAGCAAATTTACCCTCTTATCTTCCCTATCTTGAACTCTTGATGAACGAACTTAATATCATTCTCTGCTCTTGAAACACTTGGTTCTCTTTCCTATTGATAATCATGACCTCAACATTGGATTACCCACATCACCTGCCTCCTTTGTATCTATCCATATGCTGCTAAATGGAACTAGAGGAAATCACCAAATTTTCTTTTTTTTTTTTTAAATCTGATTGGGTACACTAAAAGAAATTATTTTCTAATATCAACTGGACTCTCACTATAGCAAGGCAAGCATTCTAATTCTTTCCAAATTATTTGCTATCCTATCTTTCACAGTGGCTATTCCAAACCTCTTGCATATCTCATTAAGCATCCAACAACACCTCCACCAACCCAAAGTCCAGGGACTTTGCCTCATCTTCACCAAAAACATGTAATCATTTCTCTAGAGCTCCCCCATCTCCCAAGCTTCTTTATCTCACATCATTCAGATACTAACTGTCATTACCTCATTCTTCCACAACAGCTATTATAATACAGTCTGGTTTGTAGTCTTCATTACAGTATAGTTGGGAAAATGATACTTATGACCAAGACAAAGAGATCTGATGTTTCAGGTAAGTATGAATATGTGACAGATTAATCAAATTTTAGATCTGAGGCAGCTACCATAGTAGTGCAGTAAAAAAAAAAAATAATAATAATAATAATATATGCTAGTAGACCAGACCATTGAACAGTTAGAACTTGGAGTAGATCTTGACATTTGTATATTTTGAGAAAACCTAAAGATTCTTTAAAACATCAATCCAACAGTCATTCTTACACAGCAATGACAATAAGATTATTAGATTTCTTTCCTAAAGATGAACTCTAACTAGAAAATTCTGGGAAAGAGATTAAACATTGGTTTGTAAGTTCTTAAATGTAGAAATGTATTTTTGGCATTAATATCTCATATTTCTATATCGTTGCTATTATAATTATAAAAGGTGTTGTGGAACACAGTGAAATTTAGATCAATAAATGATTATTTTGAATACTTTGAAAGAATAAAAATAAAGAGGTAGAATCAACAGAAACCTCCTGATAGAAAAAAATCCCTTAGTTATACAAGAACTAAGACACCTAATTTTTCACCGAGCTGTTGCTATATTTGCATCCATTTGTTTGCTTCTTTTTCATTATTGGACAAAACAAAAACTGGAAAAAGGATAATGTTATTGATGCTTTCTCCTGTAAGAATCTTGAACTTGGGGGCAGAGCCAAGATGGCGAAGTAGAAAGACGCACATACACATAGCTCCGAACACACAAACCACAGAGCGGCTGGAGGGGACCAACACAGGGCGAGTTCTGCACCCAGAGACCACGGAATGTTGGAGCGAGGGAGATTTCTGTTCCGGAGAGACCTGCAAACCTTGCGCGGGGGGTCATTCGTGCCGTGGATTGGGCGCCGGGACGAGGAGCAGAAGGCAGCCCTACCGCGGCAGCAACACCGTGAGGAAAAGATCCAAGCGGGCTACGGGGACGGGATCTCCAGCGGCCACGCGGGTCCCCCCACCCACAGAGGGACCTGCAAACCTCTCGCAAAAGGTCTGTTGCGCTGCAGACGCGGAGCCCAGCCTGGACCTGCCGCGGCTCCAAGAGGTACATATCTGAGAGGGCTCCAGAGACCGGATCTCCAGTGGAGGCACAGGCCCCCCCACCAACAGGTGACTGACGGGGGTAGGTGAGAGAGTCTCTTTGGCGGGTTGAGAGGGGAGTGGGGTGCCCCCATGGCTCGGGCCCCCCCAGGAGATAGAAGCTGAGAGGCGGCTACAGACAGGGGCTCCCCAAATGGGCGGGAGCCTGGAGCCATTGTGGAGGGTCTGTGCATAAACCCCCTGAGGGAACCAAGCCAGAGAGGCGGCCCTGCCCCTGACAACCTGAACTTAATTCTAACACTGAATAGGAGCCTTGCCCCCGCCAAAAACCCTAAGGTGGGAAGCAGCATTTGAATCTCAGTCCCCAAACGCTGGCTAGGAGGACCAGGAGGCGAAGTGGGTGTGAGGAAAACATTCAGAGGTCAGGTTACTGGTTGGGGAGAATGCCAAGAAAAGGGAAAAGAAATAAAACTATTGAAGGGTACTTTATCGGAGAAAAGACACTTCCTCCCTTCCTTTCTGATGGGGAGGAACAATGCTTGCCATCAGGCAAAGACACAGAAATCGAGGATTCTGTGTCCCAGCCCACCCAATGGGCTCAGGCCATGGAAGAGCTCAAGAGGAATTTTAAAAATCAAGTTAGAGAGGTGGAGGAAAGACTGGGAAGGGAAATGAGAGGGATGAGGGAGAAGCATGAAAAGCAGATCAGCTCCCTGCTAAAGGAGAACCAAAAAAATCTTGAAGAAATTGGCACCTTGAGAACTAGCCTAACTCAGCTGGCAAGGGAGGTGCAAGGGGCCAATGAGGAGAAGAATGCTTTCAAAAGCAGAATTAACCAAATGGAAAAGGAGATTCAAAAGCTCACTGAAGAAAATAGATCTTTCAAAACTGGAATGGTACAGATGGACGCTAAGGACTTTATGAGAAAGACAGATATCTCAGAACATACCGCGCAGATTCGAAAAATGGAAGATAATGTGAAATATCTTATTGGAAAAACAACTGACCTGGAAAATAGAATCAGGAGAGACAATGTAAAAATTCTGGGACTACCTGAAAACCATGATCAAAAGAAGAGCCTAGACATCATCTTCCATGAAATTATCAAGGAAAACTGCCCTGAGATTCTAGAACCAGAAGGAAAAATAAATATTCAAGGAATCCGCAGAACACCACATGAAAGAGATCCAAAAAGAGAAACTTCTAGGAGCATTGTGACCAAATTCCAGAATTCCCAGGTGAAAGAGAAAATATTGCAAGCAGCTAGAAAGAAACAATTCAAGTATTGTGGAAATACAATCAGGATAGCACAAGATCTGGCACCCTCTACATTGAGGGATAGAAGGGAATGGAATAGGATATTCCAGAAGTCAAAGGAACTAGGACTGAAGCCAAGAATCACCTACCCAGCAAAACTGACTATAATACTTCAGGAGAAAAAATGGTCTTTCAATGAAATAGAGGACTTTCAAATTTTCCTGATGAAAAGACCAGAGCTGAAAAGAAAATTTGACTTTCTAACACAAGAATGAAGAGAACCATGAAAAGGTGAACAGCAAAGAGAAGTCATAAGGGACTTACTAAAGTTGAACTGTTTACATTCCTACATGGAAAGACAATATTTGTAACTCTTGAAACATTTCAGTATCTGGGTACTGGGTGGGAGTACACACACACACACATGCACACATGCACACATACATAGAGACAGAGTGCACAGAGTGAATTGAAGAGGATGGGATCATATCTTAAAAAAAAAATGAAATCAAGCAGTGAGAGAGAAATATTGGGAGGAGAAAGGGAGAAGTTATATGGGGCAAATTATCTCTCATAAAAGAGGCAAGCAAAAGACTTATTAGTGGTGGGATAAAGAGGGGAGGCAAGAGAAAAACATGAGGTCTACTCTCATCACATTCCACTAAAGGAAAGAATATAATGCACAATCATTTTGATAGGAAAACCTATCTCATAATACAGGAGAGTGGGGGACAGGGGCACAAGCAGGGTGGGGGGGAGGATGGAGGGGAGGGCATGGGGAGGAGAATGCAATACGAGGTCGACACTCATGGGGAGGGAAAGGACCATAAGAAAATAGAAGTAATGGGGGACAGGATAGGATGGAGGGAAATATAGTTAGTCCTATACAACACAACTAGTATGGAAATCATTTGCAAAACTACACAGAATTGGCCTATATTGAATTGCTTGTCTCCCAAGGGGAAGGGGTGGAGAGGGAGGGAGCTAAAGAAGTTGGAACTCAAAGTGTTAGGACCAAATGTAATGTTCTTACCACTGGGTAACAAGAAATACAGGTTAAGGGGTCAAGAAAGCTATCTGGCCCTACAGGACAAAAGAGAAGATGGAGACAAGGGCAGGGAGGGAGGATAGAGGAGAGAGCAGATAGAGAGCAGGGGCAATTAGAAAGCTTGGGTTTGGGGGGGGGAGGGGATAAAAGGGGAGAAAATTTGTAACCCAAAATTGTGTGAAAATAAATGTTAAAAGTTAAATTAAAAAAAAAAAGAATGTTGAACTTAATGTCATAAAAGTAGAAAAGAATTTATTTTTGAACAGCATATTTTCCCTGAAGATAGATTTAGCTAGGATAAAGAGACAACTAAAAAGTGAAAGTATTTTCTCTCCCTTGCCTTCCATTATTTTACTTTTAATGTAAAAAAAGTATATAAAATATTTACAATTATTTTCTATTCTAAACACAAAGGAGAAAAAAATCACTTTCAATTAACCATATGATAGTCATATTCAAATGTTGTCATAAGTTCAAATGTTCACTCATTACTATTATCTTATTTATACCTTTTATTTTCCATAATGTAATTCTTTTCTTCTCATTCTTTGATGTATTTGAAACAATGCTCAATGTCTTCTCTTACCTCTCTTTCAAAATTCCTTATTTTTGTTGAAAGCACCACCATTCTTTCACTCTCTGTGATTAATAATTTCAGTATACTGACTCTTCACTCTTACGCATCCCACAAATCTTCCTATTTTTACCTCAACAACTGCTCCCTTATCTGATCCCTTCTTTTTGTCATGAAGCCACTGTCTTAATCCAAGTCTCTACCACCTTTCATTTAAACTACTGCGATGGCCTTGTCTTGGTCTTTTTGCCCCCAAATTCCTCCCTTCTCCAATGTCCTCCATATAGCTGCCAAAAAAATTTACCTTAAGCAAGCACAGATCTGACTATGTATCTCCGTTACTTAGTGAACTTCCTATTGATTCCAGGATCAAATACCATCTCCTCAATCTATCTTTTAAAGTCAGACTTTAGCGTATAAAAATGTTTACAATTATTTTCTATTCTAAATACAAAGAAGGAAGAAATAACACATTCAATTAACCATATGACAGTTGATCATAAACTCAAATTGTCACACGTTACTTTTATTTATTCCCTCTATTTGTCATAGTGTATTTTTTTCTCCTGATTCTCTCACATATTTGAAATCAAGCTTATTGCCTTCACCTAAAAAAGTCTGTTCTTTCAACTCTTCCAAAAATTCTGTTTTAAAAGTCAAACTTTTAGCCTTTCTATCTACTTATAGTTGCACTATGTATTACTCCTCTTCTTATACTCTTGGAAACATTTTTCTCTCTGTAACTCACATATGACCTTCCATTTCCCACTCCCTGCCTTTGTACTCAGCATTTACCATGCCTAGAATGCACTCCATGTTCATTTTTGTCACATATAATTCCTCACTTCATTCATGACTATTTATAAAAATGAATATTTTTTTCTGTTCCAATAACTGCTCATGGTCTCCCTCCTTAACTATATTGCATTTGGTTTTCATGAATTTTGCATATATTTATTCTGTAAAGATTTACATATGTACCTGCTGTCTCCACAATGATAGACTATAACCTCCTTGAGATTAGTGATTGTTCATTTTTTTGTCCTTGTATCCCTAGAAACTATCCTACCTTTGCTGGACTCTAGTTTCTAGTCATTCCAAAATATCCTTCACACAGTTGCCAAAATTACTTTCTTGATAAACAGATCTCACAAGGTAGACCCAATCATCAAAAATCATTAGTAACTTATATGACGACACAGGGAAGCTAAGTGCCACACTACAAAGAGTGTTCAAACTGAAGTCAGGAAATCTCATTTTTGTGAGTTCCAATCTAGCTTTGGATGCTGTCTATGTGACCCTGGGAAAGTCATCGGTTCTTTATCTGTAAAGTGAGCTAGAGAAGGAAATGGCAAACCACTCCAGCAACTCTGTCAAGAAAACCCCAAATGGGGTCACAAAGAACTGGACATGATTGAAAAATGACTGAACCATATTGCCTATGCAAATATGATTAACATGATTATCATCATACTCATTTTCCAGATGAAGAAATTGATGTTCAGATAAGTTAAAAAACATTTCTATAACCACACAGCTAATGAGTGGCAGAGCTAGAACTTATTATCTAATATTCTGACCTCTAATTGTTTGCTCTATTCAAGGTTAAACACTACATATACAAGATATAGATAAAGATTTATTCATTTTTTTCCTAGTGGACACTGAAAAGCACTGGGATAAGAATTGAGGAAAATATGATGTTTAGATTAGACATTGTACCTGGTTTCATGGAAGGAATACTCTAGTCAGGGGAGGGATATGACACATAAGAAATTATGATTCTGAAGAGTATAGGAGATTGAGGGAAATCAGTAAGAAATCTCAGCATTTGGAATATTCAGACAAGATCAATCTCTTCAATTCAAGAATAGATGATGAAAATACGTTACTAGTGTATGGGACAGAGTAATAGGAAGTAAGGTTGCAAAAGAAAAATAGGACCTCAAAGGAACAACAGAAACCTTGGTGGCTTTATTTTGTTTTGTTTTAAAGGAGAAACTTCAGCAGCACCAAAAGGGAGGGAACAAAACAATTTGAGGCTCTTAATTGTAGTTAATGGGACTGTCTTTCAACAACAACAACAAAAACATATTCCACTGAAATTGTAAGATGTTGGAGAGAAAATAAATAAATAAACAAACAAACCAACTAACTAATTAAATAAATAAATCATTTGCACTAAGATAGCCTATGCTACGCATTTCAAAGGCTCCTTCAATTTGATCATTAGTCAGGAGCCAAATGAAGCCCCACTGTTCTCCCCCTCTGTACTTATTGCTCCTGAAGTATGTCAGTGCTTTCCAATTCCAGAGCACTAACAAAATCACAGAACTGGGAGTTACATCAGAAATCATCTGTGCTAGTCTGATCAATTTTGAAATACAGTGTTTAGTTCTGGGCTTAAGGAGAAAGTTAATAAACTAGAAAGTATCCAGAGGACATCAAATAGTATGATGGAGGTCCCTGAGCCCATTATGTGTTGGGATTAGTTGGAAGAACTGAGCATGTTTATCTAGGAAAAGGAAAAATTCAGAGAGAATAAGGAGGTTGATTATAATCACGTTCAAGTATTTACACTACTATCATAGGGAGAGGGTTTGTTCTCTCTGACCCAAAAAAGATCAAAGACGCAATGGGTAGAAGTTACAGAGGCCATTTTAGTCTTCACATCTGGGAAAATAATTTCCAAGACTTATCTTTCCCAAGTAGAATTATGTGCATAGAAAGATGATGGGATCCCCCCTATTGGAGATCTTCAAGTAAAAGTTAGAAATGTTAGAATGATCAGCTGCTAAGTGGCTCAATGGATAGATCACTAGGGTTGGAATCCACAAAACTCTTTTTCCACAGTGAAATCTGGCCTCAGATATTAAATAGCTATGATCCTGAGCAAGTCACTTAACCCTGTTTGCCTTAGTTTTCTCATCTGCAAAATGAACTGAAGAAGGAAATAACAAACTGTTCCATTATCCTTGCCAAGAAAAACCCAAATGACAAAGAGTCAGATACAACTGAAAAGCAACAACAAAAAACATGCTATAGTGATGATTCCTTCTATGGACAAATTAGAATAGATGACTGCTAAGATCCCCTTTCAGCTCTCATATTCTATGAATATGGGATTGCATGAGCAAGGACCCTGACATACACCAGAGGGCTGTTGTACAGGTTCTTAGATCTGCTTTTCTAAAAGGAAAGCAACTTTTGAGGGGTCAACAATCACTTTAATCAAGCACATATATCATTCATTTAGTTCATTGGAAGAAGTTTAGCACCCTGAGCATCAGAGAAAAATACAGAGAAATAAAGATCAAGAGACAAGGCTTCCAACTGTCTGACCATATTAGTTACCATAGAAGCACCAACATCTGGGCTTCCAAAGTGGGTGGGAGTGGGGAAGAGGTCCTTAGCAGATGCCCGGAGTCTCATCTGGCCAAACAAAACTTCTAATGAGTAAGCCCTCAAAGTAAAACCTCATATCAGAGTATTTGTACACTTTTCAGAGCCTGAGGGCATCACAAACCTGGAGAACCAGTGCCTCATTAGAAAATTAACAAAAAGTGTGGTGGGCCTCTCCTAAGTCAGGTTCCTTTAATGTGAAGGCCCATTAATGGGTTGGGAAGATCTTTAACTCTCATTAGCAATACAGGGCTAGTCCAACTGATATTTAAAAATAATCTTCAATTTCCTCAACAAAACACCCGTCTAGCATCCATCTAAAAGTTTTTATTGATTGGGAATTCATTGATGCATGAGGCAGAACATAACAATTTTGAATACTATAACTGTTAGAAAAATTGTCTTTATATTGAGTCAAAGTATACCACACTATAGTTTATACCCATTGCTTTTAATAAGACCTTCTAGGATCAAGCAGAGCAAATCATTTTTTCTCTTCTACAGGACAACTTTTCAAGTATATGGAGAAAGTGATCACATTCTTTCTTCTATTTTTTTTTCTATTTAGAGAGAAATGTCATCAAATAATCATCAACTCATCAAATAATCCTCTTACAGAATTAAGTTTATTTGGGGTTTTTTTTGGTTGGTTGTTTGGTTTAGGTTTTGTTGCTCTTTATAAGCAGATTAAAAATTGTATCTAGTAAACTATGCCTCATATTTTGGTATTTCTTACACTTTGATAAATGATATACAATTCCATTTCAATAATACACAGTAGGAAATCATGCCCATGAATGAACAAATACTATCAAATCAAATTTATCATTATGTTTGGGGAAAGTACAAAGCAAAAACAACAAGAAAAATAGGTATGTGATTTTTTTGTAGCACTTTTCTTTACTAAAGTCTTATTCTAATACATCACTAAGATGTGGAGGTGATCCTAGTCACCTTGAAGGTTAAGGGAGGTAGGCAAGGGTAAGGTATACCAATTCAATTTAATATATTCAAAAGAATAAACATTTATTAGGCACCTTTTATATGCCAGTCATTGGGATAAGCACTGGAAAAGCTTTGAGTATAGACCCAAAGATGTATGCTGTCATCCATGGAGCAGTTTGCTGAACTCTGACCTGTAGGTAATCAGGATGTTGGGCCCCCAGAGATGATTGTTTTTAAGTAACAATATTACTAAAACACCATCTAATAAGCCTGAAGAAGAAATTATGATTTCTGTAAGTGACACAGTGCCTGCAATAGTGAAATCATGGGTCCTTAAAGAAATGAAATATATGATGCTTAGTACTTATGAAGTGCTTTATATACATTGCTATATTTCACCTCCCCAGATCATGGTCTATGAGCCTGATATCATTATAAATTTAAAAATTTAACATCTAGTTTACAAGTTTGAAACCAGCAGATGGAGATAAAAATTTATACCCTTTAGTCATTCAAGCTTCTGACATTTGTAAAACTAGAATGATGAACATAAGTAAAACTATCTTGTTACACAATTTTCAAATGCATTTAATCCCTCTATCACTATTCCTGGACAGATTTTACCAACTCTAATACATTGCTATATAAAGTACAAAGTCATAATGACCAGAGGAGGTCAATCAGATTCTTATACTACCCATAGATATTACACTGAGCAAATGATTGGTTATCTGGACAGATGAATGGATAGAGATAATAGATAACCAGATAGGAAGGAAGGAAGGAAGGAAGGAAGGAAGGAAGGAAGGAAGGAAGGAAGGAAGGAAGGAAGGAAGGAAGGAAGGAAGGAAGGAAGGAAGGAAAGAAGGAAGGAAGGAAGGAAGAAAAGAAGGAGGGAAGAATCCTAGTTTTCCCAGGCCAGACTCCAAACAGATCCATTGCTCTATCCATTAAACTGTTTAGTGGTAGAGAGGTATAGTGTGAGGAGCAAGGGAGACATTAGCCCCAGATGAATTCAGATCTGACCGTATTACATCCGTGTCACTGCATTCTATTCTGAACAACACATTTAAGGAAAGACTTTGGCAAACTAGAAAACGGGGTCAATAAGAATGATGAGAGGACAGTGAAATTTACCACACTAACGCAGGCTAACAAAACAAAAACACAAACAAAACCCTGGAAATAATTATTCTTAAAGAGAGACGATATGGGGGTTAGCGGTTTTCATTTCATGTATACAAAAGACCATCATGTGAAAGGAGGATTAGATTTGTTCTATTTGATGCCAGAAGGCCAGACTTAAAGCAAAGGATAGACTAACAAAGAGGCAAATTTCCAATCAATATAAAAGGAAACTTCAAAACAGTTGAAGCTATCCAAAAATGAAATATATTTCCTCAAAACAAAATGGATTCCCCAGATGATCACTTGTTAAAACGTTTTACAGAAGCTTCCTGTGCAGGTTTGGGTTGCCTCTGGGGTCTTCTTCCACCTTCTAGATTTTGTGATTTTGTGAATGAGGTAACATAACTAAATAATTTCACAAATAAATGTAAAACACCATGTAAATATGTGCATATATTAAAAAAACAACCAGTACTGCTGATTCTGTTTCTAATAGCAATTACCAATTGATGCGGGAGAGGAGAGGTCTGATTTTTAAGGACCTCATGTTTCTTCATGGAATAAAACATCTTAAGTCCTTAGATTGTCTTTCTGTAAGTCCTCTACTTAAAGAAATGCATTTGTAACTTTTCCTTGACCTTTGCTCTTATACTTAATGGTGTCTGTCCAATCCTTTTTGCCATCAGCATTTCTTGATGCTAGTTGGACATTGTCTCCTATTCCAGCCCAGCACCACCTAGGGGGGTATATTGGCATTGACATTTTTAGAGTGTCAGCTTCCCCTCAACCAACACTAAATTGAAACCATGAATACCATGCTCTTGAGTGACTTGTGGGTAATGTAGTGAAGACTTGGCTCTATACTTTGTATTCATGTTTCTGAAAGATACACAGTTGTGGTCTAAGGTCCATAGATGAAGATGAAATAAAAATGTACAACACTGGAAACCTACATGCAATGTGAGACAGCTTTATAAAACCATTTCCCAGTAGTCATTATTACATGATTTCATATGTACCTGATCCCAGGCTAGGTGATACGGTCTTAGGGTTTTTCAACTTCTCTATTCATTAATAAAGCGATTTTCTACAGAAATGTCAGTCCAAAGGGTGTAAATTGTCTACAGGTCCACTTTTTCAAGTAGCAGCTCCAAGAGTGAGTGCTGGAAATCATTGTTTATCCATGATGAGATTAAACCTGAAAATTAGTTCAAACTATTTCTTTAGAATTTTTCCAAATTTTTTTCAGTTTGTAAAAATTTCACCCAGGTCATCCATTTCCCTTCCCAGCTTGGTTTACCCAGTCCATTTCCACTTCTCTGTATACCATTGAAAGAACACATTTATTTTAGAATGAAGAACAGAAATGATAAAATTTCATTCAGTAAGCATCAATAACTAAGTTTCATTCTTACGGCATGATGTGTCATCTCCTCCACCAAGAGATTGTTAGGGAAAAAGAGAGTTGTGAGAGAGAGATAGATAGAGAGAGAGACAGAGAGAGAGAGACAGAGACAGAGACAGAGACAGACAGAGACAGACAGAGACAGAGAGAGGTACAGAGAGAGAGACAGAGACAGAGACAGAGAAACAGAGAGAGAGAAAGAGAGAGAGAGAGAAAGAGAGAGAGAGAGAGAAGAGAGAAATACAGAGAGAAGGTAAGACAGAGAAGGTAACACCAAAATATGTTTAGAGAAACATACTCAGAAAGAAAAAATCTAGAGAAAGCCAGAGCTAGAGAAAGAGTGAATCAGAGGGAGATGAGCAAGTGAAAAGGGAGAAACAAAGACTCAATCTACTTTCTGACGTTAGTGATGTGAGTTCTCCACCACTGAAGATCCCAAACCATCTATATCTTCTCATCTTCTATGACTCTTACACATGATCTCCATGCAATTTGCCAGGAATCATTCTCTGCATCTTTTCATACCATATGGATTTTTGTGGAGCTGGTAGGTGCTCACTATGTAAACAGCCTATGTTTAGTCATATATCTGTTTGATAAGAGCTCTTATTTGCTTTTATATCCCTTATACTTAGTACAGTGGCTGGTACACAGCAAACATATAAAAAATGTGTTAACTTGTTGACTTAAATTGACCTCTGCACCACTCTTTTTTTGCTTGTAGCCCTCAGCTATCAAGTACTACCAAAGTGGTGGAGTCCTAAGAGAGCTGCCCCCAACCCCAATAGTCTAATTTCATTACAGGCCCACTGTACCTACCTACTGCCCCCCCAATGTCCTAACTTCTTCATGTATGTGTCACTGCTCATTAGAACAACAACTGTGTCCCTGAAACTCATAGTTTTCATAGAAACAACAGGCTTGGAAACCCAGCCACTGCATCTACCCAGCCATGACCATTCTCACAGAAACAGGTGTATTCTTGTAGTTGATCACAATCACATCATTCATCTAGCCCAAGACAGGTTCACAATACCTAACTATCTATCTTCATCAGATGGGACCACAATAGCTAGCCAATCGGAGGGTAGCATGGCCAGAACGTTTAACCATCAAACTATAGATGGGTCCCCTCTTCCATTACCTAATCGCTTAACAAACTCCCACTGCCTTTTTAATATTAATCATATTCCTGTATTCTATGTAAATTTCTATTATGTAATTGCATCTTTACCCTATAAAATCTCATCTTACTTTGTCTGAAGTTGCTGGTTCCTCTTGGAACTTAGCCTGCTTCATGAGAGGCATCAATCTCAAAAAATGTCAATACTTTGATTAGAGGTGGTCTGACTCAGAATTCTTTGAGACAGTTCCATCACAACACATCATGAAATCTAAACAAAAGGAAATTAATGAGTTTTTGATGTAGTATTGTGTTATACTAAATAAAATGTTTTGTTTAAATAAGAAAAAATAAACGCAAATCAGTTCTGATGTTGTCTGTACCATTCATTCAATAATGTGACTGCCAAAATTCAGTAGGCTATAGAATAATGTCTACCTGTTTCATTCTACTACCTGTGAGACACTACTTGTTTCATTCTTGAAACTTTACCATGATACCCCTAATATGTGTGCATATAAGTTTCATAAAGACTTTGTATAAATTGGAATATGGGAATATAGGTTAGGAGTTACTGATTTGGGACAGTGAGGAAATTATAAGTTAGGGAATATTTGGCAAGAATTTGGTACCCTCCTCAATCTCAAAAATTTTGGAGATTGATCTTTCAAAGCTTATAAAATTGTGTCACATGTAGCACAGATCTTCATTGTGCACACTTCATATACCTACCTTCTCCTATATTTGTTTTATTTGTTATCAATTCTACTTCATTATGCAGGACACTGGGGACTTATATTTAAGTCAAATGTGATGGCTCCACTGACATTGGTGGTGAAGAGTTTATTATAAAAATCTTTAAAAGTATTTTTCCATAATTCTCTGTTACTTGTTTTCTTACAGTTTCAGCCCAAAATATACTAAGAATATTCAGTCTTCATAAGACAATGGGCTAAGTTTTCTATTTGCTGAGCTATCCTCCATTGCTTCTTACTCTGTTAAAAGATAATGAAAATAATTATAGCTAAAATGTATGTTGTACTGTAAGATTTCAAGGTGCGTTATGTGTGCGATCTCATTTGATCCTCACAGCAACCTTATTATTTAAGGCCTATGAGTATCCTCAGTTTATAAATGAGGAAACTGAATGAGATTTGTGACTTATCCAAGGTATAGCTGATGAGTGTCTGAGATATACAGAAGACAATGAACCAGAGTCATAGAGGGTGAGAAGGCATGATTGGTTTGTGCCAGGCACTGAGGTAAGTGTTAGTGACACAAAAAGTATAAAAAAAAAAGTCCCTGCCCTCAAGGAATTTACAATCTAATGAGGGAGAGAATATGCAAACATATACAAATCGAGCTAGATACAAGATAAATAGGAAATAATTAAAGGCACTAGAATTAAGAGGGGAAAGAAGGAAGGCTTCCTAGAGAAGGGATTTTAAGTGAGATTTTAAAAAAAGCCAGAGTGGTCAGTATTCACAGCAGAGGGGGGAGTGAAGGATAGCCAGAAAGAATGCCTGAAGTATAGTGGTAGAGTGCCTAGTTCATGGAAGAGCCAAGAAGCTAGAGTCAATGTATCAAAAAACAACAGGGATTAAGTTCGAAGAACACCAGAAAAGTAGATGGGGGGCTAGATTCTGAAGAACTTTGAAGGCAAAACAGAACATTTTCTATTTGATTCTAAAATGAATAGGTAGCCACTGGAGTTTACTGAGTTAAAAGCAGAGGAAGGGGTGTGACATGATCAAACCTCCCCTTTAGGAAAATCATATTAATGGCTGAATGGATAGGAGCGAGGAGTGAATTGAGTCAAGCAGATGCACCAGCAGACTATTGAGACAATCCCGGCATGAAGTGCTTACTTAAAGTAAGTAGATTGATATATGCACGCGCACATGCGCGCGCGCGCGCGCACACACACACACACACACACACACACACATATTGCAGTGTTAGAGAAGATAACTCGATTAACCAAAAGAAAAAAACTACTGGGGTAAAGACTGATTATTTCATATAAACTTCTGGGAAAACTAAAAAATAATCTGGCAAAAAAATAGCTTAAAACCAACACCTAAAATCATACTCCACATTAAGATTACAATTTGACCTAGTTATAAAAGGTCACACAATAACCAAATTAGAAGAGGATAAAGGAAAATATGTTTTAAGACTACAGATTAGGAAAGAGTTCACAAGCAGGTAAGTGATAGAAATGAACACAGAAAACAAAATGACCAATTTCCCCACATAAATTTAAAAAACATTTGCACAAACAAAATCATTGCAATTAGAAGGAAAGAAGAGAAGTAGGTAACTGGGCAAATGTTTGTAGCAATTTCATCTGATAAAGCTGTAAGATGTTAAAAAATATAGTGCTTGTATATTTGTCTTGTTTGACTATTCTTGTTTATTAGAAGATTTTCTTTTCTTCCACTCTTTTTTTTTTGTTTGTTTGTAGGAGTAGGACTTGGGGGTGAATATCAATGTCACTCCCCAGTTCAATAAAATTCAGGGGCTCCCTATCGCTTCTGGGATAAAAGATAAATTTTATTTAGTTTTAAAAGCTTTCATAACCTGGCTATACCCCATCTTTCCAATTTCACTAGACATTATCTCCTTCCCTAGCCAGTCAAATTAGCTTTCTCTTGGTTCTTTACAAATATATTCTATCTCCCCTCTCTGATTGTTTGTTGACCACTTCCCATGACTAGAAGGCACTCTGTTCTCATTTCTGCTGCAAAGAACCTTCTTCCTTAAAGACAGTTCAAGTCTTATTTTCTACCTGAAGCATTTTCTGATCCTCTGAACTTCTACTACTCTGTCTCCCAAATGACTTTTAACTACTTTATTATTTTTATATTTATTTACACATGTACTTAAAAATGTACTTGTTTCCCCTCTTTAGAGTTTAAGATCTTTGAGTGTGGAAACTATCATTCTATTTGTCTCCACTAACTAGTCCAGTAACTGGTAACGCGTAGGTGTTAATAGATATATGTTAATTGATACATTTCATGGATATTTTTGTATTTGTTGGAACTTTGTCTTTGATTTTGACTTTATATACTATATCACCTAGGTACCTTTGCAAGGACATTCCAGATACATAGCCTAGGAATATAAATATCTATATTAGTGTTTTACACTTGATATTCAACTTGCTTAATATAAGTTTGAGCAACATTATTTCTAGCTGAAATACTTATAGAATCTTGTGCACTCCTAGAATATTTCTGTCAGGGAGTATGATGTATTTTTAAAAATTGTCTATGGAGTCAGAAAACTCAGGCTCAAATTCTTCTTATACTTTCCACTGGTATGATATTGGGCAAATGACTTAACCACCCTGAACTTCATTTTTTTCCTCCATAAAATGAGAGAGTTAAACTGATGATTGGTCTCTGAGGTTGTCCATCCTCCTACCACTCCAGGTCTAGATCTACGATGTCATAATTATCTCCTTTTTTTCTCTTGGTAAGATAGCAAACTTCATTTTCAACTGGGTTAGTTTTTTTATAATAAAAAAGGAAGTAAACACATCAGGATTTTATATATTCTCTACCTTTCAGTTGACTGAATGATTGCAAGTTGAGGTCTGCCAAAGAAAATTATCCTGGAAAGTCTCATTGTTCCTTCTCACTCTCACAGTTAGTTACCAAATCATTTTTTACCATTTATTTATTTTCTTTCTAATTCCTGTCCTTCTAAACTTATTCCTAGTTAGTGTATCAACTGGTCCACCACCCTATTATTCCAGTTCATGTCAATCAGTCTCTTACTCACTACAAAGTTATATATAAAAGTATCCATACTAAAATTAAGCATATATAAGTTGGTTTCTACACATCGACAAAATACAGTACACAAAATTCACAGAGTTGGAGCTGGGGTTATTCGTTACAACTTCCTTTTCTCTCAACTAGTCACCATATGCTGTGATAGCAAGGAAGCACAGAAAGTCATTACCACACCAGACCCTAGTTATCAGGCTATATTTAGACTTCAACTGCTCTAGTAACAGAAAAAAAGGAGTGGCCTGAAGGCATCCCAGGCTGAACTGCAATGAGGCAAGGGGAAACCTTTTATTAACAATCACTTGCTTTGTATTAGATGATATTTTTAGAGGATTAAAATGGAAAACTGACTGTTTAGCATTTTATCAATGCATAGCACTCAATATGAAACCTCCATACCACAAGGAGATTCCCAATTTTTCTTTTATAAAAGATAAATAAAAAATAAAAATAAATAAATAAAAAACATTTAAAAAAAGAAAAAAATCTTTCTGCATATTTCTTGCCTATATAAAAAACTCATAGATGAAATTCTATCCTTCTCAGACACACAAAAGACCTTAGAAACCACAGAATAACAGAAAGTCAGGTTGGAGGGGAACCACACAGGCCTTTAGCCAAATTTATACCTGAATAAAGCACCGCTACAAGTGTTCATCCAGTCTCTTTTTCCAAACCTCCAATGACAGGTCTCATAACCTTCAGAGGCTATTCTACTTTGAAGCAAGTTTAATTATTATGAAGTGTTTCTTCATATAGAGATAGAGTCTGTCTCTGATAATTTTTCTTGCTTTTCTCTCATTTTATGCGCTAGACACAGGCAGTGTATGTCTGAATCCTTTTCTACATAGCAACGTGTCAAATATTTGATAAAGTCTTGAATTTTTTCTTTGCTGAGATAAGCATCCTGAATTTTTTTTTTCCTACTTGGAAAATGTTTAACCTTTTTTTTGTGTCATAGACCCCTCTGGCAGTCACATTAAACCCACGGAACCCTTCTCAGCATAATAGTTTATTGGTTACATTCACAATTAAAGGAAATGCTGAATTTTTATCTAGACTGTGAAAATCTTTTTCCCCACCCAAGCTCACAGATGCCCTGAAATCTATCCATGGACTACTCAGGGGTTCACAACCCCAGACTGCCAATCTTTGATCCAGCCTAACCTCTTAGATGAGTAGACTGAGGTCAAAAACTGGCCAAGATGACATAGAACCAGAGGAAGAGTCAGGGAAAACCCAGATTTCCTAAGTTTAAATCCATTATCTTGTCCACTACAAGTGGGCAGGGGTAAGGAGGGAGGAGATTTCAGTTCTGGACTTCAATTTCACAAGGTCCTGGAATTTCCAGGACAAACACTAGGGAAAAACCTTCCACTGACGTATGCAGGTCAGCAGCTTCTCTGTAACTTACAACCTGAGTCTCCCAGGGATACTGAGCATCTCCTGGGGAATTTGCTGAAGATCACACAGTTAGTACATGTCAAATGCAGGATTTAAGCCCAGGTCTTTCTGACCTACACAAATGAACCATTTTCAAATATACTACTCCACCTCTCTGAACTCTCTTTAATGCAAGAAAAAAGTACCCAATATTAAACAAGTTCACGTCCATTAAAAGGGAGAGCATAATTATTGAAAGAGAAATATCCCAGTTCTTACTGGCATTCTGTTTGTTTCCAGCATCAGGTTGGTCAAAACAAAATTGTTTTGAAGGGTTCTCTCAAATGTGGTCAGAAATATTCCTGCTGGACTGGCTGCTCTAGGGAACCTGTCCTAAAACTGAATCAAACCTCAGATGTTCTTTACTGCTCTAGGCTTTGCAGACATGAGACTAAACCAGTGGTTCCTGAATTATGGTCCCTAAGTTATCTGGGGTTTGGCACTTCTTGCAGTTTACTCTGGGAGTAAATTTTCAATCTCCAGAAAGGAGAAAGAAAAAGAGAAGAGGAATAAAAACCTCTGAGGTAAAAGACAAGTTGTGTATTTTATCATAAGAAATAGACAGTAATTTCATTGTGTCCATTGTGTGAATAGACAGATATGGCTCCACTGAGGAGATAAACAAAAACATAGCAATACTCATGAGTCCACAAAAAATCTTCAGTGAAAGCTCAGTGGAAGCTCCAGCAGAATTATGAAAATTGACCACTTCAATAAGAAACAAAGGCCCATCTCAGTAAGTGAACATTTGGGTTCCTTTCTACTATTCTGTTCATTTTTAAAAATATTTATTAAGTAGCCAGTATGTGCAAGGTACAGTTCAAGCTACCAGGGATAGAGAATTGAAGAAATGATATACTGTTCCTTCCCACCTACAAAAATCTCCCAGTCAAATTGAGAAGATATTATATATAATCAGGTAAGTATAATACTTAGGTCAAATTTGATAAAAGCAAGAAAAGAGTGCATACAATAGACTATAAGAAATAAGAAAAAGGAGATACTCTGTCTTCCTGAGAGTTTCAAGAAGGTTTCATGGAAGAGGTGAGACTTGAGTTTGTTGGAAAGAAGAAAAATGTTTCAACAGGCAAGATTCTCAAAGAGCTGGTGGTCTTCATACACGTTCCCTACAAATGAATAGTAGGATGGTATAATAACCTCCACAACAGAGAAATCTTATATGCCTTTGGCAGGGTACAGGGAACATAGCAATGAACAGCTTTGCAGTTTCAAGTCAGAACAGTTCTTGTATCATAGAAACCTCCTGTTGGGTATTCATCATCCATGGTTCTATTTTTTATCCTGGGCACATGTCCATGCACATACAGGAACACAAATCTACACCCATGAGTATACACACACAAACACACACACACATACACATACACACGCATGTATGCCCAGTACCAAGGCCTACAGAGGGATGCAATTTTCTTATTGTCCCAAATTGAATTTGAATATACACTGAGCCAGCTGGATTATGATAGTTTTACAAAGTCTGGAGATAATTTATCAATTCAACTTCAAAGGTATCTCAGCTTTTCTGTGCTGGTCATTATTAAGTAGGAAAATATGTAATCGTTTGAAAAGCAAAATATTAGATTTAAACTAAGGTCAACTAGTCTTGAATATGTGTACAGCTCTGAAGTTATCATCCATTTCTATCTCCTTGTTTCGTAAATCCTCCCTCTCCTTCAAATAGTCGTCTTGCTTGGAATAAAAGGTCTCCACATACCAGGTGGATTCTTTGGGAAAAAACAAAAAGAGGCTGAGAACAGACATTTGCTATGATTTTGAAGAAAGAAAAAATTAGCAAGCTTATTTGCTTCACAGGCTTTTTGCAGTTGAAGAAAAATAAAACTTTGGAACACTTTAAATTTAGGATCTGCTAAGGTCCCAAAGCATAGCTCTCAAATTTAAATATGGGTGAGGCTCACAAGGATGAAGGTGCTCATTTTGAGTTAAGAATGATCTGAAAGTTTAAATGTTTATTCAGAACTTAATGTGAATCATTTGAACTTCAGAGTCTTTAACCTTGATTTATTTACTAAAACTCAAAAAGAGTGTCGTAGTTTGAAATCTTCTCCAATTCTAGATGGAGTCATTTCTATCAAACTACCAATATAATCAGTTGTGAAATGGGGGAAAATATTAAATCAGATAGCTGTTATTTTTTCAAAAATTGTATCATGTAAAATGGTTTTACTAATTCCAGGACAAAGTTAACTTCTAGAGAAGAATGACAGGATCAGTTTCCACAAATTATTTGGCAAATAAATTACATTTTCTAAGTACAAATGCCAGGTATAACCCATTGGTTCAAAAAATCAACTTCTTAAGTAATAGATAGAGAACCTAGACACTTAGACATTTTATTTGAAAAAGATCTGAGGGTTCCAGTGGGCCACAAACTCACTATGTTATTCATGTCATATGAGATGTTTGCATAATCTTACACTATATTACATATAATATTCAAAAGAAAGGAGTTTATTTTCCCACTATACTTATCAGACCATATTTAAAGTATTGTAGTAAACTTTAAGAAACACATTTCACAGTGGAGAAACTGGAAGAAACCCAAATAAAAAGTGAATAAGATTATGAGAGGACTGGAGAGCACGTCATGAGGATCAAGTGAAAGAAGAAGTTTGCATTTCTTTCTATAGCTATGCGTTTATACGCTTGGCAGCTAAGTGGTACAGTGGATAGAGCACCAGTGCAGGAGTCAGGAGGACCTGAGTTCAAATCTCACCTCAGACACTTGACACTAACTAGCTGTGTGACCTTGGACAAGTCAGTTAACCCCAACTGCCTCATCCTGGGTCATCTCCAGTAATCCTGATAAATATCTGGTCACTGAATTCAGATGGCTCTGGAGGAGAAGTGAGACTGGTGACCTGTACAGCCCTCCCTCACTCAAAACAAAGTCAAATGCAAGTCATGTCATTATTTCTCTGATGGCATAGTCTTCTTCGGCAATGAAGGGTGAACACATACACACGTTAACCAGTAAAGGAAGTAACATCCAATATAAACTGTGCCCATGACAGAAATGCCATTTCCCAAATCATGTCATCCCCTTAGTTGTTCTTATTACCATTAACCTTACTATCTCATTACCTACTGCATGTCCTCCCCACCTTTGAGTCCCAACTTACCATAGAAATAGGGCCAAAGTGGTGCAATATTTTCTCAAAGTGAACCAACCACTCCCATAATGCTCCAATTCTTCTCAAATTATACCAATTATAAGTTCCCTCTCTCTGTTTGTAGGCACTCCTTGCCTCAACAGAGTGTTTTTCAGTGGGACACCCTATTCTTTGTTGGGTTGTGACCCTCTCCTCCTTTTATATTCCCAGAGCCAATGCCTGTATTTTGCTGTAGCTGTTAGAAAGGCTGAGTATAAACAGCCTGGTGCTTCTTCACTCACAGGCTTTCATCCCTGAGTGATCATGAGAGACAGATTCTCCATGGCACCTGCTGGATAAAAGGTCTCCCGTTTAGAAAACCTCCACAGGATCTAGGTAGCTTATTATAGTTTATATTGGCTTTTGTATTCCCTATTGTGACCATTCTCTTAATGTCTGATGGCTTCTAGTCATCCCTTTGGGCAGTTTCATAGTGTCTAGAAGAGCTTAATACCCCCCACCCCCTTTTTGGTGGTCTTGATCATTGCTTTTTTTAGTGTCCTTTTGTATATATGTTTGCAATGGTATGTGTGAGAGACTTGGGCTATGATCATTCAAAACACCATCTTAACCAGAAGTTTCTTCAAAAAAATATTTATTACTCAGTTTTTATGTGACAAGCACTGTTCCAGGAATTGGGGAAGTACAAAGACAAAAATGAAATAGACTCTGCCCTCAGGGAAGTTTCTATTAAACTCAATTAATTTTAAGATATCCAATTCCACAAACACCTCTTAAGTCTTCATTTACTGTGCTACAGATATTGTACAAGATGGTGGGGATAAAAAGATAAAAAAACAATGTCTTCCCTCTAGAAGTTCACACTCTAATTATGATATAAAACATGTACATATGTAAGCATTATATAAGATAAATTCAAGTGGGAGAGAGACAAACAAGTAAGGTGATGAGTGATTGCTTCACAGAGAAGTTGGCTGCTGAACTGAGTCTAGAAGGATAATGAGAATATGAGAAGTAGAAATGAGGAGACTGTGCATTCCAGACATTCCAGTCTTTTCCTCTAAAAAACCTTTCCTGACTAGTCAGTTCATGTTGACTTCTGTCATTCTTAAGGTGAGTATAGAAATATGGAATGGATTGGATTGGAATGCAATAGAAAAGTATTTGTTTGGTGCTTACTATGTGGCAAGCATTGAGCTAAGCACTAAGGATATAGAGAAGTGAGATAGTTCCTGTTCTCAAAGAGCTCCTATTCTAATTGGAAGAGGCATCTTATTAAGAAGGACTCAGCTTCATGGTAGATAAAAAGACTATGTGGTACTTTGGTTATGACAGACAAATAGTATGGCCCTACTTATCTTCATGAACAATGTCAGGGCAGATAGACCAAGGACAAAGACTGCTGGGAAGCACTTATTTAGACCCAAGGATAGGAATAGAATGGGGTTCTGGGTTGATCTTCTCAGAAATAGTAACAGAGTGGGAGCTCCACATTCAGTTTTGAACATGTACCTAGTAGGAGCTGGGCAATCTTAAGACAGCATATGAGGGAACAGAAAGGTATCTAAGGAGGAAATAGGCAGTAATAGAAAGAAATATGACATGTTGCCATGCTATTTATGGTAGCTCTGAATACTTCTTTAATTGATTCATATAACTAAATCCTCAACTCAACTATAAGTTCCTTGAAGTTATATAGCCATTATATGTATGTGCATATGTAAACATACATATATGTATAGATATGTACATGTATTTACATGTTCAGCTAAGTGATAGAGTAGATAGAGTGCTGAGCCTAGAGTAAGGAAGAATTATAATATAATTTGGCCTCAGATACTTAACAGCTGGGTGACCCTGGGCAAGTCACTGAACCCTGTTTGTCTCAGTTTTCTCATCTGTAAAATGAACTGGAGAAGGAAACGGCCAACCTCTCCAGTATCTTTACCAAGAAAACCCCAAATGGTGACATGAAAAGTCAGACATGACTAACAAAATGACTAAATATACATATATATGTCTATATAATATAAATAAATATATTTGTATATGTAAATAATGTGTGTATATATGCATATATGTATGTGTGTATGTATACACAGAGTATTCCAAAAGTCTTAGTACTATTTTAAACCATTAAAGTTGAAATGAGTATGCATATACTTTATGTATATATCTATCAGTCATATGAATATCTGTCTGTATATCTGCATATATATACATATATGTGTATAAGTATACGTGTGTGTATACACAAACACACAGACACACTTTTCCTCTTTCATAGAACCTAGAAAAGTGTTGGATATAAGTACTTAATAAATAATTGTTAACTGGTTGATCATTGCACAATTAATTTCTCTATAACCCAGCCAAAATCTATAGCAG
Source organism: Notamacropus eugenii (assembly GCF_028372415.1). Lineage (NCBI taxonomy): Eukaryota > Metazoa > Chordata > Mammalia > Diprotodontia > Macropodidae > Notamacropus > Notamacropus eugenii. Next base: position 72,365,060 of record NC_092878.1, on the reverse strand, counting down.
ACAACGTAGCTGTGTCTGTTTACCACTCCCCATGCTAATAGGAAGAATACTGTGATGGGACAATTTTAGTCCCCACTTTTATATTTGCTCACTGTGCAACATTAGAAAAGTTACAAACCCTCAGAACCTCAGTTTTCTGAATTATAAAATTTCAGTAACAACACTTTCACCATCTACTTCGCAGGGTTCGTATGAGGACTTAATAGAATAATTAATGTGAAGTATTTTATAACTCTTAAAGCATCCTTTAAATATAAACTGCTTTTTTGCTTTTGTTGTTGTTGTAGTGTTGTATATCAATCAATATTTTGTTTCAATAATTCTGCACTTCTAACATGGCCATTTAGAATTCCTTTTTATAAGACACTGAGACAGCAATGTCAAGTATAAAGAATTGAAAGTTTCCTAGGAGCACCCTGATCACACACATTTAAAGTCCCTTTTCTACTCCCTGTCTCCAAACACTCTTTTGAACTCCATCAGCCAACCAGAGTTCCATCAACGTAAAAAAAAAAAAACAAAAAAACAAAAAAAACAAACCTCATTCCTGAGACACAAATGCTCTCCAAAAATATTCATTCCAGCACATTCTGCAGTGTTCTATGAAACTGAAGAAGGGATCATCAACACTCATAGGAGACATCTATCTTTCTATTTATCTACCTAACAATAATTATGAATAACTTACAATTACACATAGATTAGAGCTGCCCAATTAAATCAGACTGCTTGGAGAGATAGTAGGTTGCCCATATGAAAGGTCTTCAAGCATAGGATGGATGATCCCTTGACAGGGAATAGAAAAGGGAATTTGTATGCAGGTAAATATTAAATTTGATGATCTCTCAGAATCTTTTCAACTTTAATGTTCTATGAATTACATGTTTTAAAATAGACCACAGGCAGTAATATCTTAATTTATGTGATGGACTGGCTCTTGAAAAGTCATTTTAAACCAAATCCTATTTCTCCAGTGAATAATCATTATTCCATGATTTACACTTCAGAGATACTTTTCTGATTCATTCATCTTATTGGACTTCAGTTTCATCATCTGCGCAATTTAGGAGATGAATAAATCAATCACTCAATATGCATCTATTAAAGGTTATGTATATATGCCAAATATTGTGCAATATACTGGTGATAAGACTATTACATCTGTCTATCTATCTATCTATCTATCTATCTATCTATCTGTCTGTCTGTCTGTCTGTCTGTCTGTCTGTCTGTCTATCTGTCTGTCTGTCTATCTAATTCCTGTCCTCAAGGAGTCTGTAATTTATCAAAAAAGATAGTATGCACACATATTCAAGGACTGGGAAAGTGGGAGGGAGCATAAAGCTGAGGGAAAATCAGGAAAGATCTCCCATAATAGAGAATATTTGATCTGACCTTTGAAGAAAACTAAGACTAAGGATGGGAAAAGGAGAAAATAACTTATTAAGCACCTACTACATGCCAGACATTCTTCTAAGCCTTTTACAAATATTATCTCATTTTGTCCTCACAATTACCCTGGAAGGTAGGTAATATCATTATCATTAGCAGCAGCAGCAGCATTATTATTAATTATCACTATCATTATTATTACTATTATTTAGCAGTTAAAGAAGCTGAAGAAGATAGAAGCTAAGTGACTTGCTGAAGGTCACACAAGTAGGAAGTATCTGAACCTGGATTTGAATTCATGTCTTCCTTACTCCAAGATCAGCATTCTATCCACCTACCTCTCCCCTAGGCCCCAGGGAAACCAATGAGGAGTACACTGTAGTGTACACCAGGGTAGAGGTGATCAGGAACTGAACTAAGGTATCCATATGACTAGTGAGAAGCGACTGAGTTGCGAAATACTGTGGTGGTAGAAATGACAAGATATGGTAACTCACTACATTTATGGAATGAGAATAATATCTAGGCTGCCACCTGAGGAAACTGGAAGAATGGTAGTGCTTATTGGTAGAAGAGAGAAGTTCAAAAAGAGGTGAATAAGGGGGAAAAGAGGTTACTTTTGGACATGTTGGGTTTGCAATGCTTTTGAGTATGCTCAGAATACGGATTACAGTTAAATATATACATCTGGAATTCATCTACATAGTGATGATTATGATAATTTATCCTAGGGGAGATACTGAGGTCATCAAGTGAAAGGGTAGAGATGTGAAGGGAAGGGAAGTAAACCTAAAAAGATAGCTACTATATGCCAGACACTGTCATAAGTCCTTTGATATGAAGATTTTTTTCATGAATATGAATACTCACAATAACTCTGCAAGGTAGGTGCTATTATTATTCCTATTTTACAGTTAAGGAATTTGGACAGATGGTTTACCCAGAGTTACAGAGCTAGCTATCAGAGGCCACATTTGAACTCAAACCCTCCTGACTTTAGGTTCACTGCTCTATATCACCATGGAAGAGACAGAAGAGATTGCATGTCTTTTGTGTTTTGTCCAAGGACTTAGGCTATCTTTTATGAAAGGAACATTGCCAGAAGTCTATCCTCTGGTCAATGAGTCAATAAATATTTTTTGGTGACAGTAACACATGAAAACTGTCCCCTAAAGCCTAGCAGGTTTGTGATCTGCATCAGTGGAAGAAATGTCCACACTAGTGAAATTACAGATCTTTTGACATATTAAAATATGTATAACTTACTTTCTCAGAATTTCCTTGTGCTATCTTATTTACTTTTGCAGCTCCATTGGCACTTGAATATAGTTATGATACCATATGACAAATATTTATTGTCTATTATGTGCTCAGGTACAGTGCTAAGTGCTAAGAATATAAATGAGGGGAAAAAGAAAGATATTCCCTGCCCTTAAGAAGCTTACAATCTAATGGGGAAGATAAACATTAAAGGAAGCTAATGGAGTGGGGGATCATAATGAATTCCAGAGGATACTGAGCAAACAGGAAATGATGAACATGATGGTGGAGTTGACCTCAAGCACAACAGTGACAGAAAATAAAGAGATGGCTAGAGTCTTGAGCTCTTCTCTAAAGAGAGGCTACGGTTGGCAAGTTTTACCCTGCTTTCCAATCAGAGAGGCAGAAGCAACTGAGAGTTGAGAAGAGGTGAGTAACAAAGCTGAAGCTATCTCCATGACATTGAGTATTCCGGTGATGTTTATCTTGGGTGATGTTTTTTATGATGAAGATGATGATGTAGTGGAAACCAAGCATAGCTGATGTTAAATATTCTTTGAATTGTTGGGTCTTTGTTTGAGATGTGTGTATGTGTATTTGTGTTGCCTATGTACATGTCGACACTTCTATTTTTATTATTGCTCAGTTGTTTTCAGTCATGTCCTACTCTTTATGACTCCATTCGGGATTTTCTTGGCAAAGATGCTAAAGTGGTTTGTCATTCCCTTCTCCAGTTCATTTTACAGATGAGTAAGCTGAGGCAAACAGGGTTAAGTGACTTGACCAGGGTTATACAGCTATTAAGTGTCTGAGGGTAGATTTGAACTCAGTTCTTCCTGACTGCAGGTACATCACTCTATCCACTACGTCACCTAGCTGCCCTATATGTCCACGTGTTTGTCTAAATGTGGCTCAAAGGGAGATTTGACTAGATATCTTTGGAATGTCAACTATCAGATTCCTGCCAGGAAGAGAATGGGACATTGGTGCCATAAGGCTGGCACTCTCTGGCTGCCTCAGACAGGGGATACCAAACTAGAATTATATCTACCTGCCTCCTCAAAAAAATCTTGTTAATCTAGGGAAAATAATTTTTGAGTGCAAACTGCTTTTTCAGGTCACTACCCCTAAATAGGTAAGGAATGCCCCATGTGATATCTGAAGATTTGTCTCCTTTCTTATCCAATGTTAGTTATACAAGGACCATGACAGATATTGAATTGCTGATAAACCCATTATGCAAGCAGACAACAAATCAGAGAAATTGTTTAAATTAAAATATACCAGACGATGCACAGAATGAAAATGAATACTTCTACTGGGAACAACCTACTTCTCAGTTCATATGAAAGTCTCTGTGAAGTGTGCTGAAAATAGGAATATGCTTGAGACACCAGCTCCTCTACATGTCAGCTTCTCAGTAATGTCTCTCTCTCTCCTTCCAGTGACCTTTCCTTGTAGATGTCCTAGAACCACTCTATGCTTTTTTAAGCCAGAAAGACAATTCTCCTCTGCCAAGTTCTTACTAACTCCACCACTTGTGAGAAGGCTGAGTAGATAGAGCTTTGAACTTAAAGTCAGGAGACACCTAATTTTAAATCCTACCTGAGATACTTATCTGTATGACTCTGGGCAAATCACTTAAACTCTTTCAGTCTTAGTTCCCTTATCTGTAAAATGAAGAAAATCATCATACCTATCTCAGGATTATTATGAGGATTAAATGTGTTAATGTGTAAAATATTTCTCAAACTTTTGGTATAGATGTTAGCCAGCTATTGTTGCTTCCTTATTATTGAGGAGAGTCTTATGCCAAGATCACCTTAAATCCCAGGTTATGGGATCATGGTTCACCTATATCTATCAAAAATCTAATATGTGATCTTGAGTGCTGGCATTTCATTTCATGGAGTCTTGTTCAGTTATATTTCTCTTGCTCCTATAGACACACACACACATACATACACACACACACACACACACACACACACACACACACACACACACACACCTAGGAAATGAAAAAAAAATGTCCCAAATTCTTTTGATAATGACTTTATACAACTACTATATATGTCTGTAGTATTTACTGTTCATTTTTGCTATCTGGGAAAGTAAAAAACACCAGCAGCTGTACGCCTTTACATTCCTGTTGCAGTAATGACAACTTCATTTTCAATGAAAATTGCTATGCTAATTGCTGATGCCCATAGAGATTGACAGAGATTGCCTTTTCATATAGAGACAGATATGGAATTCCCTAAAGGACATATTTATCATCTATCTTGTCAGACCAGGTGAACATTTAATGAAATGATAGTTATCCTCACGGCACAGGCTTTATCACCAAGATTAGAATCCATTCCTGAACACTTAGCTAAGTATTATTTACATCTTTACCTATGAAACATACATTTTCCTGCATATGAAAATCAACACAGCCTTGCTTCTGAAAGCAATCTTACAATGCCACACCACTAGGGAGGTAAATTCACAAAATCTGTCTCCTCTTCAATATCGGTGAAGCAAGTCCATATTTGACCAGTTTGCTGATGTCAGTGGCAAGTGCCTTTCCCCTAGGTGTGTGCTAGAGCCAACTCATACAGGGTGATAGGAATACTGGACTGTTAAATTTTCAGTGTGAGTACTTGCATTTCAACCCTACAAATCTTGACTTGCTTTATTGTTTTGTAGCTTGTATGGATTTAAGGAAGTAATAAGGAAAATCTTAAAATAAAGATTAAACTTGAGTGTGTTGTATGTACATGTTTTTTTGAAGAACTGGTTGTTATACATTTGCAAGCACACTCCTGCTCTACAGCCCCCAAAGAGAACCTGATATGGGGTAGAACTTGGAATTTCTTTTACTTCCCCATTAGTCACTTTGACAACTGCTTATAGTCCTTGTATACCAAATTCTCACTGCGATTTTCAAAGTATACACCAGACCACTTTATTTTCTGCCTTAGGTTCATATCTAGAACCCCCATTTAAAGAAGTATACAAACTAACTACACTCACTTGGAACCAGGTTTTGCTCTGGCCTCACCCAACTTTAACACTTTCTCATTGGGCAGATCTGTTCTTCCCACTGCAGTCCCACCCCACTTTTCACCTTTTTTTCCCCTTGAGTTGTTTTTCCCCATTAGAATGTAAATACCTTGAGGATAAAGACTATCTTTTTTTTTTTTTTTTGCTTTCATTTATATTCCCAATGTTGTTTATGGCAATGAATAAAACTTTTTGTTGTTGAATCCTGTTGGACTGTGAGCAGGTTTTGGGGGTTTTCTTGGCAAAGATGCTGAAGTAGTTTGCCATTTTCTTCTCCAGTTCATTTTACAGCTGAGGAAACTGAAACAGTGTTAAATGGCTTGCCCCAGGTCATACATCTAGTTAAAGTTTGAGGACAGATTTGAACTCAATGAAGATGAATCTTTCTGACTCCAAGCCCAGCACTCTACCCACCATACTACCTAGCTGCCAGGCGTGGAACATAGTAAATGCTTTTTCTGTCTACCTGCTCCCTCCAGTACTCTTTCCTCAGTATGGTTTCCCTAAACCAGTTACAATTCCCTCTCTACTTTCACTTTTTCCTGCAAGCTTTTCTGAGTCCTCAGCACCTGCCTATTGATCTATACTATAAAAAAAGTCACCCTGATATATGTAGTATTAAACAAAAGAAAAAGAAACAAAATAAAACATTTTTATGTATGTATAAAGTTTGCTAAGTATCTTTTAAGAAATATAATCCCATTTGATGCTCACTATTCTGCAAAGTAGATGCTGTTATTATCCTCATTTTACACTTGAAAAAACTAAGGTAAATAAAAATTGTTTTGTGAATTGCCCAGGATTACCCAGCTAGGGTGACTCTGAACTCAGGTCTTTCTATCTCCCCATTCAGGACTTTATCTGTTGTATCACCTAGCTGCCTTGAAATCCCTGAGTGAAGGAAGGGTAACCTTTAAATTTGAGAGACTTCCCAATTGTCAGAAATTCAGGCCATGGACAAAATAAACTTATCTTTGGATGTTTTGTCCATTTGTTAAGCTTATATCCCCTAAGGCATGAGGCCTCTCATCCAAACTCCCATTCACCTTTGGTTGCATGGATAATGATCTCATATACTTAGGGGTGAGCCCTCTGGCAAAGTTACAGATGTTTTACAGATTCCCATCTCAGGCTATGGGATGAGTCAGACCTCCCACAGTTTCTGCTTCCACTTCAATGGGAACCAACTGTATGTAGTACTCAAAGACTCCAAAGCACATATTTACCAGTGGAGACAATAAACAATCTCTCCCTGCCAATCACCCCCAGTGTGAATGCTGGAAAGTCCAAAGAAAAGCTGAGAAGTAGGAGGTCCATGGTCCTCAGCACTGCAACAAGGCTAGTGGGACATTCTTCTTTACTGGAAGTGCCCCTAGGACCAATAACACTCTATTTTCTTGTATTTTGGTATAAGACTGAAAGCTAGCTGATTATACCTCAAAACTGGTCTAGACCAGTGATTATATCAGTGTTGGAAGCTCCCAGTAAGAAAACTCCATTTACCAAAGCAAATCAACAACTGCTTAGGGTACTGAGGTTCCACCATTCTCCCAGTGTCAGAGGCAGAACTTGAGATCCTGTAGTCCAGTCAGCCTCAATATAAGGTCAGTTTTTTGTCCACTGCAATATAGCACCAATATCAAACCTAACAAATCTGGGTTAAGATATTTCAGTTGTACTGTGAATTCTCATTTTATTTTATTTTTTTAAATATTGAATTTTACAACAAAAATGAGAACATTTCCCAGTACAAAGGAGGACAGAAAAACAAAATTTTATGTAAAAAACAACAACAACAACAACATACATTTCTATTATGTACAGATTGCTTGTTTGCAAAATAAGTAAATTCAACATTTACTTATTTTGCTTGTCTGTACTCCTTTATGCACTTTGCTTTTTACTCTCCCATACATTTTTTAAAAGACATCATTCATTTACCTTTTTGTTGTAACCTGTGTTACTTCTCATTTAACCTGTCCCCAGGACAAAAATGAAGGGAAGAGAATGATTACTATTTCTTAAGTGCCTACTGGGTGTCAAGTACTGTCAAGCATTTTTACAGATATGTCATTGGTCCCTCAAAACAATCCAGAACAATAGATACTAATTTTAATCCCATATCTCAACTGAGGCAGAAGTTAAGTAACTTGCCTAGAGTCATAGTACTAGTGACTTAGGGCAGATTTGAACTCAGATATTGTTGACTCAAGACTCAGAACTCTATCTGTTGGGGTCTTAGGGTACTCAGGACCCCAAAATACTGACACACTGCATACTGCTCAAATGAATTCTACTCAAGCCTTCTTTCAGTCAAAGAAAAACAAAATTTATTAAAGATCCACCATATTGGGTAGACTCAAGAAACCTGAGATTTTGTGATGCTTGTATTAACAAGCAGGTCATTTAGAATCTGAGTCAGATTGAATCTGAGCTAGATTGAATCTAAAAATCTTCATGGAAAAAGCATGGGTTTTATATACAGAAAGATTGTGGGAGGGATCTAGGATGGGCTGAGCAGTCTGAGGTAACTAGAGGGGGGGTTTAGGAAGGTTCTTGATGGGAACAGACAATGGAGGGCTAGGCTAGTTTAAGGGTAACAAATCTGGACTTATGCCAGAGGCAATCTGAAGACAACAGACAATGAAGGGGTAGGATGGCTTAAGGGTCACAGATTGGGCATGAAAAGTCAAACCAAATGGGAAGATTCAAGGAGAGTTCAGAGGGTTCCCAGAGCCTATACCCCATCATATCCACCTTGTCACTTAGCTGTCTTGGAAAATTAAACACAATCATCACAGATTAGCATGGTCAAGCAAAATAACTTCATGTTTGGACTTGTTTTAATCTTTCCAGTGCTGCTATACATTCACCATGTAAGTACTCATTTAGAAAATATTTTCTGATTAAAGGTAGTGTTCTCTGAACCAGTGGGTCACAACTCTGAATTTTAAATAAAGGAACATGTCCATGAGTTTTCTTACTCTTCTCACCCAACCTGCCAGTTAATTTCTTACTTCTGTGGAGATTTGGTATGGATAAATAGAAAGAGCTATAGCATTAGAATAACAAAATTAGAAGATGGCAGAGTAGAAAGATACACATATGCTTAGCTCTTACCCCACAGCCCATAAAATACTTGTAAAGAAGAACTCTCAATAAATTCTAGAGCAGCAGAAGTCACAGAACAATGGAGTGGAGGAGATTTCTGTTCCAGAGAGGCCTGAAAAATCAATAGGAAAGGTCTGTCATGTACCAGACACAAAGCAGAGCCCAGTCCTGCCTTGGCCACGAGGGCACCAAGGGGAGCAGATCTGAGCAGGCTTCAGGGATGGAATCTCCAGCAGCAGAGTAGATTCCTCAATCAATAGGTGCCAAAGTTCAGTGAGAGGGTCTTTTCGGCTGACCGAGAGGGGAGCGGGGTGTCCCCATGACTCAGGACCCCTTGGGAGGCAACAGTGGAGGCAGCAGCAGACAAGGGCTCCCAAAGCAGCCAGGAGCCCGAATTCATTGTTGAAGGTCTCCTTGTAAACCCGCTGAGGGAACTCAACCCCTTGTGGCAGCCCTGCACCCACCTGAGCAGCTATACTTAATCTCACACTGAATAACAGCCCTGCCCCCACCAAAACCCCTAAGACTTGGGAACAGCACATTTGAATCAGCCCCAAAGTTCTGCTGGGCAGAACTTCAGACTAGGGGGTTGTGGAGAGGAAACTCAGAAGTCAAGTAACTGGCTGGGATAATGCCAAAAAAAGGGAAAAAAAATAAGAACATAGAAAGTTACTTTCTTGGGGAACAGGTGTCTCCCCCCATCCTTTCAGATGAGGAAGAACAAGGCATACTGTCAGAGGAAGTCAAGGCCTCTGCCCCCACGGGAAATTAAAATGGGTTCAGGCAATAGAATAAAAAACAAGTTAACAGCTTACTAAAGGAGAACCAAAAAAATGCTGAGAAAAATAACAGCTTTAAAAAGAGGCTAACAATTTTAAAAAAGAGGTCCAAAAAGCCAATGAGGAGAAGGAGGTTTTAAAAATCAGAATTAATCAAGTGGAGGAGAAGGTTGAAAAGCTCAATGAACAAAATAATTCATTGAAAGAGAGAATTGGCTTCAGGAAAATGAACGATCGAGTTAAGCCAAGAAGTTAGTAAACAAAAACAAAAATTTGAAAAAAATAGAAGATAATGAGAAACAACTCATTGGAAAAAACAACTGACCTGGAAAATAGATCCAGGAGAAATAATTCAAAAATTATTGGACTACCTGAAAGCCATGATCAAAAAAAGAGCCTAGACACTATCTTCCATGAAATTATCAAGAAAAACTGCCCTGATGTTATAGAATCAGAGGGCAAAATGGATATTGAAAGAATTCATCACCTCCTGAAAGAAACCTGAACAGAGAAGCACCTAGAAATATTGTGGCCAAATTTCAGAGTTCCTAGGTCAAGGAGAAAATATTGCAAGCAGCTAGAAAGAAACAATTTGAGTACTGTGGAAATACAATCAGGATAACACAGGATCTGGCAGCTTCAGCATTAAGGGATTGAAGGGCTTGGAGTGGAATATTTCAGAAGTCAAAGGAACTGGGACTGAAGCCAAGAATCACCTACCCAGCAAATCTGAATATAATACTTCAAGGGAAAAAATGGCCATTCAGTGATATGGATGACTTTCAAGAATTTATGTTGAGAAAAATACTAGATTTGTTTTAAAAATTTGACTTCCCAAGACAAGAATCAAGAGAAGCATGAAAAGGTAAACAGAAAAGAAAAATCATAAAAAGACTCTCTAAAGCTGAACTATTTACATTATTACATGGAAAGAAAATATTTTTAACTCGAATCTTTTCTCAGTATTTGGGTAGTTGGAGAGATTGTACATACACATACACACACACATACACATAGAGAGACAGAGAGTACAGGGTGTGTTATATCAGAAGAGATGATATCCACACACACACACACAAATAAAAATAAAATAAAATAAAAATTAAGGGGTGAAGGAGGAAAATTCTGGGAAGAGAAAGGGAGTAATGGAATGGGGCAAGTAATAACTCACAGAAGATATAAGAAAAAATCTTATTCAGTAGAGGAGATAAGGGAGAATGGAAGAGGGGGGGAAATACTCTCCCCACATATGGCTGAAGGAGGGAATAACATGCTCACTAAATTTGATATGAAAATTTATGTACACCACAGGAAAGTAGGAGAGGAGGTGACAAGTGGAGCGAGGGGAATGTTAGAAGGGAGGGCAAATGAGAGAAGGGGGTCACTAGAAATAAACACTTTCAGGAAGGGAAAAGGTCAATTGTAGGGGGGAAAATAAAGGGGGATAGAGTAGGTCAGAGGGCAATATAATCAGTATTACACAACATGATTACTATGGAAGTCTTTTGCAAAACAACACATATTTAGTCTGTATTGAATTGCTTGCCTTCTCAGTAGGTCTGGGGAGGGACGGCGGGGGGGAGGAAGAGAAGTTGGAATTCAAAGTATTAGAAACAAATGTTGAGAATTTTTATTGCAGATAATCAGGAAATAAGAATTACAGGGATAGGAGTATGGAAATTTATCTTGCCCTGCAAGAAAATAGAGAAGATGGGGATAGGAGAGGGGCAGGGTGTGATGGAGGGGAGGGTACATTGAGGGAAGGAGTAATCAGAATGCAAGGTATTAGGAAGTGGGGGGAGGGGAGTGATGCAGAAAAAATTGGACATGTTACAAAGTGAGGTAAAAGCAATTAGTATTAAAGCAATAGACTGAATTAATTACTGAGAATAAATCAATGACATCTTTAGTTTGGAGAAAATAATTTCAGACTAAATGTCCTAGAGGAAGGTAACCTCGAGTAAAATTTGGCATTGATGGAAAAGACAAGTTTTTAATGGTAAATTTGATTTTATGATTGCCATTTAAACAGGAACTAGAACATGTATAGAAAGGCATGTAAGCCACTTAAGACTTGCCTCAAAAGATGTTCCTTAGCCAAAGTGAAACTATAATTATATTGGAAACCTGGTTATTGGAACTTGCCATTTTTAGATGCTATGGGACTATTAAATGACTGTTCTTCTGAGTCTAACTCCAGGTATGGGTAGCAAGAAAGCCAATCTGAGCCTCCAATCCATGAGGCCAGTAAGCTGATGAGATGCTGGTATGAACTGCATAGGTGATATCAAGGGAAGGGTGGGAGAGCAGCTGTTCAGCATGGGCTGAGGTGGGATTCTCCTGACTCAATTTCCCCAATGACATCTGGCAGACTTTAAGCCTGACTGAATGCAAGTGAATAATCTAATCCTGCCTGGAATTGACATGACGTTGGGGAGATATAGTATCCCTGCAATGTCCTTATTATTGGTGGCAATTTCCTATAGTCAAAAGGTTTGTAAGCTTAATACCAGATCTATTCAATTATAGATTATGGGAGGGGAACATCAGAGGTTGTCTAAAATTAAGCTATTAGGCATAGGACTTTAGACCAACAACAACAAGTTAGAGTCCTTTAATTCTTAGTAATACTGTAGAGACAACAAGGTCAAGAGCTTGTGATGTTAGCAACATAAATATTATTTGTGTCTCAGTTGGTTAATGTTTAAATTTTTTTTTTCTTTTGTGGTCTCTATTGTAAATGCTTTAAAAAGAAGTATCACCTCACCGAAAGTTGGAATTGCTTTATCTGTTATAAACTGTGTTAAAAATAAATAATAATAATAATAAATACCAAAAAAAAAGAATAACAAAATTAACCTATACTCTTCCTAGCTTCCCAGTCTTCTTATCCTTTATTTTCTTACAAGTATTCTTCCATCCAGTGACACTGACTTCTTGGCAGTACAATCCATCTCTCAGCAACAGCTTTTTTTTTTCTTCTGGCTACTCCTTATGCCTGCAATGCTCTCCCTCCTTGGATCCAACAACCGACCTTCCAAGTTTCCTATAATCCCCACAAAAATCTTCTCTTTTATTGGAAGCCTTCCTCAATTCCAAACTCCAGTTCTCTTTCTTCTGTTAATTACTTCGTATTTATCCTACACATAGTTTGCTCTTAATATATTTAGTTTCTTAATGTCTCCCCCACATCCCTAGCCTATGACTAGATTATAAACTCCTTAAGGACTAAAACTGTCTTTTGCTTCTTTTTGCATCCCAAGTATTAGCAGAGTGCCTGACACACAATAGGTGCTTAATAAGTGTTTTCCAGTTGATAAATTTATTTTTATTTTAGTTTTAATTTATAGAATAAAATAAGCATTTCCATAACATAGTATACGAAAAAAAAGATGATTTCACATTAAACTTCAAATCTATTGTGTACAACTTGCTATTCTTTTTAAATACACAGTGAAGTTTTCATGTAAATTTATTATTTTCATTAATTTTTAGAAGACTTAAATTAACATCCTGGATCTGTTATTCACTTCCCATGAAGTTTTTAACAGATTACTTAGACTTTTTGAGTCAATTCCTCCTCTGCAAAATGGGACTAATAAGACCTGTATTACCATTCTCACAGAGTTGTAATGATCAAATGGGTGCTGTGTCATTACAAAACTTTGTATAAATGTGAGCTTGTTGGTGTTACTTAACTATACCCTGAAAATCTACCACTTCTACTGAGTTTATCCACACTGATCCAAGAAGAGCTGATAGCTTCTATATGACCTGCTTCATCTGGACATATTAACTTTCATGTCAAGTCTATCTGAGTCATTCCAATCACCAGTTACATACTTATACTTGACATGCATTTGATCAACTGTACATAACAGATTATCCAAGTCTCTCTCATTTTTCTCCCCATTCACCCTAAAAATTAAATCATGCTTACTTTTCATATGTCATACATATTTACCAATTTATATATCATATATTTACTTGTATGTAATCTCAAATACATGACATATTTAAATGTCATATATTTACTTATTTCCCTATATACATTTTATCCTCACTTTTATCATATATATGCATATAAATGTATGCATATATGTTTGTGTGTGTATGTGTGTGTGTGTAGTCTTCATTGCATATTCCTAAATGGAATGTAAGATTATTGGAGGAAAAGGACTATTTCTTTTTTTGTTTTTGTATCTCTAGCAACTAGCACAAAGTCTTAAAAATAAGTAAATAAATACCTGTAGAATTAAATCAAGCTGTTGAATTTATTTAGTCTTCAGCAAGTCTCCTACATATAAATGTCCCCATCAAGTCTGTCTTTATGACTGTCAGCATGCTTATATAACTATGCAGTCTTTGGCACAGTATCATATGTCATTAAAGGTTTAATAGGTTTTTGATGATGATGGTGATGATGATAATGAAGATAAGAGAAGTACATAGGTAGAATTCACTAGGATATTAAAAAGAGGAATAGTTTCATAGTCTTATGGAATATAAGTTAAGAGCTGGAATGAGGATTTTAGAGATAATTTAGTTCAATCACTTCATTTTGCCGTGGTGGAAATGGAGGCTCAGAAACTGAAGAAAGGAAGTATTATAAAAGAATTGTGCTTCTGGAGTGAGAGGGCCCAGATTCTGTCCTTGAGCAAATGCATTAACCCTTCTGAGCCTCATTTTCCTCTTCTGTAAATGGAAGTCTTCTTTTACATAAGCTGTGAATTATTGTATAGCTCTAAATTTATGCTTCTATCATCCCAAGTGACCCGACAAAAGCCAAACAGAAGGTAAAAATTCTTGTCTCTATAACCTCCTCCAGCACTATGTATCTATGGAACTTTCTAGCATTATGTATCCTCCAAACAAGGACAATCTCTTTATTCAATGTTACATCAAAAGATTTAGAATTTCTAGGATTCTGCCTATTCTGTTGTGGTGGTATTTGGATGAGACTCATAGGATGCAGGACAGCTATGTGACCCAATGGATGGAGCAGCAGGCCTGGAGTGAAGAAACTCATTTCCCTAAATTAAATTATGGCCTCACAAACTTCATATCTGTATGGTCCTGGGCAAGTCACTTAAACCTTTTTGCCTCATTTCCCTCTTCTATAAAATGAACAAGGGAAGGAAATGCCAAACCACTCCAGTGTATTTGCCAAGAAAATCCTAAGTGGGATCTCATGACTAATAAACAACTGAACAGCAATAGGATGGAGCTTTGAAAGAGACCTTAGAGATGATGTGGTGCAAGCTCTCTTCCTTAGATGGTGAAAGTAGCAGAGTAACTTAGAGTCAGGAAGATTCAAACTCAGGGTTCCTATTCCAAATCATCATTCCCATGGCAATGCCATGCTACCACTATAGACAACCACTATAGTGGCTGTCCTCACTTCCAAAAGTTCAAACTTTCTTTTCTCTCTGAAGATCATTCCATCTTTTTGTATTTCTTAGCCATTAGTGATGGTAATAATAGCTAGCATTTATATAGCACTGAAGTTTTGCAAGTTACATTATTATCTCATTTACTTGTCTCAGCACTCCTGTATGGAGGCAGTGCTATTAACCAATTGTACAGATAAGAAAACAGGGGTTCAGAGAGGTGAAATCACTGATCCAGAGTTACTTAACCAGTAAGTATCTTCAACAGGACTCAGGTTTCCCTGATTCCATGCATGGCATTCTTTTATACTATACTGACAAAAGCTTCTTGAATTAAGGGACTAATTCATATTTATTCTTGATTCCCAGAAACTAGTTATCTTGTCTTAATACATAGCAGATGTTAATAAACATGAAGTTAAATTGAATCTTGATCACCTACCCTCGATTTATGTCTATCTCTCTGATCCTTATCCCTTTTCCCTTCCCAGTAGGTGAATGAAGAGTTGGTATTAGTAAATAGTTCCCAAAAGAAGACTTTGAAGTATCAGCAATCATGGGAAAGAATGTTCTGTATCACTAATAGTAAGAGAAACACAAGTAAAAATAACCCTGAAGTTTCACATCACACCTTGCAAACTGTCAAGAATGGCAAAAGAAGGAATAGTCAATAATGGAGGCATTTTGTAAAGATAAGCACAGAAGTGTATTTTTGATAGATCTGTGAATGAGTGTAATCATTTTGGAAAGCAATTTGGAAGTATGCATATAAATTAATTATAATGAAGATATCCTTTGACCCAAATTTATCCCCCAAGGAGACCAGTGATAAGAAGAAAGTCCTGATATACATCAAAGGATTTATAGTAGTATTTTTTGTGATAGCAAAGAGCTGGAAACAATGTAGATGCTCAATCAATGGGAATGATTCAACATACTGTAGGATATGAATATAATGGAACATCACTGTGCTATGACGAATAACAGAGGTGATGAAAACAGGGATGCATGGAAAGATTTACATGAACTGATTCAGTGGAAAGTAACCAGAATCAAGAAAATAAATTACCCAATGACTACAACAATGTAAATGAACAGAGCAAAAACCATAGGGGGGAAAAGTCAAAAGTGAATGTTGCAGAATTCCTCCACATTGGGAAGAAAGTTCCTACTGAAATACAAATAAATCTTCTCAGCTTTATCTGAAACCATCTATTTCACCATATCTTAGAAGACAATATTATTCCATTAATATTCATGAAGTGAAGATAACCAATAGGACAATTTATATTATAACATTCTAACATCAAACAACTTGGAAAGATTTAAATCTGATCAACAAAATGACCAACCACAATTCTAAAAATTGATGGAGAATATTTTTTGTTGTTCATTCATTCATTCATTCATTCATTCATTCATTCATGTCTGATTCTTCTTGACCTTATGGACCATAGCCCACCATGCCCTTTTATCCTGGACCCGAAATCTGTCCGAGCTGATATTTATTGCTTCCATCATACTATTTATCCAACTCATCCACTACTCTCTCCTTCTCCTTTAGCTTTCAATCTTTGGGTGTTATACAGTGAGCCTTAAGCTTCAACATCAACATTTTTTCTTTCAAAAAAAAAAAAAATGCTAACCACCTCCTGACAGAGAAGTGGTAGACAAAATATGCAGAATGAGACATATTTTTGGATATGGTAAATGTGGGAATTTGTTCTGCTAGATTACAAAAATTTCTTACAATGGGGAGGTATAAAGAAACAATGATAAATACTTGTTAATTAATTATTTTCAAAATTAAAAAAATAGAATGTAAACCTCTTGAAATCATGTCTATAACCCTTTTGTATTTGTCTCCCCACCCCCACATTCATATCCTGCTTAGCACAGAGTTTGATAAGTGCTATTGCTTTTTTTGGACACTGTTTGTGAGATTCACTTTTATTCCTCTCCTACACAATATCAGCAATGTGTACCTCCTAAGGACATTTTATTGAATATATCATTTCAGTGTTCTATGTTTTGAAAGAAAGAACCCATTTCACTCCCAATGTGCACTTAGATTCCAAAAGTTTGCATTGATTCCATCAATAAAGTAAATCATTTCCTAGTTAGAAATACAATAGGAAGTCAATTTCATTAAAGTGACAAGAAAAATTCTTATGTGAATTTTTTTTTTGATTTTTAGGTATTGAATTTCTTTTGACTTTCTGAATAGAGCTTTCAAACCTCCTCCCCCCCCCAAAAAAAAATAGAGGAAGAGTGAATGGATAATTGTGTTTATTTTTTCTTAAAACCTCCAAAATCCACAGCAACTTGAGAAGAAAGAAACTAAAGAAGT
The DNA here is from genome assembly GCF_028372415.1 of Notamacropus eugenii. Classification (NCBI taxonomy): domain Eukaryota; kingdom Metazoa; phylum Chordata; class Mammalia; order Diprotodontia; family Macropodidae; genus Notamacropus; species Notamacropus eugenii. The sequence continues at coordinate 72,347,727 of NC_092878.1, read as the reverse complement.
TAACAAAGAAGAAAAACCTAAGGAAGAATCAGTAAAAGGCCTCTTCTGGCTTAACCTGCTTTCAGAATATGCCTGCTAAATAAATTTTATATGTGATCCACAGTGTATGCCAAAGCAGTACATATGGTGAAACTTTAAACAAATACTTACCCAAGTAATAACCCACAAAGGAATTAAAGTTCCTAGCCACAGATTTAATTTTTTCACCCAAACTGTTAAAAGTTATGCCATTTCTTTCACAGGAGTATGTAGGTTGGCTAATGGATTTAACACTACCATTTGGTCTAATTTCCTGATGTCTGTTCCAATCACTATATAAGCCACTTTACAGGGGAAAGAATCATAGCACTTTGTCTCCCTTTTTTTCTAGCCTCTCATGCAGGCAATGTTATTTCTTCCTTGATGAAAGATGAGGTTAGGTGAAAAAAAAGATTCAGTAAAAAAGAACAATTTGAATGTGTTACAGCTATCCCTGAAATCATCATGACTGAGATAAATATGATTTCCATCACAAACCATACTTTAGGGAGGAAGACGGGGGGAGGATACATCAGAGAAAACCCTTCTGCTCTATTTATGTGGCATATATTTCTGGTTTTGAGAATGTTCTTGCTTCCCCTTTGGCCTCTATTTTTACTATCTTCCAAATTTTAATATTGTCTTGTTGCTAACAAAATCTCCTTGTTAATAATAGTCCCATAAATAGAGAATTTCTCATGGGGTATCTTAGATGCTATTTCTTAGAGTGTATATCTTCTTTCCTAGAACAGGAGTGCTCCATCTGTGAAGCATTACCATTTGACCAAAAAGCATTCCTCAACAAGGTTTAGAAACCCAACTGGGGAGGAAGGTTTAGGACGATGGATTCATTTCTCACAGATTGAATCCAGACCTAGGATCTTGACCACAATTGTGATCAGGCCTCAAACCTCAGTCAAAGAATGAAAGAAGCACTCACCAAATAAAAAAATTAATTAATGGTTGGCACTATTTTGTACTTCTAGCATACTTGATCTTTTTAAATAACTTACATGCTACCTGGGATGAGACATGTTAGGAAAATATTGCTGTTATCACCATTATCCCAATTGGCTTGAAGGCCACCTACAGAATTATAAAATTTCAGACTTGCGTTGTGCCTCAGTAGCAATAAAATCCAATCCATTCCTGAAAAAAAATCCCACCAAAAATATGCAATAAGAGATCATCTAGATTCTGCTTGAAGACCTATAATAGGGAAAATAGGAAAATCAGCTATCTCTAAGCCAGTTTTTTTGGATGTCTTTGTTAAGGATTTTTTGTTTGTTTTTCCTGATATCAAGCCAAAATAGGCCTCTCCGAGACATTGACCCATTACTCCTGCTTCTGTTGTCTATATTTAAACAGAACATATCCAATCTAACCTCTTTTCCACAGGTGAAATTTTCAAATATTTGAAGACAGCTATCATGTTAATTAGCATTTAGCAATAAGCATCTCTTTAGCATGTACTAAGTGCAAAGAAAATCACTAAGCACTCTGCCTTCACAACCTGCCCATTTCCACAATAAACATTCCCAGTTACTTCAACCAATTTTCATATGGCATGAAGTTGAGAACCTTCACCATTCTGGTTATCCTCCTCTTCAGCTTATGAATATGCACGCATGTGCCTCACAAAAAGTCTTTGATCACTCCTCTAGGTACCTCTCTAGAACTGTAAGAGGCAGAGAAAATTACAGCTGGCATTGGTAAGGAGAATTTTCTCATCTGGAAGTTCCTCATACCATTGAAACCACAGATCTACTCCATATCCTTTATGGCTAGCAAGTCACTGATGTCCAACAACCTTGAGAGATTGGTGGTGTAATAAACATTACCTCCATTTCAACATGAGAACTCATGTCTAAAAGGACATAGTCCTCTTAGTTCTGGTCTCCTTGAGACCACATTTCATTTTTGCACCAATCACCAGCTTTGATCACTCCTTCAGCTACATTTCTTTATTCATTCAACAAATATTCAAGAGACTGTTATGCACAAGAAATTGTGTTAGGCTCTAGGAGAAATAAAAAGAGAAGACATTATTCTTCTATTTCAATAATTTTGTCATTTAAAAGAATAGATTATTCATATATACACATATATGCACATGTGCATATACATATATATGTACATATACATATGCATATGTGTATATATGTATATACATAGATATCCCACATGAAGTCGCCCCTATCAATGGAACTGTCTTATCAAAATTCTGTCCCAAGTCAGATATCCCGTTATGTAATCCTTCAGCATTTTCCCAGATGAAGTACCATTTACCATGCAAGTCTCTGTTTTTTCACTTGAGATGTTAAATTTCTCAGAAACATTAATAACGTTATACAAATATTCCACAAAGGAATTCCACTAGGGCCAAGCACTTTTCTGAAGCAGCCAAACTCATAGAGAGGTATCAGTTTTGGTTTGATCTGGTTTTTCCCCCACAAAGCATCTTCTATAGCCCAGAGAAAAATGAAACAGAAAAGGAAAACATCATAGGGATTTTAAATTTCAACTTCTGCATAGTCAAGGTCACAGGCTCAAGGGTGGTTCAATTCTTTTAGTTTCAAAAAGGAGTTCCTGAACAAAGCATCATTCCACTCTAATCAATTACCTTCTTCATTACACACATTGTTCTAGGGATCAGTACTTTGTCATGGCTCTGTTCTGGGTGATGGTTTATAGCAATCCAAGCTACAGATAGTTTCCAAACCCATCCAAGAATTATTATATCTAAGTATATCTTAAGTAAGAAATTATATAGTTCCTCAGGTACAAAGTGCCCCTTTCCCTATCCTCTTACGTCTTTTCAGTCTTTATGTCTTGTTTTAGTCTAGCTACTTCTTCTCCCACATCCATTCCTATCCTATTGGCTGCCAGGAACAAAATTCAGAGGTACCTTAGGAGTACTTGGCATGTCAAACAACTCCTCCTTGAACCTGTTCAATATTTAAACAATACAAACAAGGTCAAATGAACTTAGATTTCTTATGGCCTCAGGTCTATACATCAGTGAGCACTGAGGACTTTGACATCACATGAACATTAATATGGAGGACTAAACACTTTCTCTTATACCCAAGACCTCTCAAACCTCTCTAAAACAGAAATAATATAGCACAAAGTATACTTCAGCTATCTCTAGGGCTTAGGATATCCAAAATCTTAAAAAAATGTTTAAAGAAAACATGAATTAACATTCTTTGATCCTGAATTCCTTCAGCACCCACCTTTCACCACTCATGCTACCAGCTGTGAGTCTGCACTTAGCAGATACAAGGGAAGGACACAGGCTCACAATAAAACCCACCCTTATACCCTGGTCTCCCCACCAATCTTTCCAGTGTTGTGAAGACCCCAAGTCCAGACAATGAAATTTTTCCTGTGAGAAACAGCCAGGTAGAAATAACCAGAAATAGTCATAACCCTTCTGAATAAAAAAAAATAAAAAAAAAAAAACAGCTGGGTGCCACAACCTTATGGCAACAGCACTGCAAAGCTCTGAACTGCTGGTGAACTGTGAATTGCTCAGCATGAAAGGAGGCCAATATGTTCTGAAATCCAACCCTGAAGGACGTCATAGTCAGAGAGGAGGCAGTCAGAATTTAGAGTCTGTATAGGAAAAAAAGTAATGGGAAGACTAGATAAACTGGAATCTACAATGGCAATTCTCACCACAGAAACTAAAGAGAGAATGTGTTGAGAATACAAATATACAGAAGCATAGGTTAGTCTAGAAGAGAAGCAGAATTAGTTAATTTTATTATTATCTAATAATAATATTGAAAGAATATATGCTTACTATACAAGCAAGACATACTGATCTTGAAGACAATATGCATAAAAATAACCTAAGGATTATAGGTCTCCCAGAAGAACAAAACAAGACAAAAAAGAAGTTAATATTGAAATGAATGAAGTAATAGAAAAGACTTCTCAGAATGTCCAAACATATAAATTGAAATTCCAGTTGAATTAATTAACAAACTATCTCCAAAAGGAAAAAAAAAGGCTGCAAAGAGCATAATGGTTTAATTGTAAATTCAACTCAGAAACAAGTTCTACAAGTTGTAAGAAGCATGTTCAAATACAAACTAAAAGAAATTCAAATAACACAAGAATATCTTGCAACTACTAGAAAAAAAATAAGAGGAAATGGAATGATACGTTCCAAAAAGACTTACATCAATTTATACTGAGTGAAGTAAGCAGAATCAGGAGAACATTACACGCAATAACAGTAATATTGTGCTGTGATCAACTATGACTGACTTAACTCTTCTCAGCAATGCAATGATCCAAGATGATTCCAAAAGATTCATGACAGAAAATGCTGTCCACATCAAGAGACAGAACCATTTAGTCTATATGCAGATTGAAACATATTATTTTCACTTGTGTGTGTGTATCTGTTTTGCATGTGTGTGGCTTCTCTCCTTCATTCTGAGTCTTCTTCCATCACATGACTAACATGGAAACATGTTTCTATCATTGCACAGGTATAACATATATCATATTTCTTGCCATCTTTGAGAGGAGGGAGAGAAGAGAGAAAGTGAGAAAAATTTGGAGCTCAAAATCTTACAAGAATTAATATTGAAAACTATCTTTACATATAATTGTGGTCTCAGAAAAAGAAAAGAAACTGCAAGGGAGCATATGAGGAGGAGGGGAGGCTTGAAAGGGGAAGCAAGAGAAAGACAGTGTTACTTTGATAGAGGGAGGGGGCTTCCACTCAGCAAAGTTCCTATGCATAAAGATAGATGGTCCATGAAGGGAGATGGGGACTTTACATTACTTGTAGCCTGGGCCTTTTTGTGCTTCAAAAGCCTACTCATCCTACATTGGAAGGTGGGGGATTTGGAAACCCTGATGGCAACTGGCATCTGGAAGAGTGGTAGAGATTTGACACAAGGATGACATTTTAAGCAAATATGTGGTGGGAGTGGGGAATAACCAGTGGAGGTTATAAATCAATAGTGGGCTATATAATCAAAGACATGAGAGAGAAACGCCCTACTATGAAGCAATGTCTTCTCTGACATCTGTAATAATTGGCATTGCTCTGAGAGTAAGGCACAATGGGAAAGGAAACATATAGGCAAGTCCTACAAGATGGTGACAGAAAGCACCTAAGAGGGAAAGCCTAAACCAAGTACTTTGGAAGCCTTGATTGTATGAAAAATGCAGGGAAATAGAAAGATCAGATGATGATAAGGACCATGAATATGAAAATGAAGGCTTAGAATAGACAGAAAGAGAAAGTTTTAAAAAATAGGGTGAGAGAAATGTTTTTTGAAAAGAGGCACAAAAAATGAAAAAAAAAGTACTACTTGTAGGGAAAGAGAGCAAGATGAATATACTTGACTAACTGAGAAAAAGTTGGGGAGAATTACATAGTCAACTGAAAACAGGAGAGGAAAAGATGAATTAATAAACATAACCCCAAAGGGAAAGGATAACCAATGAGAAAAGGGGATAAGGGCAAAAGGAAGAGAGCCCATGGAAACAGAGCCACCTTACAGAAAAGATTAAGATAAAATAACTAAAGAAACATAATATCATACATGTTTATAGCAGAAAAGGGGAAAAATCATAGCTTCAAAAATATTTATTATTAGAAACAGATGGAAGACAATATAAAACTAAATCTTATAGCTTAAACATGAACGGATTAAATAATCCAATAAAACAAAAAAGAGTGACAGACTGAATAAGTATTGAACTTTCAGATTCCCAATTTGGGCAGCCTAGAAATATAATTTACGATATTATTATTGAATTATTCAGCACCTTGAAGAGTGTTTGGCACATAGTAGCCACTTAATAAATGTTTATTGACTGACTGACTATATCCTTACTATATCTTTTCACATAAAGCTATATTTTCACAGAATTGATGAATGACATCAGACCACTCATGCTCATGCATAGCAATAGAACTAAACAATTATAAACATCTTATGTACTTAAATGTTGTTAAATTACTTTTTATATATTTTTTCTTGTGGAAACATTTTTTCCCAGTAGAGGATGCATACAAGTGAATAGGTTTCTGTATTGATAATGTATTTTTTGCTTTAGTATAATCAAGTGCCTCTGATTGAATACTGTGATTAAAGATCTTCCCCACACATCAATGGGCCTGGGAATATTTGCAGAAAGGCCCACACCTATTATTAATGAGGCACTGGTTCTCAAGGGTTATGATGCTCTCTGACTCTAAACAATTTATAAATACTCTGAAGGTGAGACTTTACTTTGGGTCTTAGTTTTGGAAGAACGTTTGTGTGCCAGATGAAACTCTGGGAAACCATTAAGCAGCCCTGCAACTTTGAAAATCAAGATGTTGGTGCTTCTCTCTCTGATAATTATATATGTATAGTCAGGCACTTGCATCTGTGTGAGGACTGGTGTTGTATGTATTGCTAACCATCAGACAATATGGAAGTGCTGTCTATTGACTTAGATTTCTCTGTTTCTATTTTCTCTGAAGTTCAAGGTGAACTTGAACCACGTGAATGATACATGTGCTTGATTAAAGTGATTGTTGACCCCTCAGAAGTTGCTTTCCTTTCAGAAAAATTGATCTAAGAACCTGTGATAACAGGCCCTCCATGTATGTTTGGAGCTCTTACTGATGCAGTTTCCCCAAACTTTAGTTTTCTTTACCAAGAGGCACTATTCTCTATCCTACAGATATTGTTCTATAGGATACAAGGATTAAAAATTTCAGTGCAGAAAGGGTCTTAGTGAACTCATAGTGTCCCAACACTTTCATTTTACAGGTGAGGAAGCTGAAGCCACAGTGAAGACAAATGGCATCTCAAATAGCCACAAGTAAGCCCCAAGGCTGGAATTTATACCTCCATATTTGATGCTTTCTCTACTATACCATGCATATAATTTTCAATATTTAGTTTAAATGGAAATGAAATTTACCAACTTCAAATCCATCCAATGTTTATTATATACAATATTGTAAGTGACCTGAGCACATAATGGTTTACATTCACTCAGAAAGACATTTTTGTGGTATAGTAAAGAGAGCAATTGTGCTGTATGTTCACAAGAAGAGGACATCAGTTCCAAGTAGTGACATTTGAAAAGGCTGAGTGGAGAAGGTAATATATAAACTTTAAGCTGGGTGTTAGAATTTTAATGGGACAAGACATTATAGGAATAGGGACAATATGAACAATGGTACAGAAGTAATGTTCTCAGAAATGTTAGAGTATGGAGTACAGGAAGGGAATTAACAGGAAATAAGATAGGAAAGGAAGGAAGGATTTGAATGCTAGCCTAAAAAATTTGGTTCTTATAACTTCTTACCATATGAAAAACTTCTAAGATTGATGTCCTAATAATGTCTTACAACAACAAAATCTACATGTAGGTGATATTTAGAAAGAATACAAAACAATGGTTCTTTATTCCCAAAGAAGTCACTATGTTTCCAATTATTGCTATTTGCCTTTCATTTTGAAAGAGGATCATGGCATTGGGAAGATAATTTCATGACTAGCAAATTAATTGGATTTAAGTGAGGGACGGCTGTGCAAAGTCACCAGTCTCACTCTCTTGCAGAGTCATTTGGGTCCGGTGGAAAGATATAGAACTGGATCACTGGAGATGACCCCAGATGCAATGGGAGACCTTGGCCTTTTAAAGGTAAGGCCTTACCCAGGTCTCAGTATATCTGAGGCAATGTCCAGCCAGTGATTAAGGCTAGATAAGAAATGAGGCAAAGAATGGCATCTTTTAATTTGTCAAAAAAAAATAATCAATCAGGAAAGGGAAGATCCTCAGAGTTTCTGGCCAAAATAAACAATTACTGTTTATACTTACTCTGAACCATCAGAGCCCAAACGATGACCAAATGAGGTTTTGGGCTGGGACCTATCCAATACAACACAATACAATTTATTAAGTGCCTAATATATTCCAGGCCAGGCAGCTAGATAGCACAGTGGATAAGTGATGGACCTTAAGTCAGAAAGACTCATTTTCCTGAGTCCCAATTTAACCTCAGACACTTACTAACTGTGTGTTTGTCTCAGTTTCTCATCCTCATATGTGGAATGAGCCCCTGGAGAGGGAAAGGACAAACCACTCCAATATCTTTGCCAAGAAAACCCCTAATGGGGTCATGGAGAGTTGGACATGACTGAAAATGACTGAAGAACAACAATATGTTTCAGATACTGTTGCTAATAAAAATAAAGACAATTTCGGTCCTCAATAGGTTTAAAATCTAAAGGGGCAGTTAATATTCAAAAAGAGTCAGGAAAGCACAGGAAGGAACAGAGATAGTGGGAAATGGGAACATAATCTTCTTCCATGGAGATGAAATAAGGCATAGCAGCAGAAGAAAAGTTGAGTGATCTGAAAGACCATTATTTGTCCTCCATAAAGAATGGCATTGGGAGGAGTTTGGGACTCCACCCTCCAATCCGTTAAACAGAGGGGAGAGGAAAATGAACTAGGTGCAGTCAATAAAGGTTTGGGTTAGCAGCATGGTGATGAGTTTAGAGGTGATGAGCCTGTCCTAGAATGGACATTTTGTTCTGGGGAGTGGAAACCAAGCAAAGCAGTACATGCAAAGTGCAGTGAGAGAGTTAGTCAAGTGTTCAGGAGTTCAGTTGCATTCAACATTTTGGCAAGATACTAGAGTGGTTCACCATTTTTTCTCCACTGGATTTCAGGCATACAAAGGTTAAATGACTTGCCAAGGCTCACACAACTAAGTAAGTGTGTGAGTTCACATTTGAACTCAGGTCTTCCTGACTCCAGGCCAAGCATTTTATCTGCTGAGTGACCTAGCTGCCCCTGAGTTAGTAATTAACTTCAATTAGAGTAAGTTAATAACCTAGGCATTTGGTTAATGAGCAAAAGCAAATAGCAAGAGGAATATGTTACCACATATTTGCTCAAGAAATATATTGCCTAGGCATGTGGTTGCATTGTTAGTAAAAGTCCCAATGGGAGAGCAGTCAGTGGCTTTCAATTAATTTCTTCCTGCTTTCAAATACCTGCTTAAATAGCCACATGTTGTTCTAGGTCACAACACTTGACTTCTCATACATCTATTTTTAATACTTTGGGGGTTACTTTCTTTTCTTTTCTTTTTTGTAAATGTAATGTGAATGTAGAAGGAGGCTATGACTCTTTGATTTTCCATACCATATCATGTGGAAAACGAACATGAAAAAGAACCCATCACAGCATTTCCCCCCCACTCAATAGATGCTATTTTGTGCTACATTAAATATTCTGTTGCAATGCAGATAGAATTCACCAAATGAAAATCTAAATATTTTTCAAAATCTTTATTATGGTCAACCTGAATAAGTAGGTAGAAGTAAGTTCTATTTGTATTCTACTTGATCAGCACTATAAAATAAATGCCAGTGCCACTGAGACTTAGGTTTTAGTCTTAGGTCTGTGACCTTGGCTAAGTCATATCATCTCTATTAACCTTATGTTCATTTATCTTGCATGATAACTTGAAATGCAACTTAGCTCATGACTCCCTGTACTAGTTTCTACTTTGACCCTGGTGGCCTTCTCACCAAAGGCAATGCTTTCACTCTTACGGCTTTCTCCTCCACCCAGTCAATTCCTTCCTGGATTTTGCATTTGATAATGTGCTCATGCCAAACATGATCACTTCAAACCTGGCTTGGGCCATGATTCTCTAATTGCCACCTTGACTCTGCTGCATAAATAGCAACTGTATTTATAATTGTTATTAAATCTATCAGGTCATTTAGCATATGATTTCCCAGTTTATCTCTCTTGTTTTTGTCAATTTTATTTATTCTTTTTCTGAAGTCATGATTGAAGCTCCTCCTTTTTAGAGTTTTCTGAGGCCAAATGAATTTTAATCCATCAAACTTCAAATGTATAAGTGTTTAAAATGTATTTCTCATATTATAAAGTTGCGGGGTTTTTTTCTTCTATGTGCATTTATTACTTTTTTAATTATAAAATTTAGTCCATTCACAATTGGGGTTATGATTGTTCAGCTTGTGCTTTCTTCTATTAACTATATGCAATACATATATAAGACATAAATATGTGTTCATGTATGCATATCCATCTGTAATAGAGTTTCATATCGTCATTTAGGCTATACCTTTTTTCGCTTTTGCTAATCTAAACTACATATATTTTTATCAAAGCTAATCCAAAATAATGACTTCAGATTTTCAAATGAATAATTTGAAAATTTCCTTATATAATAAGCAAATAATAATTTGACAATCTCATTTCCCAATTTTGTACAACCTCTCCTCCACAATTTTATGAATATTCATTTGGAAGAAAAGAAATAATAATGAGTTGTGAACTGATCACAAGATAAAGCAAAATGCTAGAGACTTTTATGATTCTGTTAATTATTTGAATCCTTTGAAATGATATTACTTTATATGCCAACCAAATTTTTGTTTTAATTAACATGAAATAATGGGGAAATGGTTTGATCCCTAAATATATGCTATAATTCAAGTGAGTATATTGATTTACTCTTCACCAAATGATTTAAAAAAAAAAAAACATTTTAACAGTTTTGTGAATTCTCTGGGTTTAGTTTCAAAGACAAATAGTCACACATTCTTGTAAATCATGTGGGATGAACTGCAGGTGTCTAAGTAAATTTCATCCATATGAACCATGACCTACACTCTTTTTCTCATCCTTTCTACATTCAGCAATGTATTGAAGAAGAAACCAGCCTTGTACCCAGTTAGGGGACCTTATGCAAATTTCATAGCCACTTGGGAAATGCAATGTCACCATCATTAAAGAATGTGACAGGTATTTGACCTTCATGAAAAGCTGACGTGAATGCTCTTTGTAAAGCATCTGTAGACATTCCCTAGCTAGACAAATGTCCATATTAACAAATCTAATATTACGATCCCTGACAAGTCATCATCCACTCCTCCTTTCAACACTTCCTTTAAAGAGACATCACTACCATTGGAAACAGCCTTATAGACAGTTCTAATCCTTAGGTAGCTCACCTTATCCATTCCTGTAAATCACAGCTTTCTAAAACTCCCCCCTCTAATCCCCTTTGCATCTAGTTCTGAACTCTAGGGTCAGGAAGAAAAAGTCTAATCCATCTTCCATATGGGACTGCTTCAAACACCTGAAGAGAGCCAGAAAACAACCCAAAAAGTTATTTTCTTTTCTCAGGCTAAAATCCCCAGTTCTTTCAGCCTCAAGGACAGAAATATTCCATAGCACATCTTGAAATTCTGACCTTGAGATTAAGGGAGAACTGAATTCATTTAAGTTTATACCTACAGTGTTCCTGATATAAAAGTGATGATAAAGTAAGAAATCTCAGTTCACACCTTCATTACAGACCTAGAAATGGAGACGGGGAGTTTCTGGAGATGGCTTAAGTTTTTGGCTATTGTGCTTACCAATGCAGATTAATTTGTTGTTCAGTCATATACCACTGTTCTTGACCCCATTTTGGAGTTTCTTGGCAGGAAAGATACTGGCCATTCCTTTCCCAGCTAATTTTACATATGAGGAAACTGAGGCAAACAGGGAGAAGTGAATTACCCAGGGTGACACAGGTGACCCAGCTAGTAAGTATCTGAGATTGAATTTGAACTCAGAAAGATAAGTCTTCCTGACTGCAGGTCCAGCACTCTATCCATCATACCATATAGCAATCTAATGCATGTTAAACAAATGGCATTAGAATAGAAGTCTCCACATATAGTATGGTGTCGGTCTGTGTCAGTATGGAGTTATTACTCTATCCCATTGCTCTCCCTCACTCTTTCATGGGTTGAATTACTCCTAATGTGACCTCTCTGGACACTCTCTCAGCTCCTCTTCTCTGGATTATTGGTTTGCCTTTAAAACTGGTGATCTGGAGGGGGCGGAGCCAATATGGCGAAGTAGAAAGACGCACATACACATAGCTCCAAACCCACAAACCACAGAACAGCAGAGGGGACTAACCCAGGGCGAATTCTGCACCCAGAGACCACAGAATATTGGAGCGAGGGAGATTTCTGTTCCGGAGAGACCTGGAAACCTCTCACGGGGGTCCTTCGCGCCGTGGACTGGGCGCCAGGGCGGGTAGCAGAGAGCAACCATACCGCGGCAGCGACACCATGAGAAAAAGATCCGAGAGGGCTACGGGACGAGATCTCCAGTGGCCACGCGGGTACCCCCACCCACAGAGGGACCAGCAAACCTCTCGCAAAAGGTCCGTCATGCTGCAGACGCGGTGCCCAGCCCGGACCTGTGATGGCGGCGGCCACGGCTCGGAGAGGCACAGATCTGAAAGGGCTCTGGAGGCGGGATTTTCAGCGGCATCACGGGCCCCCCCACCAACAGGTGACTGACGGGGGTAGGTGAGAGAGTCTCTTTGGTGGGTTGAGAGGGGAGTGAGGTGCCCCCAAGGCTCGGGCCCCCCCGGGAGGTGGGGGCTGAGAGGTGGCTGCGGACGGGGGCTCCCCAAGCGAGTGGGAGCCTGGATCCATTGTGGAAGGTCTGTGCATAAACCCCCTGAGGGAATTGAGCCAGAGAGGTGGTCCTGCCCCTGACCTCAGCACCTGAGCCTAATTTAACACTGAATAACAGCCCTGCCCCCGCCAAAAATCCTAAGGTGGGAAGCAGCATTTGAATCTCAGTCCCCAAACGCTGGCTGGGAGGACCAGGAGGCAAGGTGGGTGTGAGGAGAACATTCAGAGGTCAGGCCACTAGGTGGAGACAATGCCAAGAAAAGGGAAAAGAAATAAAACTATTGAAGGGTACTTTATTGGAGAAAAAACACTTCCTCCCTTCCTTTCTGATGGGGAGGAACAAGGCTTGCCATCAGGCAAAGACACAGAAATCGAGGACTCTGTGTCCCAGTCCACCCAATGGGCTCGGGCCATGGAAGAGCTCAAGAGGAATTTTGAAAATCAAGTTAGAGAGGTGGAGGAAAGACTGGGAAGGGAAATGAGAGGGATAAGGGAGAAGCATGAAAAACAGATCAGCTCCCTGCTAAAGGAGAACCAAAAAAATCTTGAAGAAATTGTCACCTTGAGAACTAGCCTAACTCAGCTTGCAAGGGAGGTGCAAGGGGCCAATGAGGAGAAGAATGCTTTGAAAAGCAGAATTAACCAAATGGAAAAGGAGATTCAAAAGCTCACTGAAGAAAATAGATCTTTCAAATCTGGAATGGTACAGATGGAAGCTTTGGACTTTTCGAGAAAGACAGATATCTCAGAACATACCGCGCAGATTCGAAAAATGGAAGATAATGTGAAATATCTTATTGGAAAAACAACTGACCTGGAAAATAGAATCAGGAGAGACAATGTAAAAATTCTGGGACTACCTGAAAACCATGATCAAAAGAAGAGCCTAGACATCATCTTCCATGAAATTATCAAGGAAAACTGCCCTGAGATTCTAGAACCAGAAGGCAAAATAAATATTCAAGGAATCCGCAGAACACCACCTGAAAGAGATCCAAAAAGAGAAACTCCTGGGAGCATTGTGGCCAAATTCCAGAATTCCCAGGTGAAAGAGAAAATATTGCAAGCAGCTAGAAAGAAACAATTCAAGTATTGTGGAAATACAATCAGGATAGTACAAGACCTGGCACCTTCTACATTGAGGGATAGAAGGGAATGGAATAGGATATTCCAGAAGTCAGAGGAACTAGGACTGAAGCCAAGAATCACCTACCCAGCAAAACTGACTATAATACTTCAGGAGAAAAAATGGTCTTTCAATGAAATAAAAGACTTTCAAATTTTCCTGATGAAAAGACCAGAGCTGGAAAGAAAATTTGACTTTCTAACACAAGAATGAAGACAACCATGAAAAGGCGAACAGCAAAGAGAAATCATAAGGGACTTACTAAAGCTGAACTGTTTACATTCCTACATGGAAAGACAATATTTATAACTCTTGAAACATTTCAGTATCTGGGCACTGGGTGGGAGTACACACACACACACACACACACGTGCACACACGTACACATACATAGAGACAGAGTGCACAGAGTGAATTGAAGAGGATGGGATCATATACTAAAAAAAAACAAAAAACAAAAAACAAAAACGAAATCAAGCAGTGAGAAAGAAATATTGGGAGGAGAAAGGAAGAAGTGATATGGGGCAAATTATCTCTCATAAGAGAGGCAAGCAAAAGTGGTGGGATAAAGAGGGGAGGCAAGAGAAAAACACGAGGTCTACTCTCATCACATTCCACTAAAGGAAAGAACATAATGCCCACTCATTTTGATAGGAAAACTTATCTCATAATACAGGAGAGTGGGGAACAGGGGCACAAGCAGGGTGGGGGGGAGGATAGAGGGGAGGGCATGGGGAGGAGAATGCAATATGAGGTCGACACTCATGAGGAGGGAAAGGACCATAAGAAAATAGAAGTAATGGGGGACAGGACAGGACTGAGGGAAATATAGTTAGGCCTATACAACACAACTAGTATGGAAAACATTTGCAAAACTAAACAGATATAGCCTATATTGAACTGCCTGTCTTCCAAGGGAAAGGGGTAGAGAGGGAGGGAGCTAAAGAAGTTGGAACTCAAAGTGTTAGGACCAAATGTAATGTTCTTACCACTGGGTAACAAGAAATACAGGTTAAGGGGTCAAGAAAGCTATACGGCCCTACAGGACAAAGACGGAGACAAGGGCAGGGAGGGAGGATAGAGGAGAGAGCAGATAGGTCACAGGGGCAATTAGAAAGCTTGGGTCTGGGGGGGGGGAGGGGAAAAAAGGGGAGAAAATTTGTAACCCAAAATTGTGTGAAAATAAATGTTAAAAGTTTAATAAAAAAAAAAACAAATAAAACCATAGCACTGAAAAAATAAAATAAAATAAAATTGGTGATCTCTGATGGGGGAACAATGAAAAGGGGAAAGATCCAAGGTCCCACCTCTCCCCAAACCAATTTTGTGGATTAATTTTCCTAAAAATTTCAGGTACAAATTATTTCTCTGCACTGGGAAATAGTAAAACATAATCAATTAATCTTTGTTTTGTTTTGATTTTTTCCACTCTAAGTCATCATATCAGGGAATGTCTAGGCAAACGCAAATCTCTCTGTCTCCTACCAGAAGATACTCTTTATTGTCTTTTCTACATTTGCCCAAGGGTATATCTAGGTCAGATGATTAATTACTTGGATCATACTTTTAAAAAAAAGGAAAGGAAAAATAAACAAATTCTTAAGAAATCAAGATTCAGGAAAGAAAAGGAGAATAAGTGAACATGAAAGGAGGTAGTGTAAGATTTCACCAGCTCTGGCTTTAACATTTACAGTAAAACAGTCTGTTCCATGGTGTTCATGAATGATTCAAATATATTGACCCTCGTCTGGAGTCAAGGACTAAAGATCTGGTACCTCATACTCTCCGAGCACACCTCCAACCATGGCACAGTTAAGAGTGTGGCAATAGCTTCTTCTTCACTTTGCTATCCAAGTATCAGTGAGCACTTAGTCCCCAGTGCTTGTCATCTTTCCCTCTTGTTTAGCATAGGAGATATTAGCTTGGAAGCTTAAAAAGTCTGACCATATCAGTCTAGAGTCAAGGCAACTGCCTAAAAGATCCAGGAGGAAAAAACACTGGTCAGGATGTTTGCCTTAATTAGAAAATTTCCTTTCCAAGTAGCACTAATGGTAGTGCCAAGATTGCATTACAAATCACTGGAAAGCAAAGCTATAGAAAATCTCCAGATAATGATCAATTTTATTTATTTGTATTCAATATAGCAAAATTCTCATATACTATAAGAATTAATGTAGTCTGATGGAAAACAATATCCACATCCAGAGAAAGAACTATGGAGTCTAAATTAGATAGAAATGTGCTATTTTCTTTTTTTTGGTTGTTTTTCTTCTTTCTTGTGGTTTTTGCCATTGATTCTAATTCTTCTTTACTACATGACTAATGTGATTATACACATATAGTTTACATCAAATTATTTTTATTAATTAATGAGTTAAATTTCAGTTTTCAACATTCACTTCCACAAAGTTAAGCTCCAAATTTTCTCCGCATCACTCCTGTCTGCTCCAAGAGATTGTGCATGCCAATTATCCCTTCACCCAATCTGGCATCCCTTCTATCACCAGAACCCTTTTTTTTTTTACCCCAATTCCCCTTCTATTTTCCTGTAGGGCAAGATTGCCTGCATATCTTATTTTCCAGTTGCATGTAAAAACAATTTTGAACATTTCTTTTTAAAAGTCTGAGTTCCAAATTCTTTCCTATCCTCCCTCCCCAAACACCATCCTTGAGAAGACAAGAAATTGAATATAGCTTATACGTGTGTAATGATGGAAAACACTTCCATAAGTCATGTTGTGAAAAACTAACTGTACTTTCTTCCATCCTATTCTGCCCCTCATATATTATATTTCTCTTTAAACCTGTTCCTCTTCAAAAGTGTTCAGATATGATTAAACCCTCCCCCAGTCTGCCTTCCCTTCTATAACCCCTCCTCTCTTATCCCCTCCACCATACTTTACTGTAGGGTAAGATAGATTGCTATACAAAATTGAGTGTGTATGTTATTCTTTCCTTAAACAAAATTCCACGAGATCAATATTCACTTTTTCTCTCTCATGTTCCACCTCTGCCCCTTCACTGTAACAGCATTTTCTAACCTCTTTTATGTGAGATAGTTTATCCCCTTCTACCTTTTCCTCTAACTACCCTAATACTGAGTTATAAATATCATCTTTCCATATAGGAATGTAAAGAGTTCAGTTTTAATAAGTCCCTTATGATTACTCATTCCTGTTTACCTTTTCATGTTTCTCTTGATTCTTGTATTTGAAAGTCAAATTTTCTGTTCTATTCTGGGCTTTGCATCACAAATGCTTGGAAGTTCTCTATTTTATTGAACGTCTATTTTTCCCCTAAAGTATTATACTCAGTTTTGCTGGGTAGGTGACTCTTGGTTTTAATCCTAGCTCCTTTGACCTCCAGAATATCATATTCCAAGCCCTCTAATTCCTTCATGTAGAAGCTGATAAATCTTGTGTTATTCTGATTGTACTTCCAAAATACTTGAATTGTTTCTGTCTGGCTACCTGCAATATTTTCTTCTTGACCTGAGAACTCTAGAATTTTTTTTTATTAATTTATTTAACTTTTTTAACATTCTTTTTCATAAAATATTGGGTTCCAAATTTTCTCTCCATTTGTCCCCTTGGCCCACCCCAAAACACCAAGCATTCTAATTGCCCCTATCACCAATCTGCCCCCTCTTTTGTCATCCCTCCCTTCCCTTTTCCCCATCTTCTCTTTGGTCCTGTAGGGCCAGATAACTTTCTATACCCTTTTACCTATATTTCTTATTTCCTAGTAGCAAGAACAGCACTCAGCAGTTGTTCCTAATATTTTGAGTTCCAACTTCTCTTCATCCCTCCCTCCCCACCCATTCACTTTGGAAGGCAAGCAATTCAATATAGATCATATCTGTGTAGTTTTGCAAATGCCTTCCATAATAGATGTGTTGTGTAAGACTAACTACATTTCCCTCCATCCTATCCTGTCCCCCATTGCTTCTATTTTCTCTTTTGATCCTGTCCCTCCCCAAGAGTGTTGACTTCAAATTGCTTCCTCTTCCCATTGCCCTCCCTTTCATCCTCCCCCCACCCTGCTTGTCCCCTTCTCCCCAACTTTCCTGTATTGTAAGAAAGTTTTCATACTAAAATGAGAGTGCATTTTATTCCTTCCTTTAGTAGCATGAGATGAGAGTAAACTTCATGTTTTTCTCTCACCTCCCTTCTTTTTCCCTCCACTAAAAAGTCTTTTCCTTGCCTCTTTTATGAGAGATAATTTGCCCCATTCGAGTTCTCCCTTTCTCCTCCCAATATATTTCTCTTTTACCACTTAATTTCATTTTTTAAGATATGATCCCATCCTATTCAATTCACTCTCTGCTCTCTGTCTCTGTGTGTGTGCGCATGCATGTGTAATCCCACCCAGTACCCAGATACTGAAAAGTTTCAAGAGTTACAAATATTTTCTTTCCATGTAGGAATGTAAACAGTTCAACTTTAGTAAGTCCCTTATGACTTCTCTTTGCTGTTTACCTTTTCATGCTTCTCTTCATTCTTGTGTTTGAAAGTCAAATTTTCTTTTCAGCTCTGGTCTTTTCATCAAGAATGCTTGAAAGTCCCCAATTTCATTGAAAGATCATTTTTTCCCCTTAAGTATTATACTCAGTTTTTCTGGGTAGGTGATTCTTGGTTTTAGTCCTAGTTCCTTTGACTTCTGGAATATCCTATTCCACTCCCTATGATCCCTTAATGTAGAAGCTGCTAGATTATGTGTTATCCTGATTGTATTTCCTCAGTACTTGAATTGTTTCTTTCTAGCTGCTTGCAATATTTTCTCCTTGACCAGGGAACTCTGGAATTTGGCCACAATGTTACTAGGAGTTTCTCCTTTTGGATCTCTTTCAGTAGGTGATAGGTGGATTCATTGAATACTTATTTTGCCCTCTGGTTCTAGAATGTCAGGGCAGTTTTCTTTGATAATTTCATGAAAGATGAGGTCTAGGCTCTTTTTTTGATCATGGCTTTCAGGTAGTCCCATAATTTTTAAATTGTCTCTCCTGGATCTGTTTTCCAGGTCAGTTGTTTTTTTCCCATGAGATATTTCACATTATCTTCCATTTTTTTCATTCTTTTGGTTTTGTTTTGTGATTTCTTGGTTTCTCATAAAGTCATTAGGCTCCATCTGTTCCATTTTAATTTTGAAAGAACTATTTTCTTCATTGAGCTTTTGAATCTCCTTTTCCATTTGGCTAATTCTCCTTTTTAAAGCATTCTTCTCCTCATTGGCTTTTTGAACCTCTTTTGCCAATTGAGTTAGCCTATTTTTCAAGGTGTTATTTTCTTTATCATTTTTTTGGGTCTCCTTTAGCAGAGTGCTGACCTGCTGTTCATGCTTCACTTGCATGTCTCTCATTGCTCTTCTCAGCTTTTCCTCCACCTCTCTAACTTGATTTTCAAAATCCTTTTTGAGCTCTTCCGTGGCCTGAGCCCATTGAGTGGGCTGGGATACAGAAGCCTTGACTTCTGTGTCTTTCCCTGATGGTAAGCATTGTTCTTCCTCATCAGAAAGGAAGGGAGGAAATGCCTGTTCACCAAGAAAGTAACCTTCTTTAGTCTTATTTCTTTTCCCTTTTCTGGGCATTTTCCCAGCCAGTGACTTGACTTCTGAGTATTCTCTTCACACCCAGTTTGCCTCCAGATCCTCCCAGCCAGTGCTTGGGGTCTGAGATTCAAATGCTGCTTCCCAGCCTCAGGGCTATGGGCGGAGGCGGGGCTGCTATTCAGTGTGAGATTGAGTTCAGGTGCTCAGGTGGGGGTTGGGCTGCCTCTCAGGCTCAGTTCCCTCAGGGGTTTTATGCAGAGACCTTCAACAATGGATCTGGGCTCCTGCCTGCTTGGGGAGCCCCAGTCTGTTCCCGCCTCCACTGCTGCCTCCCAAGGGGGCCTGAGTGATGGGGGCACCCCACTCCCCTCTCGACCCACCAAAGAGACCCTCTCACTGCCCCCATCACCTGTGAGTGGAGGGACCCATGTGGCCACTGGAGATTCCATCCCTGAAACCTGCTCAGATCTGCTCCTCTCGGCCCTGGGCGGCCATGGCAGGGCTGGTCTCAACTCCGCGTCCACAGTATGATGAAACTTTTGGAGAGGTTTTCAGGTCTCTAGAACAGAAATCTCCTCTGCTCCACCATTCTGTGGCCTCTGCTGCTCCAGAATTCGCCAGGGGTTCTTTTTTACAGATATTCTGTGGGTTGTGGGTTTGGAGCTATGTGTATATATGTCTTTCTACTCTGCCATCTTGGCTCTACTCCCCCCATCCCACAAATTCTTATAGAACCTCTTGCTACAAGACTGAACTGGTTTTCTTGCTCCTCATTTACATCATTTCATGCCCTCTCTCTGTGCCTTTGCAAAGGTTGTCCTAAATGCATAGAAATAATGTCCTTCCTGCCTTTGCCTTTTAGAACCCTTTACCACTTATTACATGTAGCCTTTCCAAACCCTTAGCTACTCCTCCTAGTGCTCTCTCAAATTGCCCCATATTTATTCTGTTCGTGTTTCCACTTTCTTGAGACAACTTTAGTTTTCTGTTTCTATTCTCAGCATTATAGTTCCTAAATTCTTGTTGATTGATTGTGTCTTAATCACTTTCCATTATCATTTTGTATTATACTCATTTGCATGTATGTTTTATCTCTGCAGTTTCGCCATAAGGAAGTCCTTTGAGGGCAGGACACAGAGCATAGTGCATCAATCATAGGGAGAGCTCCATAAATGTTTATCGAATGAAAAGTTCTATGACTATTTTGAAAATGTTTTACATGACTACACATGTATGGCATATATCAAATTACTTTCTTTCTCAATGAGGGTGGGAGAGATAGGGAGGGAATTTGGAACTCAAAGTTTTAGAAATGAATGTCAAAAATTGTTTTTACATGTAACTGGGGAGTAATAAAATACTAAATATAATGTCAAAATTTAAGAAGTTCTCTGCATCAAGGCACTTCTCTATAACAAACCTCATAAAACTTGATAGAATAGGGATTAGGGACTGAACCTATGATTCCATTGATATTGGGTACTCCTGTGAGGAAACTCTTACAAGCAATGTGGACCAGCCCATTCTCTTCAAACAACAGACATGGACAGTTGCCTAGAGTTCTGAGAGGGTTAATGACTTGCAAAGAATAATGCAAATAGCATGAATTAGAGGCTTGTCTTTTAACCCAGGTCTTTTGGACTTCAAAATCAATTAATATGTTATTAACTATGCCAAGCTACTAACAAAATGGAAAGTACAAAAGATTTGCTAGCCATTTTGCTCACATGACTTGTTTGATTGTCCTTCTTTTCCCAAATAAACCCATTTTCTTACTGATATGAAGACTATACAGACTCTCTCAAAAACATCCATAATCATATCTTTTTTATTTAAGTGGTAATCAAAGGGAAACCATAAGTTTCATTCAATTCAGATTTTGCTTCCAACCTATGTACACAGTACCAGGAGAAGTATGACTGATATTTTTCAACCTCTGCAAAAAACTATTCTCGTTGAAATCTATGGTTGGGATGACTTTTGCTCTTACTACAAGCCTTGATAGAAATTAGAAATTCTGTGTAAAAATAACTTCAAAGAAAATTATAGCAAGAGAAGTTAATACATTAGAAGATAAGGAAGGAATTATGAATACATAGTAAAGTCAGCTAGCTCACTTCACCTCTTACTAAAAAATCCCAATTTGTTTTTAAGTAACCACAGAGTTTAAATTTAAAATATCACATTAGGAATGGTGACTTCATTTTTAGAAAAATGATTTCACATGCTTCCTGAAAGTTTATTATTGAGATATTTGAGATCTACCCTTCACCTACATCATATGTAGCATGAGTAATTGTACTGATAGTTAATTTTTGGTTTTTGGTGGGGAGAGGGGATTAGCAAAGCACTAATTGGGTACCTCAAAGCATTTTTAGTCATTGTGTAACCTATATATTGTTTTCTTTTCTCTCAGATATGAAAAGTTATCATGTGTCATACATCAATGAAAAAGAAGGGGTTAAGTGTGTTTTTAAACATGAATAACTGTATAGTCTTTAAAAGTTCCTTTTCCAGATGGCCATCAATATACTTAGAGAGGAAAGAAATTAGATTAAGTTTGAAGATGTGAACAATACCTGCATATGTATGCTTTATAGGAAGGCACTGAACTTTCCTGGAAAAGGTCACCCCTTCCCTGTTTTGCCTTCACATCAGGGAATAAATTGTTTGTTTTGGTTACCTCTTCCTGTTGTTCTAGGGAGGTGAGACACCAGAGGATATTACTCAGTCCAGAGAAAATAGAAGAAATCACCCCTTGATTTGAAGGAAACAAATAGTGTTGGTGATTATGGGGAAGAGAACAGGTAAAAGTGGTAGCCAGTGAACAGAGACATTTAGGGAATTTGTGACTTCAATAGAATGGAGCCATACATGTGGAATTTCCATCTTGGCATCTTCACTGTTGTCTCATCTGCATGCTGCTTGTCTTATGGTCTTGTTTTAATATACGGTGCTCCTATACCAGCTGGTCACTTATTAAGCTGAGAGCAAGGACCATAAATCTATAATAGGCTGAAATAACAGCATATGAAGTCCAATGGTAAAAACATTGTGTGGCTTAGGGGTTCAGCAATACAACATAAAGCCTATGATGGTACAAATCTGATGATACAAATCAGATGATTTTATCATCTCAAAAGTGATGATACAAATCCCTTTCAGGAAAATGAGTGACCAACATGTATTACCATCTGATGGTGTTTCAAGAGCCTTCATTAAAAGAAGTTTGGATTTGTCTACACATACCAAAACCAGTGGTTGAAAAGTGAACATTTCAGCTGGTGGCTTTCTCCTCTTGAAGTCAAATGTTCTATTTCACTGAACTTAATATGATACTGACAGGATCTTTTGTAGAGAACCTAAGGAGGAAAGGTTCATATTGCATTATGGCCACCACTACTTTTAATTAGAATTCTTCATATATCTGTTAGGAAGTCAGAACAAATTTGCATACACACATATATGTATGTGTGTGTGTATATGTGGGCGTATGTGTGTACATAGTATCACTCACTATATGAAAAGAATTTTGCAAGGTGATATGAAAGAAATCTAAGATATAATCCTTCCCACCCATGAGTTTGGGGACTTAATCTAGAAAAGTAATAAAAATAACAATTCACTAACTAAAGGATAGTAGCCTGACCTCTATGTAACAACTGAAATAAAGGCATTGCGACAGTTCATATTCAAAATTTGACAGTTCATTATTTTATTGTTACTTGACATACACTAACGGTTTAGATTTTGTCAGGGATGGGAGGGGGCATTGGAGTGAGTAATATGTAACTTAGGTTTTGTTATCTTCCTGGATGTAACATCATTTTTATCACTAAATAGAAATTTGATCTCCTTGATTTTCTTTTTCCCTCCATGACAGAGGTCCCAAACTGGTTGACTGTAAACTCTCATTTTGGTGCTTTTGGAGCAAACACAGGAGCCATTCATTCCTCTCACTAATATTTGTTGACATTTCAAGTGAAATAAAGCACAGTTGAAGAGATACTACTGGTAGAATCACCTCTGAGATCATCTCCCATTTATTGTGTATGTATGTTACATATACTTAGATACTAACCTATTTCTCCCATTAGAATTTGAGATTCTTAATGGCAGGGCCCATATTTTCTTGTTGTTTGTTGATATTTTTGTTCTTCTAAAGTATCTGACAAGTCATAAATATTTAATAAATGCTTACTGATCAATTGATAACCCTCTCCTTAGAGATGACCGGTAGTTACCTGGGCCCCAAAAGATTGTTAACCCCTGTATTCAATTGGTCAAGAAGCATGTATTAAGTGCTTATCATGTGAGATAAAATGTAAGGCATAAAACATAGTCTCTGCCCAAAAGGAGTATATGCTCTAACAGAACTATCTAGGTATATAAACCTATCTAGGCAGACAACTATCCAGGTGTATAAAAGATGTGTACATAGAAGACAGAAGACCATCTTAATGGAGAGAGAAGTTGGGTTACAGTTGATGGCAGCTGTGCTGAATCATGATGGAAAGAGTGCTCAATGAAAAGCCAAAACACTTGGGTCTGAAATTTGCCTCTGCTACTAATTTGTGTGACTTTGAGTAACTCCTTCCTTTTCTTGGCCATGATCTTCATTGTCAACAAGATGAAGGGGTTTTGTAAAATAATCCAAAGGTCCTTTCCAAGTCTAAACTTGATGACCCTATTCCATCTAAGTCATTTTCAACTTCATTCTTGTATTTCTACTTTCCCCTACATCTCTCAGTTTCCAAGTATCAGCCTTTTTTATAGTACTTTAATGATACAATCTAGCATTGCAGGCTTGCTTTAAATTACTCATTACATCTATTCTTCATATCTATAGGATATTCAGTAGACTAGTTTCCTTTCCAGAATCATGTAGCTGATTTTTTTTTAATTAAGGCTACCTTTACCTGACTGTCTGATTCCTCAGTATATCTTTCTTGGTTTCAAGCTGATACTCTGAGATGCATCACTTTATTTTTAATTTTTTACTTTAATATTTAATTTCCTCCAAATACATGTAAAAACAATTTTCAATATTCTTTTTTTAAAATGAATTCCAAAATCTCTTCCTCCCTTTTTACCCCCCCCATTGAGAAGGCAATTTGAAAAAGGTTATCCATGTGTAATCATGCAAAACACATTTTCATATTAATCATGCTGTTAAAGAAAACATAGACCAAAATAAAACCTGAAGAAAAATAAAAAAAGTTTTGAAAGTGTGCTTCAATCTGTATTCAGATTCCATCCTTTCTCTCTCTGGCAATGGATAGCATTTTTCATAAGTCCTTCGGAGTTGTCTTAGATCATTGTATTGATGCATCACTTTAAATCCCCAGTCTGCTTTATCCAAATCTTATCTTGCCTTTGTCCTAGTAACAAACCACTAACTGATTATTGGACATTGTCACAGATATAAATCATAACTATTATAACTCGACACGTCCAAGTTTTCACTCATTCTGTTTTCCCCAAACAAAACCTTTTTCCCAACTTTCCTGTTTCTATAGAGAACCCCAGCCATCTCCCCAGTCCTCTAAGTCCTGAACCTTAGATTAATTTTTAACTCTACACTCTCCCGCCTACCCCACATCACCAGTCATCTATCAGGTCTTACACATTTTACCTCAACAATGTTTCTTACACATTGTCTTTTCTCCAAACACATGGCAAACATTTATTTCACACCTTCATCATCTCTCATCTTGGTGAAATAGCACCTCTTGTTTTCTCTTTTCTTCCATTCTTTCCTGTTTCTCATCTTATCCTCCACCTACCTGCCAGATTGATATCTACAAAGTATAGATCCGACAATATCATCCCCCATTCATGAAGCTTTAGGGACTTTCCATCATCCCTAGGATAAAGTACAATCTCCATGGTTTGGCACTTAAAACACTTCACAATCTGGGTCTAACCTATTTCCAAACTGATTGCACATTATTCTCTCTCAAAATTCTATGCCTATGTTCCAATCAAACTGTTTTATTTAATGTTCGTTATATCACTTCCTGGATCCATATTTTTACTTAGACTGCATCCCATGAAGGAATGCCCTGTCATCCTATCTCTGCCCTCTTCAAATCCCTGGGCCCTTTCCAGCTTTAAGTGAGATCCCAGTTTCCACATGAGTCCTTCCTTTATTTCCTCAGTTGTAAGTGTTCTCTACCCATCACACAATATTACTACTGCAAACACATTTTGTTTTTAATTCTCTATTTTCATACTGTATCTCCCTGTCTGCTCATGAGGACAGGGTCTGTTTCATTTCTGTCTGTTTCCTATTATCTAGAACACTTCCTAGTACCTAGCTGTTTTTTTAATGGAGGCTTGCTGAATTGCATTATGCATTCATGCTTTATAATAAAAATAGTTTGACACTCTTTGGACTACTGAACCTAATTTAGAGAAATTTTTGCGTAAATAAAACATTTCATACAAAAATCCATATGGTGTATAAAAAGAAAATTATGTATTTTATCTCCACATCCATATTTACAAGTCTATATATGGTGCATACATTATGTATGCATAATTATTAGCTCAACAAATATTTAACTTTCTGAGTAAAAAAAAAAGATAGAGCGATTAAAAAATCACAAGCCCATGCTTCCAGAGTGACCCACATTCATGTACAGCATTAGGAATTTAAATGTCATTTAAATGCTATTGCTTGGCAAATGTGATCAGTCTAGAATAGGAATAAGCTGGACCTGATATCATTATATTTGTAAGAAACTTTAAATTTGGCCTCTTTCCCTCCCTTCCCTCTTGTGCTTCTTTACAGAGAAATCCAAGTGTTCAGTAACAGAAGAAATTGTGCGAAAAGAACTGGCTGCTTGGACTTTGACCAAGTATTGTCTCATCATCATTTAACAGAACTGCATTCAGAAACAAAGCTATAAATAAGGAAAAAGAGAATGAAGACAGGGAGACTCAAAACTTCCTATGGTCCCTGTAGACCACTATCTTCATAGATTGTGTTTTTTCATACAAATGTCTAAATTAACACATATATGGCTTGTTCCTTTAGTAATTGGACTTCACCAAATAGGTATCAACAATACTTTTCTCCCCAAACTCTATTTTGTGTTAAAAAAATTCACATTGTTTCCTGCTTTTTAAGAGACACCACGGAAATGATGAGAGGAGAATATAAGTACAATTTAATCTTAACAAATCAGGGCAACCAAATAACTTCCTTGGTAGCCCAGGGCTTAGAGGATCCCAAAATACCGGGAGCTTAACTCCAGGGGCCTCAGGTTCTCTCTGTCTCTTCCTACCTTCCCCATCCCATCCTAGAATTAAATTCCAGGGAAATCTTCAAAACGAAAAGTAGATACGATCTATGTTTCAGGTTTCCCCAAATGTTGAGTAATAAGAATCCCTTTCAATCAAAGTACTCGACGTGGAAGTCAAGTATTGAACTCTTTTTTTTTTTTAATTTTCTTTCATCAGAGTAGCTGAACTACATAAGATATAAGACCTTCATCTACATTTATGAATAAATGCAGTAAGTTTAAACAATTAAATGGGTCATTATTCTCTCATCATATTAAATTCTAGAAGGTATAGATCCTTTGTGGCACTACAAAGCATATATTTTTAATTTATATTAGACCTTTAGCTTTTAAGCAATGTATAGTGATTAGTATGGCAAGTTGCCAATTCTAAATCTTTTGTTCTAGGTGATCACTTTTCTGTTTTACCTATAAGGTAGTTCTGTTGGCTACCCTCTTCTCTGAGAAGCTTGTAGTTGTGGACATCTTTGCTCTGTCTGTTCCTTGTATCTTGCTCTTGAATCACGAAGAGCAACTTCAGGATTGTTGGGAATATCTATTTATAAGAATCATTTGTTGCTGACTTGTGTTCAGAAATGGAAACAGAAAGAGAGAAGAATGAAAGAAAAAATCAGCATTAACCAGCCAAGTGAATGTCTCTCACTTCCAAGTGTTTTGTCTATATCATTATATTAAAGGTTGAAGAATGGTAGAAAAAAATCCACCCTGATTTCTGTACTCTAGTCTTGAAATCCAAGGGAGATAAAGCACAAGTGGATAGTCATTTCTGTAGCTCACTCTTGTAGGCCATAGAGGGTTAAGGTTCCTATGAGGCAGCTCCAGTCACTTTAAGTCATATGACTATTTCCTGTTTCATCCTTGCTAAGGTCTAATGTTCCTGTCCAGCTCCAGGGTAGATGTGACCTTCTGATAAATGTCCATGCCTTGGGATCATCAAGTGGATTGGTAGGCAAGGAATTCAGATTAAGCAAGGACTATACTGATCAATATCTTTCACTATCCCATCTATACCCTCAAAGTGCATAGTTTGAATTTAACATGTAACCAAATAGACTTTACATCAATTATACACATGCATTAATGGAGGGAAATGAGGCTAAGAAAGCAGTTCAAATGAATATATATACATATGTATGTATGTATGTTTGTATGTATATATGATGCACTGCAAGGCTAATGTGAGTAAACAAGGTGCTGTAATAGCCAACAAAGTTACTATGATCTTGGCTTACATTAAAGAAAGACAATGTGTTCTCAAGGGAGGAAATGCACTCGAGTAAAGTTAAAGTGACAAGAATAGCCATTAACTTCAGGTGGAATAGTTTCCTATTTCAGTTACCAAGGCAGATCATTCAACCAAGCATGGGCAATCAAGCCCAAGAACACTGAAATAAAAAATTATCTGTGTCCAGAGGCAGGCTGCTACTCTCATAAATCTTAGAAGTGAGACCCTGAAATTAGTTTAACAAGCAATGAAGCTGCCCATCTGAGACCTGCCATTTTAATTCCACTGTCCTCACAGTGTACCCCTAACCTGCATCCTTCATCCTCCACCTTCCACTCAGCATGAAGATACTGATTGCTTTGATTTTCAATGGCATGGGAGGAAGAAGAAATGAATCTTGCTAGGAAACCCAATGGGACACTTGTGTTTGTAGAGACTTCAAAGGTAAATGATGAAGTTCTCTGGACTGGGGATGGTTTGCCACCAAGGTACTTGGCAGCTATAGTCAGGTGATATAAGCTATTAATTTGTGTTTCTACATTTTGTAAGACCATGATAGTTTTCTCTTATCCAGAGGCTATTGAAGATGAAAACATTGCTGTTGTTACTGTGGTTGTTTTGTTATTGCCACTGAATAATTTCTGTTATGTCTGACTCTTTGTGAGCCCATTTGGAGTTATCTTAGTAAAGATACTGTAGATATTTGTCATTTCTTTTTATGGATCATTTTACAGATAAGGAATGGAGACAAACAGGGTTAAATGAGTTTCCCAGGGTGACACAGCTAGTAAGTATCTGAGTAATTGTTTCTATTCTGTCCAGAAACTCTGAGGGTCTTCCCCTCCCAGATCAATTCTTTTGGGAAGTCAAACTATGCAATCTTTTGCCTCAATTCTTACCTAGCCTAAATCAGACAAACTGAGGCCTGGGAAAGACCTAGCTTAAAGAGGCCAAGGTCTCCCATTGCATGCAAGGTCATTACCGGTCATCCTGACCTAAGTCTTGACACTGTATTCAGATGGCTCTGGAGGAGAGAGTGAGGCTGATGATTTTACGCAGCCCTGACTCACTTAAATCCAATTCACTTACAGGTCAAGATATCACCCTCCTAATGTCACTGGTCCTCTTAGAGAATGAAGAGCAAACAACTATCTGAAGGCCAGATTTGAATTCATAAAAATGAGTGCTCCTGATTCCAAGCCCACTGTGCCACTTAGCTGCCCATAAAGCTCTTGAGCATTGATGACCTCAGGTCCTGTCACAAATGTTTCAAAGAAATATATTATTCCTGATATAACCTTCCATTGTTAGATGGCCTCTGAAGCAATGTGGCCAGGTTTAAATACCATGTTTCAGAAGGGATATTGACCACCTGGAACGAATTGGGAGAACAAATAATATTTACGATGTCTCTATATAATGTGACTAAAGATCACGTACCAGCCAACAAGGCAAAAGTACTTCACCAGTTCATGTATTAGGTTTGGGTTTGTACTTATACTCCCAATGCTAAATCTGAATTTTGTTTAAGAAAATGGTAGCTTCGATGATAGTTAACAATGAAAGAAATGTGCCTTTGAATTGCCTGGGTCTACTCAGATTTCACTAGTCTTTAATTCCACTTCAGGGAGACAGGCACAATGAAGAGCAGGATAAGTTCAACACTGATCCTACAATACTGCCCAATCCTGATGCCTCATCAGGATGTGGATGTGGAAAAAACTCTAGGTTCTCAAAGGGTCCTTCTGGAGCATGGGTTCTGAGGGCTTCTACCAAGAGCCTCATAGTGCCTCCAAAACATGGTAACCGTTCTCATTGGAGTCATAAACTCAAAAAGAACTCCTTAATGCATTCTTCCCAAAAGTCTCTCGTAACAACTGTACAGTCTCATTAAGGGGATATCTGTCTGTCATCTGAAGACCACAGGAAAACACAATGCAAGGGAACACAGAGGCCACATAGGCCAATAGTATAGGAAAGACTTTTCCACTAACACGTACAGATTAAGCAAATTCTGGAAGGCATATATAAACCAGGGATGGGCCACCATCTGATGAATTGTGCTGACAGTGACAATTCCTTATCCCACATATTTGACAGGGAGAAGCTTCCGTCTCCCTTAGTAAATGACAGCAACCACAAAGCCAAAACCAAAAGATTTTTAAAATTTCAAGAAAATAAAAATTTTGATGAAAACTGAAGAATGATGGATGATAAAACTTTGAGAACAGATCTATAAGCCCAAGTACAAATCATGAATTCTCCAATTATTCTACCCTTACATGGACTCTACCTAGTTTCTAGCCATAACATAGAAAAATGAAACAAGTGTACTTAGAGACAGCCAAACTCTTCATTTTGGATGTGAGAGCAGTTGGATATGAGATTAGATTATAATGACCATTAAACACAAAGACAAGCAGAAAAATTGAATATGTACCAAAGACCAGTTTGCCTGTCCTATTATGCCACTCTCTGCTTTGTAGCAGCTAGGGTAAGGCTATGGCTTTTTGTTTTTGTTTTGTTTTGTTTTTAACTGAGAATATATTTAATGTAACTTCAAGCCCAGAGACAGGAACTTGATATGTGGAACAAAGAATTTTGGAGCAGTGTTTTTCTCATGTTGGCAGGGCCAGCTAAAAGCCCATTAGCGGAAACATACTGTTTCGTTTACATGAAAAACAGTGTTCTTAAACTTTCATCCTCCCTGGCCTCCTCCTCCCTCCACAACACACACACACACACACACACACACACACACACACACACACACACAGGCATGCACCTCAAAATAAACCCAACCACATTAAAGCCATACCTGTGACTCGAAAAAGGAAATTTATCTTGGTAGCCAATAAAAGAATAGTAGGTTTTTCTTGTTGTAAAGGCTCTGTATGCTCTGATGTGTGGCTCACTTCATTTGGCATTGCTTTAAAATCAGTAATGAATTTCCCTGACAGATACATGGTTGGTCAGATATCTGGCTGGAAATGATGTCTTTAGGGCCCAGGTTTGTACAGAATTGTAACAGTATGTGTACGCTGACCCCAAGTTGAAAGAATGTTTCATTTCAATGGTCTGAAGTGGGAACATATAGTCTCGGCTGTTTTCATTGCTTAAGCAGCACATTTCTATGAAGGGATTTATTTTAAAGAAACTTGAGGGTTGCATTGTGTTTCAATGGAAAGGTGAAAGGGAATGATTGGTATTTTGCCAACACTATTCTGATTACCTCCAAATATGTCCTTTATGTTAGTCACTGGGTGGGTTTTAATTAAAGGGAAAGGAATTCTGAATATAGGAATACTTCTGAGAGGAATAAGTTCCCTTTCCTCTCTCTTCCCAGTAAGTGGAATTTTTATCATTAATTTGTTTAACGTGTGATAATGTTTGAGATTGTTATCCTTATTAATTGCTGAAAACACTATCCTCATATCTTGGGAAAAGGAAGAGAAATGTAGAGGGAAGATTCATACGTTCAGGCACTATTGATGTAATTTACTGAGAATTTAGCTTGAACTTCAGTGATTTTTCGGTTCAAATTTCTTTCAGGCCAGAAATTGCTGCCCACAAAAATTCCAAAAAGAAAACCCAGAGACAACAGAAATTAAGAACAACTCAAACTGCATAGGATATAAAGCTGGAAGACACCTTAGGATATCCTCTAGTCTAACCTGTCATTGTACAAATGAAGAAACTAAAGTCCAGTGGGGACAAGTGACTCTCTCAAGGTTGGCAGGGTTATAAAACAATAGAGCTAGAAAATAAAGACAAGATCTCTATCTTCAAATCCATCACTTTCATATAGCATTTGAAGGTTTAAATGGCAACACCCCCCGCCCAAAACCATTCTGAAAGGTTTTGCCAGAATTAGTATCATTTAACATTTACTGATCAGGTATCACCGATATCTGTTTACTGGGGAATTCAGCACTCACCTGGGAAGGAAGGAAGGAAGGAAGGAAGGAAGGAAGGAAGGAAGGAAGGAAGGAAGGAAGGAAGGAAGGAAGGAAGGAAGGAAGGAAGGAAAGAAGGAAGGAAGGAAGGAAGGAAAGAAGGAAGGAAGGAAAGTAGGGACAAAAGAAGGAAGGAAAGGAGGGAGAATCCAAGCTTTACCAGGCCAATCATTCTATCCCAATTTTGGCCTCCTACAACTTGACACTGGTTGCCTTGTCTGCTTGAGAATCCTATACACTGTTGCCTAAATCCCAGAAAGACTCCACCTTGAGGCCAAACCCTAAAGGATGAGGAAAGCCAACCTGAACTAAATCCTCAATGATTAATATATTCCGGCCTCTTCATATCCTCCACATCCAGTGATGATAACCTTTTGCTATCAGTTTCAAACCTGTCCCTTATTGATCAATCCTATTTCCCATCCACTCTCCCCAAATGTATCACTCTAAAGCTACCTACCTCCCCTTCCACTGAGTTTCCTGGAATTCCTATTCCATAGGTAACAAATTTGCTTTCATCTTAAACCTTTCTCTTTCTTACCCTTTTTATTTTCTTGCACTCACTGAATCCAAAGTCTCCCCTGATGACACAGCTTACCTGGCCACCCTTTGCAACACTGATTGTACTTTTACTAGTATTTTGTAACAGTGATGAATTTGGAATACTCCTTGCCCTCCATTATCACTTCTAGATTCTTCCTCTGCCTCCTTCATTCAGTAAACTCTACTCCATTGAAGTTCATCTAAGCCGTATTTATCCCTCAGATATGATTCAAGTAGCTGTTATATACTGACCTCCAAGTCATTTTCCTTCCTTCCATAAAGAATTCAGTGCTTTGCTCAAATTTTTTCTCCTCCCCACCTCCTATCATTATACAAGGGGGAATTAATGTACATGTTGATATTCCCTCAAATATTCAAATAACTTGCTTACTCAGTTTACTCATTTCCCATTATATACTCTTCCACATAGCTTCAGTAACACAAAAGTCATACCTTTGCCCTTATGGTCATCCACAAGTATTCTACTTCCATGTTTATGAACTTGAAACCTCTTTATCTGATCATAATCTGTTGTTATTCCACCTCTCCTTTTAAGTTGAAACCCATAATACTATTCTTTGTTCTGAACTCTAGCCTCTCCACCGATCAGTACTTTCCTAGGCCAACAATTCTACATTGGCTTTACTCTCCTTGATACACCATCTCAACCCCTTGGGGAACTAATTCAGCTCTGCACTGGCCTGTTCTCTTAAATCCCTGCCCCCTCTATTTATTCTAGCACTGATCTTTCCTTACATGTCAACTATCACACACTGCTTTCACTTCTATTTTGCTATTGAATGAAGGTTAATAAAAGTTCACAATGATGCTGACAACGTTCACTGAATATTTATATCACATAATCTCAAGCAATCACTTACTACGGCAAGTCAATCCTTCACTATCCTACTTACCACAGAAACTTTTACAAACTTTTATTTCCTCCTCAAACCTTCCATGGCTTTCAAACCCCCTGTTCCCCCACCGTTCCCTTTGACTGAGAACTTTGCTTTATATTTCACTAAAAAAATCAGTACCCTTTACCAAGGGCTCATCTTCTGTTCCTCCTTTCATATCACTTAGATACCTTTGTCACTATTTCTTCCTTTACTCTTCTCTCACATGGAGAGGTGACCCTTTTCTTTGCCAAGCAATTGCAGCTACATTCACAAAAGATCCCATTACATCCTTCTCTAGCATACTCATTGTATTATCATTCCTATTTTCAAAAAGTTAATGTGAAATCAACTACCTTCTCCTATCTGCGTATAGCTCTTTTCTAATGCTTCTTGATCCTAGTCCTCCATTCTTTTACATTTTCTTTAATCCTGCTTCTCTTACAACTCAAAACTAAAACAAGAATGAGTATCTACACTAGAAGATTTTTTTCTTTAAATTCTCTTCAATTTATGTCAAATTTCATCTCCCCAAATTAAATTTCTGACATACTTCATTATTCTTAATATCTCCAAGTCACCTACACCATTTTCTTCTTATTCAGATCTAATCCTTATATCTTCTCCCATACCCTTTCCCATAACCTTCTCCCACAGAAGCTACAAGTAGAACGTTATGGGCAACATCTCTCTCTCTCTCTCTCTCTCTCTCTCTCTCTCTCTCTCTCTCTCTCTCTCTCTCTCTCTCTGCAGGTTAAATTGACAGTGACTTTATTTTTAATGGCATATGAAACTTATATTGAACTTTTGTTCCAGTAAAATCATAAGATCTTTAAATACAAATTCTTGTCTAGCCTAGCCCTTTCCCCAATGGCATACTATTTTTCAGTTGAATTTTTAAAAATTTAAATAAAGGGATTTTATGAGTATTCTTATTACATTAAACCCAATGCAATATTCTCTACCATGAAAACCATTTATATATTTAAACCATTATTGTCATTGCAATTTAACTCATCATAGATAATCTAACTCAACTTTATTTTTGATGAAGAAGCTGAGGCTCAGAGAATAGGAATGACTTTTTCTGAAATCACAGAAATAATCATTCTTAGGACCAGGACAAAATCACAACTTATAGTTCCATATCCACCAATTATTTACTATATCCATTTATCATTTACTATGATGGTTATGTCTTAGAGATGCATGTAACTGTAAATTTAATACTTGTGTAATCTATACAATGAGCCCAGTCAGTGAAATTGTGGACACCAAAAAGCCAAGAATAAATATTCACAGCACTCCACTACGGAATTTCTTCCCAATTCACACAGATGACTATTTTTTTTAATGTTTCAGATTTGGTCATTCAAACAGTTCTTGAATATGCCTAGCTAATACATCATTTTCACATATCTCCATTATGTACATAAAGGTATCATGAAAGTTTTGTCAAATGTCAGCTAAATCTAAATATACCATGTTTATATATGTCAAGGACTCTTAACCTGAGGACCACGAAATTCATATTCTCATATGTATATATGCATATTCACATACATATTTGTGTAATGTATATTTATACATTTTTACGTATATACATATATTTATTCCTATGTATATATATGTATATATGTATACATATATATACATATGTACATATAGGCATTCATCATTTGGTGGACATTACTTTTATTGGATGATAAATTTTAAGCTATTATAACTTGAATGATGCAAACTTCATAGTGGAAATTTCATTTATCTTTTGAAAACTAGATAGATTGTGAGAAATCAAATCTATAACTTAAGTAGAACACATAATATATGTGTTTGGAACAGATTGTATGCTTGCTAAGAATCATCATTCTTAAATAGAATACTATTAAGTGTGGGCTATTTCTACTAGAGCATTCTTGCTAATGTTGGAATAATGGAATTTTTTAGGATGCTGAAAAATCCAAAGAACAAATCTCATGTTATCACCAGAAAATTAAAAGTTTATTAATGATAAGGACTCTAACTTAAGACAAACAGGATCAATAATCTATACAGCATGTTCCAGGTTGCATTGTATTGTTCTAAATCTTTATAAATGAGTCAAAAAACTATGAAGTATGAGAATATTACCAGGAAATAAGATACTTAAATAGACTATTGCTATATTAACTTTGTTCACAATCAGATTAGACACGTCCTGTTGTAGAATTTATGTGTATTGGTAGAATACTGGAAAACTAACTAGAGAAAAAAAGTTAGTCATAATTAGAAGGCCAGCTTTCTGAATATAATTAAAGTAGAATATTAGTTAATAGCTCATATAGTATGATTTGCTTTGCATTGTTTTAAATAGATGTAAGGATTTGTTTCTAGCTGATGGAGTATATAGGACAGCTAGTTGACACAACAGATAGAATACTGGGTTGGAAGTCAGCAAGATCAAAAAGACCCAACTCAAAAGTAACCTCAGGCATTTAAAACCTGTGTGACTCTGAGAAAATCACTTAACCCTTTTTGTCTCAGTTTCAAAGGAAATGACAAATCACTCCAGTATCTTTGCAAGAAAAGCCCAAGGACAGCTTTTCCATGAATCATAAAAAGTTGAATGTGATTGAACAATAACAATATGACTATCAGGTAAAATATGTAAAGAATACAAACTTATTCCCTGATATTGCAGCTAATCTGTCTAAAGAGTTTTTTCTTTTTTTAATTGAATTGATGAAAATATGCTAGAATGCCAGAAACATGGCTGGGAAAATACAATATTACTTTTTTTCAAGCATTCCTTTTTATTAATTATTATAGTTATATTAAAAATGTCATACAATATTTTACACATTATGTTATATATAATCATAATCATAACCAACAGCTGTTATAAAACTACCTGATAAAAACATCAGAGTTGTAAATGTCTTTTTAAAAATTAATTTCTTCGTTTTCTGTATTCTACACCCACTTCTGTAAGTCATAGATTATTTTCCCCATCCCTACCTATTACCTGCCCCTTCCTCCCAGAGATGGCATGCAATATTGTATGGGTCTACACATACATTCTTATTAAATACATTTTCACCTTAGTCTTGTTGCATAGAAGAGTTAAAACGAATGAGAGAAACCAAAACAAAACATAACACAATCCAATTGTGTTCTGCAATCCAATTCTACAGTTCCTCCTCTGAATGTGAAAGGCGATTTGCCTCAAAAGTCCACTGGGAATTTTTTAGGTCCTTGCATTGCTGTGAAAGACTGTCTACCAGAAAAATTCATCACACATTGTGCTTGTTTCTAAGTACAAAGTTCTCCTAGTTCTGCTCCTTTTACTCAGCATCAGTTCATTTAAGTCTTTCCAAGTCTCTCTGAAGTCTTCTTATAGCACAATAGTATTCCATTACATTGATATACCACAACTTGTTCAACCATTCCCCAATTGAAGGGCATCCCCTTGATTTCCAGTTATTGGCCCCCACAAAGAGAGTTGCTATAAATATTTTTCTATGTGTGGGACGCATTCCTATTTTTATGATCTTTTTGGAATATAGTCCTGGAAGAAATACTGTTGGGTCAAAGAGTATAAACATTTTTGTAGCCCTTTGGGCATAGCTCCAGATTTCTCTTCAGAATAGTTGGATCAACACAGTTCCACCAACAATGAATTAGTGTTCCAACTCTCCCACATCTACTCCAACAATTAACATCTTCCGTTTTGTCATGTTAACCAATATGATAGGTGTGATGTGGTACCTGAGAGTTGTTTTGATTTGCATCTCTCTAATCAATAGTGACTAAGAGCAATTTTTCATATGACTATAGATAGCCTTATTTTTTTTCCTTTGAAAAAATTATTCAGAGGAAATAATTTCCTCTTAAAAATGCCTATTCAAATCCTTTGACCATTTATCACTTGGGGAATGACTTGTATTCTTGTACATTTGACTAAGTACTATATATATTTTAGAAATGAGATCTTTATCACAAACACTAGGTGCAAAGAATTCCCAGTTTTATGCTTCCCTCCTAATCTTGGTTGCATTGGGTTTGTAAAAAAAACTTTTCAATTTAGTGTAATCATAATTTTCCATTTTACACTTCATAAGTGCAAAAATGCATACTTTTCTATCTCTTATTTACCCAAAAATTTCTCCATTCTCAATAAAACTGACAAATATGCTATTCCTTGCTTGTCTAATTTATTTATGGTATCAATCTTTATACCTAGATCATATACCCATTTGGACTTTATTCTTGTGTACAGTGTCAGGAATTGGTCTATGCCCAGTTTCCACCACACTGTTTTCCAGTTTTCCCAGCAAATTCTGTCAAACGGTGAGTTCTTATCCCAGAAGCTGGGGTCCTTGGGTTTATCAAAAAGTAGAGTGCTAAATTCATTGACTTCTGTGTCTTGAGTGCATAGCATATTCCCCTGGTCTACTCCTCTATTTCTTAGCCAGTAAGTGGTTTTGATGATTGCTGTTTTATAATATAACTTGAGTTCTGGTAGGGCTAGACCGCCTTCCCTAGCACTTCTTTTCATTGGTTCCTTTGATAGTCTGGGCCTTTTGTTCTTCCAAATTAATTTTGATATTATTATTTTTTGGCTCTAGAAAATAATTTTCTGGTAGTTTGATTGGTATGGCACTGAGTCAGTAACTTAATTTCAGTAGACTTGTCTTTATTATATTAGCTTAGCCTATCCATTAGCAACTGATATTTTTCCAGTTGCTTAGATCTGACTTTATTTATGTGAAAAGTGTTTTGTAATTGCAATCATATAGTCCCTGGGTTTGTTTTAGCAGTTAGACTTCCAGATTTTTTATAGTGTCTACAGTGGTTTTAAATGAGATTTCTCTTCCTATGTCACGCTGTAGGACTTTCTTAGTAATATATAGAAATGGAGATGCTTTATGTGTATTTCATAACCTGCAACTTTGTCAAAGTTGTTTATTATTTCAAGTAGTTTTTTACTTGATTCTCTGGGATTGTCTAAGTACATCATCATATCATCTGCAAAGAGTGATAACTTAGTTTCTTCTTTGTCTGTTCTAATTCTTTCAATTTCTTTTTCATCTCTTATTCCTAAAATTAACATTTCTAATACCATATCAAATAACAACTGGGGTGATAATAGAGATCCTTGTTTCACCCCTGATCTTATTAGAAAGGCATCTAGCTTATCCCCATTACATATAATGCCTGCTGATGGTTTTAGATAGATATTGTTTATTATTTTATGGATGTCTCCATTTATTCCTATGCTCTCCAGTGTTTACAATAAGAATGGGTGTTGTATTTTGTCAAAAGATTTCTCTGCATCTACTGAGATAATCATATGGTTTCTGTTAGTTTTGTTGTTTATATGATCAAAAATACTGATAGCTTTCCTAAAATTGAACCAGCCCTGGATTCCTGGTATAATTCCTACCTCATCGTAATGTACTTTTCTAGTATAAGTTGCTGCATTATTTTTGCTAATATCTTATTTAAATTTTTTGTATCTATATTAGTTAGAGAAATTGGTCTATAATATTTTTTCTCTGTTTTGGTTCTTAGTGGTTTAGGTATCAGAATCATTTTTTATGAAAACAATAATTTGGTAGGACTCCTCCACCAATTTTCCCAAATAGTTTATATAATATTAGAAGTAACTGTTCTTTATATGTTTGATAGAATTCACTTGTAAATCCATCTAGCCCTGGAAATATTTTCCTAGGGAGTTCATAGATGACTTATACAGTTTCTTTTTCTGAGATGAGTTATTTAAGTTTTCAACCGATCCTTATATTAATCTGGGAAATTTGCATTTTTTAAAATATTCATCCATCTCACCTAGATTGTCAAATTTATGACCATAGAGTTGGGCAAAATAATTTATAATTACTATTTTAATTTCCTCCTCTTTGGGGGCAAATTCATCCTTTTCATTGTGATATTGGTAATTTAGCTTTCTTCTTTCTTTTTTTTAATCAAATTGACCAAAGGAGTATCAGTTTTATTGTTTTATTTTTCATAAGACCAAATCTTAGCTTCGTTTATTAGTTCTATAGTTTTCTTAATTTCAATTTTATTAATCTCTCCTTTGGTTTTCAGTATCTCCAATTTTGTGTTTACTTGGGGATTTTCAATTTGTTCTTTTTCTAGCTTTCTCAGCTTTATTCCCAATTAATTGATTTCCTCTTTCTCTCTTTTATTCATGTAGGTGTTCAATGATATAAAAGTTTCCCTAAGAACTGCTTTTGGAGTATGCCATAAGTTTTGGTAGGTTGTCTCATTATTGTCATTCTCTGGGATGAAGTTGTTGATTGTTTCAATGATTTGTTGTTTAGCTCACTCATCCTTTAGGATTAGATTATGTAGTTTCCAATTAATTTTTGATCTATCTTTCCATGGCCTTTTATTATGCATAAATTTTTATTGCACTATTATCTGAGAACTATTCATTGACTGCCTCTGCCTTTCTGCACTGGATTGTGAGGTTTTTATGCCTTAGTACATGATCAATTTTTGTAAATGTGGCATGTACCACTGAAAGAAAAGATATATTCCTTTCAATCCCCATTCAGTTTTCTCCACAGATGTGTCATATCTACCTTATTCAGAGTGTTATTCACCTCTTTAACTTCTTTCTTGTTTATTTTGAGGCTAGATTTATCAAGTTCATAGAGGGGAGGTTGAAGTCCCCCACTAGTATAGTTTTGCTATTTCTTCCTGTAACTCCCTTAAATTCTCCTCTAAGAACTTGGATGCTATACCAGTTGGTGCATATATGTTTAGGAACATTTCTTCATTATCTTTGGTGCCTTTTAACAGGATACAGTTTCCTTCCTTATCTATTTTGATTACATCTCTTTCTGCTTTTGCTTTGTGTGAGGTAAGGATTGCTACCCTTGTTTTATAACACTAGGTGATTCATAATATATTCTACTTCAACCTTTTACCTTTTACCTGTGGATATCCCCCTCTACTATAATAAGATTTTGTGCCTCTACCTGTGATGTAATTTACGTTTTTATGCCTCCTCGTTTACATAACTCCCATTACAATCCCTCTGTACCCTTAAGTAACATTTTTTATGGTCACATCATTTAATTTATACCCACTCCCTCTATCTATGTATCTTTTAAATATCATAATAAATATACAATTCTCAAGATTAGCAAGTA
Organism: Notamacropus eugenii; assembly: GCF_028372415.1. Lineage (NCBI taxonomy): Eukaryota > Metazoa > Chordata > Mammalia > Diprotodontia > Macropodidae > Notamacropus > Notamacropus eugenii. Next base: position 72,307,434 of record NC_092878.1, on the reverse strand, counting down.
TCATCTTCCTTTATAGGGATGTAAACAGTTTGCTCATATTGAATGACGAGCTATTTTTCCCCTGTTTATCTTTCTATGCCTCTCTTGAGACTTGTGTTTGAAGATCAAATGTTTTATTGACCTCCAGCCCTTTCATTAGGTAGGTCTCAAATCCCTTATTTCATTGCATGTCCATCTCCTTGCCTGAAATATTTTGCTCAGTTTTCCTGGGTAATTGATTCTTAGCCTATGGAAAGTGGACTGGTATAATTACAAGTGATTGTGCAGGATGAATATGCAAACTGAAGTTTATGGTAAAAACAACAAAGCCAAAATGTACCCTTAGAATTTTGTTCTAGGAAACTCCCTTAGTCTAGAATTCAATATACTCCTTTTAAAAAGCAGTTGCTAGATACATATTGGACTTTGTTAGAGATTGAACAAATGACTTTGGGTCATGAGGTAATATTAAGGCCAGGAATCCCAATTATTACCTGGGCGATGAGTAGCCCAGCTTCACACAGAATTAGACATGTGCAAGAGGCTAGCATAATTAAATGGAAATAATATATTCAAAATAGATTTAAAATGGACAAAAGTTGAGTTTCTGCTTTACATGAGTCTATAGTAAACAGAAATACTGAGGGAAATGACATACCTGCTGAACCACATCAACAGCTGGTACAGTCCTTGATAAAATGGAATGAGGGTTATGATGGATTAACTGAAAAACAAAAGAGACGTGTGGTTTACTGATGGGACAGCAAAATATTTGAGCCACAAAAGACATTGGAAAGCAGTTGCTTATAACCCATGTACTAGGCAGACTTTGAAAAGTACTGGGATAGAAGGAAGTAGTCAATATGTTGGATTTATTGCAATACATCAATCAAGTACATTGAAACAGAACAAGGAGGAAAGTGTCATATATTCACTGATTCATGAGTGGTAGCTAATGGGTTAGCTACAGGGATGCTCATATGGAAAAATCAAAATTGGGAAAGACACGGCAAAAACGTCTGGGGAAAAGAATTATGGGAAGATATATGGGATATGTCTTTCGTTACTAATTTGTCAGTTTTTCATGTAGATGCTCACATAACCCTCACCACACTAGAACATGAGTACAATGCACATGTTGATTGACTAGCAAAGATTGCTACTCAACATATTGTCCCTACTCTGATACCAAGTGATGAGCTGGTACTTGAAAGATGAGTCCATCAAACAACTGGCCACTTGGGGGTCCAGGATGTACAATAGGGAGCACAAGACCAAGGTATTAGTATCTCTCATTCATTGTTAAAACAAGTAACAGAAGAATGTTACATATGTTAGTTGGAAAAGAAACATATTGTTTCTTGGGTAGTAACTAGAGAGATAGCAAAGGGAAAAGTACCAGACAAAATTTGGCAAATGGATTATATTGTACCTCTACCCCAAGATAAAGGGTGCAAATTTATATGCACTTCTGTTAACACCTGTTCTGGTGTACATATAAGAATATAACCCAGAAAAAAATACCTGTAAAACTCTAGATATCATAAGTCTATATTATGGAACCCCAATGAGTATTCAAAGTGACAATGGGTCACATTTCAAAGGTAAAGAAATGAAGACATATTGTGTATTAAACTATACAGAATGGATATATCTTATTCCATATTATCCACAAGCACCTGGGTTAATTGAAAGAATGAATGACTTACTTAAAGAACAGTTAAGGAAGTTAAGTTCTATTCATTCTTATCAACATTGGAAAGATAGTTTGTTCACTGTTTTATGTAATTTGAATAATAAACCATTGGGAGGAAGTACACCTCTAGCCAGAATGATGACCCCAAATCTGCAAATTAGAAAACAACAAACATATAAGATCTCAAATATTGAATATTGGACCGTGAAGCCAGATGTCCCAGCAACATATCCAGGGACTTCTGGCTCAGCAGGACATTATTTAGAGGACTTTTGCTTGGATAGAAAAGAAATAAGAAAAATCCCTGCAGGAATATGTAAGAGAATCCCTAAAAATTATTTTGGACAGATATTACCTAAATCAAGATTAGCAGCTCGAAGAATACATGTATTTACTGGAGGGATAGATTCCAGTTATCTAGAAGACGTTACTGTGACATTCCAAAATTTAGGTGAAGAACACATACAGTTTTGTAAAAATGATAAAATAGTTCAAGTGATTATTATACCTTGTGAAGCAATGCTTCCTGTGAAAACTGACCCTCCTTCTGAAATAACTAGCAGAAGAATCAAAGAATTGGGTTCTACTGATAGAATAAATTGGGAGGTAAAATATGGGTCAGATGGAAGCAGATAATGTACCAAAAGCTGCAGAAATTATAGTACACAGGAAAGATAATACCATAACTCTTGTCTACTCCAGAGAAGATAATTACCAAATTGTACCCTTAGCTCATATATTCTACCATGAATGAGGCTATGATAGTGATTTCATGGACGCCAGAAGTATGCCTGACCCTATATTTACTCTGCTTCTGATTACCATCTCCTAGTTTATTTTTGGCTTTTTGTTTGTTCACCTTGTTTGTCAGATTTGGTTTCTGCAGACTTAGTACTCTCTTCCTGCAGATGTCTAATCTATTAAGCCAGATGTCACTCCCTGCCTATGTCTGTGCTGGTGTGATCCCTGGACCTGGCATTAACCAACCTGGATACCAACTAAAAACTAACCTCTTGAATGGGATCCTTTGGGTCAAGGACACCTCTATGTCCAATTTCAGCAGGAGGTAGCTATAGAAGAAGAGACTTTCACCCTTTACTCCAAGATTTTAGGCTCTATTCATTCGAAAGGGAGAATGATGTGTTCAAGCCCCACCCTAAGATATTGTTTTATGTGCTTATTTTGTGTGATCCATGTTATATTGTTGTAAAGTTCTGTTGATACTAGTTGCCCAAGAAATGGTTTTATATGTTTATTTTCTGTTATCCCTGTTACAGTTCTATTGATGCCAGTTGCCCCATTGACCTATATAATGAATATGAAAAATCTTGGGGCTAAAAATAATGATAACTTAAATGAGAAGATCCTTCCTTTTCATTAATAGGTCCATGTGACCTGTTTAAATCACATCTAAGCCTAAGTCACATGTGGTGGGAGGCTCGAGGAGCTTGCTGAATGGATGGAACAGGAAGGGTGGAGTAGAGCTGGGAAGAAGTTGCTGACAGCAGTTAGAGCAGAAATGAAAGGTTTCAGGCAGGAAGACACAGTTAGTCTTAGAAGTGTTTGCTAATGGGAAGGTCCAGGCAGAAGGTAGAGGCTTGGAAATGGCTTTCTCCCCTGCAGTGCTAATGTACATTGACTTCTTGGTTGCTATAATGGGTTTGACTTTCTGGTGTCTGAATAAATATTTTTCTTCTGCCTTCTATATGGAGAGTCAGTTATACTTTGTGATTCAGAACTATGCCAGCATATTCATAGACACCCTCAGTGCTGTGAAGGTTGCCTTGGCAATACATAGGGTCAAAGGAGAAAACAGAATAATTGTGGAGGGCAGGATAACATAGAGGGAAATATAGTTAGTCTTTCACTATTCACTGTGACTATTATGGAGGTGTTTTGCATAACCACACATGTATAACCTGTATTGAATTGCTAGCCTTCTCAATGGGGGTGGGTGGGAAGGGAAGAAGACAGAGTATTTGGAACAACAAGCTTTAAAAATAAATGTTAAAAATTATTTTTACATGCAACTGGGAAATAAGATACACACACACACACACACACACACACACACACACACACACACACACACATATATATATATATCTGCATTGGTTCACACCAACTGTATAATCATGCCCATATTACTCTCTGCTCAACTCATTTTCTCTATCTCTTTATATCTTGCTCTCTTTGACCCCTCCACCAATCCTTTTTTTTTTTTTTTGTATCATCTTCCCTGTCATCTCATAAGTTAGTAACTGTCTTGTTTACTTGTATTTGTATCCCCAGCATTTAGCACAATTGCTGGCACATGATAAATGTCCTCTCTCTCTCTCTCTCTCTCTCTCTCTCTCTCTCTCTCTCTCTCTCTCTCTCTGTTTCTCTGTCTCTATCCCTGCCTCTCTCAGTCTCTCTTCTTCCCTCCCCAGGGGGAAAAAAAAGATAATACTTAAGTAGAATATAATTTAGATTGTCATTGTAAGATTACTAAACTTTCACAGTAAAAATCCCAAATTTTCTTTGGAAAAAAAAATGATAAGTAATTAGAAATCATATGTCTAACTTTGTAAAAATAAATATTCTTCAGAGGATGTTCCAGTGTTTTTTGTATTGACCAAAATGGCTTTCAGAGAGTATTTTCTAGGTAATGGGGTATAATAAAATTTCAAAGATTCAAGACCCTAAGATAAGATAAAATAAAATGGAAAAACTGACCATGCATTAATACTTTATTCTATGTCTAACATTACGCTAAATGCTGCAGATTAAAGGAAAAACACACAGATAATCCCCTTCCCTCAAATAGTTTATATTCTAATAGTGAAAAACAGAAAATAAAGTGGAACTGGAAAGCAAGAAATAGGGGTAGTATAGTACCTGGCTGCTGGTTGGAAGAGAGAGACAAATCTTGCAGAGTGAAATGACCTGAGGTTAAGTGAATATAGCTGGGGTATCCCATGAAATGGTGATATAGGCTAGCTAGGGCATCACTAATCAGGGAGGCTGACATAATAGCTGAGATTTACCAGTGGTGAAGAGCCTATAGGTATGGAGGTAGAGAATAAACTTGGAGAATGAGCACAGTTTTACACTAATGTTGAATCAGTTTCTACCCCAGGATTGCTATTCATGTTGCTTTAATACAAATAGCTACACTCCCAGAAAATTCATTGTAGAAACCTCATGTTATATAGCTAACCAAAAATCATGTCTATAATTTCAGTAGAATAAATAGTCCACAGCCTATAGAGATTGCAAGACAAAGCAAAGCAGAATCTTTAGCTGTTTTTGTTTTACTAACAGTGCCCCTGATTGAATAAAGTGATTAAAGAAGATCTTCCCCACACCTTGATGGGCCTGCTCATTGAGGGAATCTTGATTAGGGAAGTTGTTTTGAAGGAGGGTTACAAGTACCTTTTGTTTTTTTCTACTGAGGCACTGGGTCAGAGGGTTATGCCTTCTGGCTCTGAAAAGTGTGTAAATGCTCTGAGGGTGAGGTTTTGCTTTGGGACTTACTGAGTAGAACGGTTTTTTGGCCAGAGCAGGACTCTGGGAAGCAGCTATGGATCTGCCTTTCCTACCCCACTCACCTTGGAAAATCCAGATGTTTTCTGTCTGGTAAAGATACACGTATGTTAATGGTCAGACATTTTGGAAGCATGTCTGTTGACTTTTGATTTCTCTGTATTTTCACTGAAGTTCAGGGTGCTGACATTTTCCCCTGAAATAACCGAATGATACATGTGCTTCACTAAAGTGATTGTTAACCCCTCAAAAGTTGCCTTTCCTTTTAGAGAAGCAGATCAAAGAACCTGTGATAACAAGCCCCCCTGTGTATGTTGGAGTGCTTATCAATACAGATGTTCCAATTTCCCAATGTATATTTCTATGTAATTTTAAATACATGTTTCCAGCAAATAAATTCTAAAACGATTGGCAGCCAATCAATACTCTTAACTGGAATATAGTTATGCATTGACACTGGATTTATTTCTACTCAAAATTTCTTAGAGGGAGAAGCCAAGATGGCGGTGTTGAAAGATACATGTATACTGGCTCCAAACCCACAGCCCATAAATTACCTGTAAAGAAGAACTCCCAACAAATTCGGGAGCAGCAGAAGCCACAGAACAAGAGAGTGGAGGAGGTTTCTGTTCCAGAGAGTCCTGAAAAACCAACACGAAAGGTCTATCATGACCCCGGACCTGGAGCACAACCCAGCCCTGCCTTGGCCTCACAGCACTGAGAGGAGTGGATTCGAGCAGGCTTCAGGGACGGATTCTCCAGAGGCTGAGCAGGTCCCTCCACCCACAGGTGACAAGGGTCGGTGAAAGAGTCTTTTTGGGTGGCCGAGAGGGGAATGGGGTGTGCATTGGCTTGGGCCCCCTTGGGAGGCAACAGCGGGGGCGGCGGGCGGACAGGGGCTCCCCAAGCAGCCAGGAGCTCAGATTCACTGTCGAAGGTCTCCACATAAACCCCCTGAGGGAACTGAGCCCCATGTGCTGGCCCTGCCCCCACCTGAGCATCTGAACTTAATCTCACACTGAATAGCAGCCCTGCCCCCTCTGAAAGCCCTCAAGCTGGGAAGCAGCATTTAAATCTCAGACTCCAAGCGCTGGCTGGGCAGATCTGGAGGCCAGCTGGGTGTGTGAAGAGGAAGCTCAGAAGTCAAGTCACTGGCTGGGAAAATGCCCAGAAAAGGGGAAAAAAAATAAGAGCATAGAAGGTTACTTTCTTGGTGAACAGATATCTCCTCCCTTCCTTTCTGATGAGGAAGAACAATGCTTACCATCAGGGAAAGACACAGAAATCAAGGCTTCTGTATCCCAAACATCCAACAGAAATATTCCATGGGCTCAGGCCATGGAAGAGCTCAAAAAGAATTTTGAAAATCAAGTTAGAGAGGTGGAGGAAAAACCGGGAAGAGAAATGAGAGAGATGCAAAAAAAGCATGAAAAGCAGGTCAACAGCTTGCTAAAGGAGACCCCAAAAAATGCTGAAGAAAATAACACCTTGAAAAATAGGCTAACTCAATTGGCAAAAGAGGTTCAAAAAGTCAATGAGGAGAAGAATGCTTTCAAAAGCAGAATTAACCAAATGGAAAAGGAGGTTCAAAAGATCACTGAAGAAAATAGTTCTTTAAAAAATAGAATGGAACAGATGGAGGCTAATGACTTTATGAGAAACCAAGAAATCACAAAACAAAACCAAAAGAATGAAAAAATAGATGATAATGTGAAATATCTCATTGGAAAAACAACTGACCTGGAAAATAGGTTCAGTAGAGACAATTTAAAAATTATGAGACTTCCTGAAAGCCAAGAAGAGAAAAAGAGCTTAGACATCATCTTTCATGGAATTATCAAGGAAAACTGCCCTGACATTCTAGAACCAGAGGGCAAAATAAGTATTCAGGGAATCCACAGATCACCACCACCTGAAAGAGATCCAAAAAGAGAAACTCCTAGGAACATTGTGGACAAATTCCAGAGTTCCCTGGTAAAGGAGAAAATATTCCAAGCAGCTGGAAAGAAACAATTCAAGTACTGTGGGAATACAATCAGGATAACACAAGATCTAGCAGCTTCTACATTAAGGGATCATAGGGAGTGGAATAGGATATTCCAGAAGTCAAAGGAACTAGGACTAAAACCAAGAATCACCTACCCAGAAAAACTGAGTGTAATACTTCAGGAGAAAAATAGTCTTTCAATGAAATCGAGGACTTTCAAACATTCTTGATATAAAGACCAGAGCTGAAAAGAAAATTTGACTTTCAAACACAAGAATGAAGAGAAGCAAGAAAAGGTAAACAGCAAAGAGAAGTCATAAGCGACTTACTAAAGTTGAACTGTTTACATTCCTACATGGAAAGACAATATTTGTAACTCTTGAAACTTTTAAGTATCTGGTTAGTGGGTGGGATTACACACACACACACACACACACACAGAGAGACACAGCACAGAGTGTATTGAATAGGATGGGATCATATCTTAAAAAATGAAATTCAGCGGTGAGAGAGAAATGTATTAGGGGGAGAAAGGGAGAAATGGAATGGTGCAAATTATCTCTCATAAAAGAAGCAAGCAAAAGACTTATTAGTGGAGGGATAAAGAGGGGAGGTGAGAGAAAAACATGAAGTTTACTGTCATCACATTCCACTAAAGGAAGGAATAAAATGCACACTTATTTTGGTATGAAAACCTATCTTGCAATACAGGAAAGTGGGGGATAAGGGGATAAGCAAGGTGGGTGGGATGATGGAAGGGAGGGCAATGGGAGGAGGAAGCAATTTGAAGTCAACACTCTTGGGGAGGGACAGGATCCAAAGAGAGAATAGAAGCAATGGAGGGCAGGATAGGATGGAGGGAAATATAGTTAGTCTTACACAACACGACTATTACGGAAGTCATTTGCAAAACTACACAGATATGGCCTATATTGAATTGCTTGCCTTCCAAAGGGAATGGGTGGGAGGAAGGGATGAAGAGAAGTTGGAACTGAAAGTTTTAGGAACAACTGCTGAGTATTGTTCTTGCATACAACTAGGAAATAAGAAATACAGGCAATGGGGTATAGAAAGTTACCTGGCCCTACAGGGCAAAAGAGAAGATGAGGACAAGGGAAGGGAGGGATGATAGAAGAGAGGGCAGATTGGTGATAGAAGCAATTAGAATGCTCGGTGTTGTGGGGTGTCGGGAGGGGACAAATGGGGAGAAAATTTGGAACCCAAAATTTTGTGGAAAATGAATTTTAAAAGTTAAATAAATTAATTAAAAAATAAAATTTCCTATTGAGGTTGAATTCTTGGGAATTATTAGAATAATGGAAATGCCACATTATCATTGGAAAGTAGGTGGATAACTGTAAGGTTTGAACTGCATTCTCAAAGTGGATCATGACATCAAGGAGATGATGACATGACTCATCGAATTGAATTTGAGGGAGGGAGGGCTGTGCAAAGTCACCAGCCTCACTTTATCCTCAAGAGACATCTGGGTCCAGTGACTGGATATAGATCAAGACAACTGGAGATGATTCCATATGCATTAGATCCCATTTGCTTAGACTCAAGTCTTCTTAAATATAATACAATTAGCTATTAATAATGTTTCAATTCACACTATAAATTTCCTATGAAGATTCAATTAATGGAGATAGAAAGAATACTGGAAACATAACAGCAGAAACACTACATTATCACTGGAAATTTATATAGTTATCTAGAATTCAGGCAACCATTTACAAGATCATAGTCCATAATCCATAAAACATGATTTAATTTATTAGTTGATCTAAAAATCTGTTGACATGGATTTTTGAAATATTTTATCTTTTTCTGATTTCATGTAAAAACAAGTTTTAACATTCTTTTAAATATTTTGGAGCTTTACATTTTTTCCCTTATTCTATGACCTTTCCTTATATTGAGAAGGAAAACAATTCGATATGGATGATACGTGTGCAGTCATGCAAAACATTTCCCTATTAGCCATGTGAAAAAAGAAAACACAGATAAAAAAAAAGAAAGTTTAAAAAGTATGCTTCTATCTGCATTCAGATTCTATTAGTTCTTTCCCTGGAGGTAGATAGTATTTCTCATCATAAGACTTTTTCTTGTATTGTATTATATTGTAAGTAATTCACAATTGTTCTCCTGGTTTTATTCACTTCACTTTGCATCAGTTTATGTAAGTCTTTCCAGGTTTTTCATAAAACACTTACTCATCATTTTATTTTTAATGGCACAGTAGTATTCCATCACAATAATATACCACAACTTGTTCAGTCACTTCTCAATTGATGGATGCTCCCTCAATTTTAAAATACTTTGGTACACATAAGTCTTTCCCCCAACCCATTTTTCAATCTCTTGGGCATACATGTATAGTAGGGTCATTGCTGTATTAATGGGTATGCAGTTATAAAGCACTTTGGACATAATTCCAAATTGCTCTCCTTAATGATTGGATCAGTTCACAACTCTATTAACAGTTTACTAGTGTTTCAGTTTTACTACATCTTCCAACATTTTTTAATTTCCTTTTTTTTGTCATATTAGCCAATTTGAGAGGTGAAATGTAGAACCAGAGAATTGTTTTAATTTGCATTTCTCTAATCAATAGAAATTTAGAACATTTTTTCCCATACAATTATGGAAATCTTTGATTTCTTCTTTTAAAAAAATGTCTGGTCATATTTTTGACCATTTATTATTAGAGTATCATTTGTGTTCTTATAGATTTGATTCAGTTCTGTATATATTTGAGAAATGAGGTCTTAATCAGAGACATTTGACATAATTCACACACACACAGAGTTTTCTGTTTTTCTATTGATTTTTGTTGTGTTGGTTTTGTTTAGGCAAAGACTTCTTATATTAATGTAATCAAAATTATCCATTTTACTTCATTTAATGTTCTCTATCTCTTGTTTTGTCATAAATTTTTCCCTTATGCGTAGATTTGACAGGTAAGATATTCTATGCTCCCTCAATTTTTTTTTGGTATTACCCTTTATGCCTAAATTACACAGCCATTTTGACCTTATCTTGGTGTACAGTGTGAGATATTGATCTATATTTAGTTTCTGCCAAACTGCTTTCCAGATTTCTCAGAATTTTTTGTCAACTAATGAGTTCTTGTCACAAAAGCCTGAATCTTTGCATTTATTTTTTTAAACTTTTTAAAAATTTATTTGTTTTCAACATTCATTTCCACAAAATTTTGACTTCCAAATTTTCTCACCATCTCTCCCCTCCTCCCACCCTAAAATGCCAAGCATTCTAATTACCCCTACCACATATGTGCCCTCCCTTTTAAGATCCCTCCCTTCTCTTATCTTGATCTTCTCTTTTGTCCTGTATTGCAAGATAAATTTCTATACCCCATTAGCTTTATTTCCCAGTTGTATGCAAGAACAATACTCAACAATTATTCCTAAAACTTTGAGTTCCAACTTGTCTTCCTTCCTCCCTCCCCACCCATCCCCATTGGGAAAGCAAGTAATTCAATATAGGCTACATATGTGTAGTTTTGCAAATGACTTCCATAACAGTCATGTTGTGTAAGACTAACTATATTTCCCTCCATCCTATCCTGCCCCCCATTACTTCTGTTCTCTCCTTTGACCTTGTCCCTCCCCAAGAGTGTTGATTTCTAATTACTCCCTCCTCCCATTGTCCTCCCTTCCATCATCCCCCCATCCTCCTTATCACTTTCTCCCCCACTTTCCTGTACTGTAAGATAAGTTTTCATACAAACATTAGTGTATATTTTATTCCTTCATTGAGTCAAATGTGATGAGAGTAAGTTTCATATTTTCCCTCTTACCTCCCCCCTTTTCTCTCCATTGAAAAGTCTTATTCCTGCCTCTTTTATGAGAGATTATTTGCCCCCTTCCATTTCTCCTTTTCTCCTCCCAATATATTATTCTCTCACTCCTTAATTTTATTTTTTTGGATATGATACCTTCCTATTCAACTCACTCTGTTCTCTCTGTCTCTCTCTCTCTTTATGTGTGTGTGTGTGTGTTTGTGTGTGTGTGTGTGTGTGTGTATAATCCCACCAACTACCCAGATAGTGAAAGAAGTTTCAAGAGTTACAAATATTGTCTTTCCATGTAGGAATGTAAACAGTTCAACTTTATTAAATCCCTTACAATTTCTTTTTCTGGTTTACCTTTTCATGTTTCTCTTGATTCTTGTGTTTGAAAGTCAAATTTTCTTTTCAGCTCTGATCTTTTCATAAAGAATACTTTAAAGTCCTCTATTTCATGGAAAGATCATTTTTTCCCTGAAGTATTATGCTCAGTTTTGCTGTGTAGATGATTCTTGGTTTTAGTTCTAGTTCCTTTGACTTCGGGAATATCGTATTCCATGCCTTTCAATACCTTAATGTAGAAGCTGATAGCTCTTACTTCATCCTAATTGTATTTCCACAACACTCAAAATGTTTCTTTCTAGATGCTTGCAAGATTTTCTCCTTGACCTGGGAACTCTGGAATTTGGCTATAATGTTCCTAGGAGTTTCTCATTTTGGATCTCTTTCAGGAGGTGATTGGTGAATTCTTTCAACATTTATTTTACTTTCTGGTTCTAGGATATCAGGTCAGTTTTCTTTGATAATTTCATGAAAGATGATGTCTAAGCTCTTTTTTTGGTCATGGTTTTCATGTAGTCTTATAATTTTTAAATTGTCTCTCCTGGATTTATTTTCCAAGTCAGTTGTTATTCCAATGAGATATTTCATATTATCTTCTATTTTTTCATTCTTTTGATTTTGTTTTGTGGTTTCTTGGTTTCTCATGAAGTCATTAGCCTCCATCTGTTCCATTCTAATTTTTAAAGAACTATTTTCTTCAGTGAGCTTTTGAACCTCCTTTTCCATTTGGTTAATTCTGCTTTTTAAATTATTCTTCTCTTCTTTGATTTTTTGAACCTCTTTTGCCAATTGAGTTAGCCTATATTTACAGCTGTTATTTTTTTCAGCATTTTTTGGGTCTCCTTTAGCAAGATTTTGACTCACATTTTCTTGCATCTCTCTCATTTCTCTTCCCAATTGTTCCTCCACCTCTCTTACTTGATTTTCAAAATCCTTTTTGAGCTCTTCCATGGCCTGTTTGGGATACAGAAGCCTTGATTTTTATGTCTTTCCTTGATGGTAAGCGTTGTTCTTCCTCATCTGAAAGGATGGAAGAAGATATGTGTTCACCAAGGAAATAATCTTCTATAGTCTTATTTTTTCCCTTTTTTGGGCATTTTCCCAACCAGTTCCTTGACTTTGGAGTCCTTTGTCAAGAGTAGGGTATACTTTGGCAATCTGTAAGATCTCACTCCCTCCAAGGTGGCACACTCAAGCATGTACACTGATCTGGGAGCAACCAGAAATTTTGTGTCCAGAATCTGTGAGAAGTAGAGTTTCCTCTCCACAACCACCTGGCCTCCAGTTCCACCAAGCCTGCAATGGGGGCTGAGATTCCGATAAGCTGCTCAATTCCTCCAGGAGCAGGGCCACCACACAGGGCTGAGGTACAAATCAGGTGCTCAGTTCCCCCAGGGGCTTTATGATCTGACAATGGGTGCAAGCTGCTGTGGGAGCTGCTGCTACCTGATGGGGCCTCTGCTGCTGCCATCTGAGGCTGGAGCTATGGGGAGACCCAGCTCCTTTCTCAGCCAGCTGAAAAAACCCTCTCACTGACCTTTGGCACCTGTGGTTTGAGGGATCTTCAAACTGTTGCTACTGCTGCTGGGGATTCTGCCCTCGAGACCTGCTGGGGTACTACTCTGGGCACTATGCTACGTGGTCAAGAGTGGGCTGGGGTCTGTTCTGTATCTGGTGTGACAGACCTTTCCCATTGGTCTTTCAGGTCACCCCAGCCTGGAATTCTCTTCCATTCCATTGTTCTGTGGCTTCTACTAATCTAGAATTTGTTGAGAGTTTTTCATTATAGGTATTTTATGGGCTGTGGGGGAAGAACTAGTGTATGTGCATCTTTCTACTCCACCATATTGGCTCTGCCCCTCCAATTTTTGCATTTATAAAAGACTGTATTACTATGATGATTTGCTACTGTGTATTTTGTACCTAATATGTTCCAGTGCTGTACAATATCTGTTCACTAGTACTGGATTGTTTTGATGATTGCAAGTTTTATAATACAGTTTAAAATCTGGCAACACTAAGTCACTTGCCTTCACATTTTTTTTTTATCTCCTGATATTCTTGACCTTCTTTTCTTCCAGATAATATTTTATTGTTTTAGCTCTATAAAATAAATTTTTGCTGGTTTGATTGGTATGGCACTTCATAAGCAAATTAATTAATTAAATTAATAAGTAGTGTTATATTGGCTTGGCCTACCCATGAGGAATTATTTTTTCTCCAATTGTTTCCTGTGTTTTCCAATATTTTTAATAGGATTGAATTTGTGGAAAACATATATATATTTTTCTACTCCCTATTATCTCCTCCTGACCAGTTTTCCAACCCACTTACCATTTGTAGGTTGAGAACTCCAAAGTCTTCTGCTACTATTGTTGAACTGCCTCCAAGGCCTAGTGCAGGCACCACTATGTGACCACATGGTATGCACTGGATTCCAGTTCTGACTACCACCCTGGCGTGACAGATATTTCCTGGTACACTAACCTTCTAAATTGTCCCTGGCTGAAAAATGGTTTCACTCCAATATTTGGTTGGTTCTGATGCTATAGAATTTGATTTGAGGCATTATTTTAAAGTTTGAAGGGGAATTTCAGAGAGCTCAGGAGATTCCTTGTCTTTACTCCACAATTTTGATTCCACTTCTCAACACAGATTTTGGAAAATTTGTGGAAGGATATAGTACTTTTGACAGAAAAAACATGACCTTTGGATTACAGACTTAGAGCTAAAAAGGATGTTAGTGGCCACAATACAATTTTTTAATGCTAAAGATGAGTAAACTGATGATTAGAGATACTTAAGTAAAGTAAGATATAGATATAGATATATACATATGTATATGTATACACATATACATTGCTATTTTTTACTTAATCCCAATAGACGTCTATATTTTTGGTAGAACTGATACAAATCTTTAGACTATTGAGAGCTTAGGTAGAGAAATTCAATATTTTCACAGCTAGATTGCTAACCAGAAGCCATGTGTGTGATATAAAAATAGAATATATATTCCACAAACCATATGAGATGTAGTGATTAATTTTATATTGTACTATATGCTTATAAGAATGTGTTGACAGCCAAGGGGGAATCTTGTTAATACTAAGAATGGAGATTTTAAAGTACAATATATATCTATGTATTAGCACTGGAATAATTCCAACTGGAGTTTTCCTATTGGTGTTGAAATAATAGAAATAGCTAGAACACTATGAACATTAGAAACCTGACAATTTCATTGAAAAACTGGCTCACTTACTGGAAATCATGCATTTAAATTATTAAGTAGAACACGTTGTCAACAGTCAAGAGAGGATGACTCAGTTTGCTTAGAGTTCATCTAAATAGCTTCAAGGGCTAACTAATGATGTATATTAATAGATATCGTATTGCCTTCCCCATTAGAATGTAAGTTCCTTAAAATCAGGGATTTTCTTGCTTTACTATTTGTATCCCTAGAATTTACCTCAACACTTTGTACATTATAAGGGCTTAACAAATGCTTCATTCATTCATTCACTCATTCATTCATTCATTTGTTCATGCATATTAATGCAAGAAATCAAATTACTTAGCTGAATACATTTGGACATGACTCTGCATTACTTCCAACTATAAGATTTCATAGTTATGCTGGACTAATGCAAATAGTTACAATTCCAGAAACTTTACAGTAGGAACTTCATATAATCATTGAAATTAGACAACCAGGTAGAGGTCTTACATAAAGTAAAAGTTGAGAAGAACAAGAGTCTACAGGCTCTACAGGATGTTTCCATTTATTTATTTTTATTTTATTGCTCTGTATAGTTATGAGGATGTATAAAAACAAAGCTACAAGTCTGTCATATTATTGGCAGGAATGAAACTTCTTAAGAAAAACAGAGATGTTGACACTGGACTGGAAATTTTCTATTGTTGTTAGATTGAGCCAAACAGAATACTGGATACATCATAGTAGAAATCCCCTGTTATCTTTGTAACACAAGATAGCTAACTAGAAATTATATACTATATGTAAGTTAAGAACACAGTAAAAAAATCTAGCTTTGTTTTCTAGCTATTAAAACCTGCTGGTTGCTGGGCCTATCATACATATCTCCCCATCCCAGGCTATCTTCTACTTTCCCCACCTTTCCCCCTATTCATTAAACTCTGTTGGCTCTATATCACCTCAAGGATAAAATATAAAATCTTCTAGGTAGCATTCAAAACCCTTTATAGTTTGCTCCCCCAACACTTTTCTGGTTTTCTTATACCTTACACCTCCCCATTATACCCTCTATGTACTCTACAATTCAGTGACATCGACTTCCTTGCTGTTCCTCAAATAAGGCACCATATTTCCCAACTCCAGGAAGGTTCTTTGAAGTCCCCCGTGCTTGAAATGCTCTTCATCCTCATGTCTACCTCCTGATTTCCCTGGCTTCCTTCAAACAGTGACTAAAATCTTTCCTTCTATAAGAAATCTAGTTCCTTCCTTCTGGCAATTGCTTCTAATTATCCTGCATTTAGTTTGTTTGTCCATATTGTTTATATGTTGAATCTCTACTTGTCTAAGAATTACCAGAGAGCTGGGACTTCTCTTGGCTATTCTCTGTATCTCTTGCTCTTAGCACAGTGCCTGGTATATTACACCTACTTAATAAATGTATATTGATTGACTGACTACTGTACTGGTTTTAGCATTGCACCTATACAAGGAGGAGCAACATTGTGAAATCAAAATTCTTTTTCTTTAATTAATTTATTGGTTTTCAGTTTTCAACAATTATTTCCATAAGTCTTAAATTTTCTCCCCCTCCATATCCCCTCCCTCCCTGAGATGGCATACAATCTTATATGGGTTCTACATATACATTCTTATTAAACACAAAATCAAAATTCTTTTAAAAATTGAATTGTCTTGCATTAGCACAGAGCTTGACAATAATTCATTCCACCAATCAATCAAAAAACATTTTATAGGACCTACTATGTACCATGATAGATGCTATAAAAAAATACAAAAGTGAATTAAATTCTATTAGGTAGATGCAACATGCTCATCATTTAGTATATACAACACGCATAACAATTATAAGATGGTTTCCCAAGATTTTAATATGATTTCTTTCTGGTTTACTTGGGGTAGATACAATTGAGCAACTATTGGCCAAAGGGAAAGAATACAAACTCCAGTATTTGAATATTATCTGAATCTCAAAAGTGAAAGTACAACCAAGTACCAACTATATATTGGTGATGGGTAGAGGCAGCAGCTAGCACAAGGTGCTAAAAATCATTATTCATGCCAGTATTTTCCTTTACAAAATAAAATGTCAACCCCTTACTTAATATTCCCAGATTTTGGTTCTGAAGACAAAGCATGCCATGATATTTAATTACTAGGCCTTACCAGTAAGATTCACTTTAAGCTAGAAGTTAGTCCTTGGAAATGTACTTTAAAATGCAGGATAATAACCAATAAATGTTTGATGATGGGACAAAATGAGACATTGTACATTACTCAACATATAATGGCAAAGACATGTAACAAAGATACAGTAACAATTAGGTTCTCTGGACAGGGCCCCACTCATTTCCATCTTTAAACATCTTTAGTCCTGAAGCCAACAAGGTGACTCTTGTGATCTGAGGCACACACACGTAACTGGCACAGACTACACTCTACTGGGCCCTTTAATGACCCAGAGCAGGAGGATGTATCAAGGAAGCTCAGGCTAATAAGAATACATTGGGGGAGGATGCTGTGTAAGGGAATTCAGAGAAGCAGTATCAGGAAAACACAGATTGGCATCAATTTATCTCCTCTAATCCCTGAAAATATCATTGGGAAAAGGATGAAAAAATGATACCATAGAATATTTTGGATAATAGCACTTTGTAAAGATAGGATGCAGCATAGTATAGCAAAAAGTACATTGAATCTGTAATGACCTATGTTAAAATCCAGTACTCTGATCAAAGAGTTGATCAAGAAAAGCTTTGGAAAAAAACTTGGTTTGGAGATTTTCTTAGCAGAAATACTGGAGTGGTTTGCAACTTCTTTATCCCAGTTATGTGAGTGTAGTAAATACTCATTTCCAAAAGCTAATTAAATCTGGATGACAATGAATTAACAATCAGTAATCATGGAGGATGCACATTACTTTGTATATAGCAAGTGCTTAACAAATGCTGTATTCACTTATTCATTCATCCATTCACTCATTGGTGGGACCTAAAGAACTATAGCATTACAAAAAACAGCTTCCAATCTCTAAAGGCAATATCTAGACTCTGAAAGGAAATAGAGTAGCCACTCTCTAATAAGTCAACCTAGAAGAATGACTGAGGTTTGAAAAAGTGGCTTCAGGGAATGGAATTTTACAATGAAACTGTCCCTAGAGTGGCCAGGTAGAGGTAATGAGTCAGCAGATTTTGAGAGTGGGGAGCCTAAAACCCTGAGAAGAGGACAGAATCTCCTAGCATCAAACCAAATATTGTCTCTTCTCTAGGAACAGGAGCAAGCAGAATGAGATACCCTGAGCTCCTGTGCATTACTATAGTAGTTAACTCTAGTCTCTGTGCTAGAAAGGCAAGTTCCCTTCACACTTGGTATGCTACCTCATCATCTATACCTTTAACTGGAGGTTGGAACCATGAACTCTAAAACCACCATTTAAAAAGGAAGCCCTGATCAGAAAATCTCCTAATTTCTCACCTGACTAAACTACTTTGGGGCTCCTTTCACTTTTCCACCATTTTCTTCACATTACCTTTCCTGTGACTCCCTTCTCTGTTTTTCAGCTTTCTTTTGTGTGTTGTCTTCCTCCATTAGAATGTAAGATCCTTGAAGGCAGGGACAGGTTTTTTGTTGTTGTTGTTGTTTTTGTTTTTTTGTATCCAAGCACTAACTGACAGACTAAAGTATTAAAAAATGTAGGTACTTCTTACATGTTCCATTATCTTCTATTTCTGATTGTGACTAGATAAGAGCAATTGCTCATTTTATGTAAGAATACTAACATTTTTATATTTATCCAAAGTTCACATTATTCTATTCAAATATCTGTGGCATTGAGATAAGACTAAAATGTCTTTCAAGATGGGAGTCTCATGAAAACTTCAATGTTTTCTGGTTTCTAATAAAGCCATGATGTTAAGTCCCTTGCTTTCAGAAAAGGAATGGGAGGGCAAAGTTTAATGAAAAATTCTACAGACCTTATGAAATTCTGAGAAGTGTTTAGAAATCCTTGCCTTGCTTGGCAAGATATTTGTTTCATTTTGTTTCATTTTTAGTTTAACATGTGCCATATATTTCTTTTTTCCATTCCCTCTCTTTCCTGGCAATGAAATATAATTTTCTGAATATATTTGAGTATTTTTGAGCCTGTCTCTTCTACCTGACCTATCATTTCTGTGTTTGGATATAGTCTAATCATCAATTATTTCTGTAGTAAACAACTCTTACGTTGTGTTTTAAGATCATTGTACTTTAAGCTTGGAGAGAAATTAGAGATCATGTAACCATTTTACAGATGAGGAAATGGAAGATAAGAAAAAATTAAAGTCACATAGACTGATAAAGCCAGAATCTGAATCCAGAACTTCTGACCCAGATCACATGCCCTTCCCATAATATCACACTACTACTTTGTATACCATGTATTTCTTTCCTTCTACTTGCATAAACAAAAGTGGAATTTAGTAACAAGAGGACTGCAGATCAAATGTAATCTATTATGATATAAGATGATTGAGACATTGTGGGAGGGGTGTATAAGACTTAGAGACTGATATTCACTCAGTACCTGGACTGATAGCCATGCCTATACAATTTGTGTCTGTGGGGAGAGTTATATCCAATTAATGTAAAATGCATCATCAGTAAGAAAGAGAAGGCAATTTTTTTTAGTTAAAAGGAAGATCAGTCACAATCATACCGCATCCCCTCCTCCACTTCACTTATTGAAAGGTAATTTTGAACACTAAGAAAGGAGAAGGTAAAGTGGGTTTTAAGTATCCACTGATATTTTTACACAGAGCTACACTTTAGTTATTGAAAGAAAAAAATGTATGTCCTCAGCACTTGACTAAGTTTGATAGAAAAACTACCACTGGTGTGGGATAATTTAAGGGTCACTGAAAGGAATTCTTGCCTCAACAAATCTATCTCCCAACAGACAAGTATGATATCTGAAATTCCCACTAATAGCTGGACATTGTCATATCTGCTTATAATCTTTACTACTGGGGAGGCAAAGGCTGGTGGATCACTTGGTCTCAGAAGTTCTGAGTTACAATAGCATTAATGCCACTTGGATGTCTACACCAATGTGGTGAACCCCACAGAATGAAAACATTATAGGCATGGTGTCAGTGAACATGCATGGAGTCATGGGATTGAATATCTTGTTCAAGGAATGTCCAGTAGGTCAGTGTAACTGGATCCTTGAGCCTGTGGAAGGGAGTAGAGTGTAAGACTACTAAGACAGGAAACTGGTGGGTTTTTAAGGACTTTAAGTACCAAACAGATGATATTATATTTTATCTTAAAGTTAATAGTGATCTTCTGGAATTTATTGAATGAGGAGGGGGTTTTAACATGGTCAAACAGCTTTAGAAGTGAGGGCAGACTGGAGGAAGGAGTGGATGGGGTGCATGCTCTCCTGGGCTGGGGATGGGGAGAGATGGGGAGAAAATTTTGAATTCAAATTCTTGTGAAAGTGAATGCTGAGAATGGAAAAATAAATAAATTATATAATTAAAAAATTTGGAAAGCACCCAATCTCATGCCTTTTGTGGTATGATTTTAATACTTCAACTCTAGGCTTCTCCTTCACAAAATGTTGAACTGACAAACTCAAGAATTTGAAAATAGAATTTTTATCAAGATTTCTAAAATATGTACGAATTATAGAAACTCAGAAATCTCAAACTAATGATTACTCACAAAACAACTTCCTAGACTTGGGAATTCTATTCTTAATATTACTTTCCTCCAACCTATGCTCAGAAAAGGAAACAAGAAGGAATAAGAAGGTGAACAAGAACCTGAGATACAGAAAAATCCCCTTTGGGGCTAAACTAGAAAACAAAAAACACTAACAGTTGTTCTCATGCAAGACACCATTTTCTGCTCCTGGAGTTGGGGAGGGGGGAAAATATTCCCTGACTCCACCCCAACCAACGCTTGCCTGAATCAAATCTGGAAATATGAACAAGAAAGCTCAGGAAAGGCAAAATAATGAGGGAGAGAAGAGTATACTATTTCATAGTTTGCCGGTAGAAGTGGAAACTACTCCAACCAGAGTCCCTCCCAGTCCCAATTTCTGAAGCCCAATAAAAATGCCAATCAGGGCACAAATATTGTCCGTAGAAGTCGTCTTCAGACAAAGATCCACATACTGTAGTGTCCTCAAGTTCACTGATAGGGACTCATCAGCTTGATCAGGGAATTCCCTCATCAACTCCCATTAGACTTGAATATCAAAAAATATCTCCAAAAAGTGATTATTCAGGCTCTACATGAAGATATTCTGTTAACAAGGCAACCAACTCCACTTTTTAACAACTCTATGAATGGGAATGGTCTTTCTCATTTTTTAACTTCACACTATATGTTGTTGATATGTCACATGAATTTAATGTTTTATTTCATATTTTTAGAAATCTGCAATATGATACATTCTCCTATTACTTAATATGCTCCATGAGGGCATGGATCATGTGTTGTCCATCTTTAGATCTCTGTCGTCAATCAGTTCAGAATTCTGTATATTCTAAGTGCTTAAAAAATGTTGTTCAATTGTTTAAAAAAAGGATTAAACCTAATCTCTTCCCTTCCTAAACAAAATACCCTGTGATTGTATGATTATACTCATAGAAACAAATCTAATAACGTAAATCCTTATAAAAAGAAAATAACTAATCTCTAATTTTATTCATTTAATTTTCAGTCTTTTCTATGTTTTGTCATGCTAAAATTTGAAAGGTTATTAGCTACCAAATTAAATTGTACTGTACATATTTTCATTTTAATTATACTTAGAATGCATTGGTAATAGAAAATAGGTTTTCACAGCTTTCTTATCTATTGGAGAAATGTCTTTTTAGGTCACTATTTTTACTCCATAAATTAAAATAATTAATAACAATAACGTTACCAATAATTGAAATTATTAATAATTGATTTCATAAAATAATATATTTCTCAACTAATTATTGAAAGTTAAAAATAATAATCATTGAAATAATAATACCTAGTAAAAGCTACCACTTTAAACAAAATAAAGAGGCACAGACAAGATAGACACATGTAACTCTTTTTCCTGAGTAATACTTTCAAAACTAGGTACTCTCCACAAAACACAAAATTCCTGGCCTCAGGAATTTCAAACGACAAAGTCAAAGCTGAAAGACTTTTTATGTTTTTCACCGGGACATCCTATGAAAAAGATAAACAGTGGTAAACATTTTATTTTCATTGCTGCATTATTCATTTTAAATAAATATACATGTATGTATAGGCACAAAATTAAACAAAGAAAGTAGGTCTATTCTCTTAAAGAGAAAAATGTATATGAATACTCATTCATCTTATAAGATACAAGTACATTTTCTAACTATATCACTTCTAGATATTTAACCATGAGTGTAAGATCTTGATGCATTTCTTTCTTCATCAGGGCAGTAGAAATAGAGCTACTCACACTATCTACCTACCTCAGACTATTAGTGTGAAAATTTGTAGATTGTGAAGTTCCATGTCAATATGAGCTATTCATGATCATTATCTTCATCTCCATCATGCTCATCACAATAATGATCTTGATTATTATCATCATTTATATTAATGAAAAATCTGGTTTCCCATTATAGGAAGCTAGTTAATCACGCAAATGATATTTTAAAGTACCTACTATGTGCCAAGAACAATGCTAGGTTCTGGGGAATATATATGCAATTAATTAAATGATCTCTATTTGCAAGAAGCTTTAACGGAGGAGACAACATGTTTAAGTATATACAAAAGAGGCTTAAAAAGAATAAATGCAAAGAATTTGGCATAGAAGGTAGGCACTAGCAGTTGGTGAAATAGGAAAGATTTTGTGCATTAGTCAATGCTTGAACTGAATTTTGAGCAAAAACGGAGGGGGATTCCATGAAACAGAGGTGAGGAATGCATGTAATCGAGTCATGGGAATGGTTAGTTCAAAAGTACAGAAACAGAAATAGTTAACTTTGAGAAACAAACAGAAATCTTGTTTGACTGGATTTAAATGGATAGAGAAGGAATAGAGAGAAGTGAGATTAGAAGTATAAATTGGGACAAGTTTGTGAAGGACTTTTTAAAACTTGTCCAGACAGGTACTAGAAGCTTAGAAATTTCAAACATTAAGATAAAATGTTGATAAGTAAAATGTTCTCAGAGTTTACCCATTATTTCCTACCTATAAGCAAGTTACAGGACAAATTTGGAATTCATTTAGTTGAGACATTCATAAGAGGATATTCTTTGGAAATTTACTCAATTCAAAGAATTAATATAAACCATTTTTAAAAACACATCTATAATTTCATTGATATAGGTAATATATTAAGAGTGCTACCTCTAACAATCTATGCAGACTCACACGTGTTTTACAAGTTAGTTTTAGAGTGCAGTCTTGGGAACTTAGAGGTTAAATTGCTAACCAGTATATATAATAAATGGAATTTCAACCAAGGTCTTCCCAACTCCATAACCAGTCTCTATCTACTAATCACTTAAGCTATAAATTAATTTAGGTGATCAGGTACTTTGGATTATAAAGCATTTGAATAACCTCTGGTCTTCATAAATAACCATAATAAAACAATGATTTCCTTTGTTTTACAGGTTCATAAAGATCATGTATTTCAAATATGTAAGGAAACAAGTAGGTGGTAGAGTGGATAAAATGATGGGTATGGATTCAACAACACCTGTGTTCAAATTTTACCTCAGATACTTGATAACTGTGTGACTCTGAACAAGTCATTTAGTCTCTGTATGTCAATGATAATTGTCAAATTGTTTACCATCTCAAGAAGGGGAGAAGTAGAGAGAGAGAAAGAAAATTTGGAATTCAAAATTTTTAAAAATTTATGTTAAAATTGTTTTTACATGTAATTGGAAAAAATAAACTAATATTTTCAAAAGATCATTCTTCTGAGTGTCATAGTGGCTAGATTATGAGATATTTTATATATTCTGTAGTAACCTTGAATGAGAATTACTTTTTTTCTGACTCTTCCTGGTACTTTTGGTGCTAAAATACATCAAGTCTAATGACTTTCATGTGTTTATTTTTTATTTTACTATTGGGCTAAAGTTATTTGAAAAACTAATCAATTGAAAAATTGATTCTAAGGTTTTCTAAGTGAATTTTTCAATGATTGACAAAAAGCAATCATTTCCTCTGTCTACACTTATCTTAGTTTTTCTTGTATTATTGCTATAATTATTACTATTATACCCTGATGGTTTTCCCATCCCAGTTTGATTTTTTTTTTTTGATTAAAGGTACCATCCCTTGAGAAACTTAAAGAAGCCCATTCATTGAATGAGTATATCTCACTCAAAGTGAGAATGTTATATGACCTTAGCTTGAAAGATCCAGGGTGTCACATAGAAACCTGGGCCATCTCCAGTCATCCAGATGAATATTAGGCCATTGAACTCAGATGGCTCAGGAGAAGAAAGTGCAGTTGGTAACCTTGCACAGCCCTCACCTCACTCAAATCAAAGTCAACTGCAAGTCATGTCATCATCTTGATGTCATGATCCTCTTCAAGAATGAAGGACAAACACAACAACAAATTAGTGCCATAACCTACATTTGTAGAACTGTATTAAGTAATATTAGTGACAATGAATAGTCTTACATCATGCCAGAACTCATTGTAAAGACCTCAAGGTTTCACCATTACAGCTACTGCTAACTTGCTTTGTTTGTTTGCCTGTTTTTTTGCTGAAATCACAGATCCATGTGAGTACTGAGAAATACCTTCTTAGAATAATTGTTCATAGTACTTACATCAAAGTAGAGAAAGTCCAGAACAATTTAAAGCTTATGTTGACTTTGTTGTATTTTAGTATATTTTTTATTTTATTATTTCCCAAATACATATCCAAGTTTTAATAGTCACGTTTTAAATTTTTGATTTCCTAATTCTCTTCTTTTTTATGTATTTATTTTTAATTTTCAACATTCATTTCCACAAGACTTTGAGTTCCAAATTTTCTCCCCTTCTCTCCCCCCACCTTGAAAATATGTGCATTCTGATTACCCCTTCTCCCAATCTGCCCTCCCTTCTATCACACCCCTCCTTTCCCTTATCTCCATCTTCTCTCTTTTCTTGTAGGGCAAGATAGATTTCTATACCCCATTACCTGTATTTCTTATTTCCCAGTTGCATGCAAAAAAATTCTCAACATTCATTCCTTCAGTTCCAACTTCTCTCCCTTTCTCCCTCCCCACTCATCCACACTGAGAAGGCAAGCAATTCAATATAGACTATATAGTTGTCGTTTTGCTAAAGATTTCCATAATAGTCATGGTATGAAAGGATAATTATATTTTCCTCCATCCTATACTTCCTTGTATTTAATCTATTCTCTTTTTATACCTTGTCCCTCCCCTAAAGTGATTAATTCTTATTACTCTCTCCTCCTATTCTCACCACTTTCTACCATCCTTCCACCCTACTTATTCCCTTCTCCCCTATTTTCCTGTAGTGTAAGATAGATTTTCATGCCAGATTGAGAGTGCATGTTATTCCCTCCTTAAACCAAAGATGATGAAAGTAGACTTCACTTTTTCTCTTTCACTTCCCCTCCTTTGCCCTCCATTGAAAAAGTTTTTTCATGCCTCTTTTATAAGAGAGAATTTGTACCATTCTATTTCTCCCATTCTCCTCTCAATATATTCCTCTCTCACACCTTAATCTTATTTTTTACATATCATCCCTTCCTATTCAACTCAGCCTGTGCCCTCTATGAACATATATATAGTATATATGTATATATAACATATATACATATACACACATATACATGTACACACATATACATATATACAATGTATACACATATACACACATATATACATATATACACACATATATACATATGTATGTGTGTGTATGTATGCATAATCCCTCCAACTAACCAAATACTGAGAAAAGTTTCAAGAGTTACAAATATTATCTTTCCATGTAAGAATGTAAACAGTTCAAATTTAGTAAATCTCTTATGATTTCTCCTTCCTGTCTACTCTTTCATGTTTCTCTTGATTCTTGTGTTTAAAAGTCAAATTTTCTATTCAGCTCTGGTCTTTTCATCAAGAATGCTTGAAAGTCCTTTATTTCATTGAATGACCATTTTTTCCCCTGAAGTATTATACACAGTTTTATTGGGTGGGTGATTCTTGGTTTTAATCCTAATTCGTTTTATTTCTGGAATATCATATTTCAAGCCCTTTGATCCCTTAATGTAGAAGCTGCTAGATCTTTTGTTATCCTGATTATATTTACACAAAACTCAAATTGTTTCTTTCTGGCTGCTTGCAATATTTTCTCCTTTACCTGAGAACTCTGAAATTTGACTATGATATTCCTAGGAGTTTTTCTTTTCAAATCTCTTTCAGGAGGTGACCAGTAGATTCTTTCAATATTTATTTTACCCTCTGGTTCTATAATATGAGGGAAGTTTTCCATAATAATTTCGTGAAAGAGAATGTCTAGACTCTTTTTGATCGTGACTTTCAGATAATCCCATCATTTTTAAATTGTCTCTTCTGCATCTATTTTCCAAGTCAGTTGTTTTTCCAATGAAATATTTCACATTGTCTTCTATTTTTTCACTCCTTTGAATTTGTTTTGTATTTTCTTGATTTCTCATAAAATCATTAACTTCCATCTGCTCCATTCTAATTTTTAAAGAACTATTTTCTTCAGTGAGTGTTTGAAACTCCTTTTCCATTTGGCTGATTTTTCTTTTTAAAACATTTTTCTCCTCATTGGCTTTTTGGATTTCTTTTGCAATTTGAGTTAGTCTATTTTTAAAGGTGTTATCTTTAGCTTTGTTTTGGGTCTCCTTTAGCAAGCTATTGAGTCACTTTACATGATTTTCTTGCATTGCTCTCATTTCTCTTCCCAATTTTTCCTCCACTTCTCTTACTTGATTTTCAAAATGTTTTTTGAGCTCTTCCATTGCCTGAGACCATTGCCTATGTATTTTGGAGGCTTTGGATGCGAAAACCTTGACTTTTAAGTCTTCCTGTGATGGTAAGCATTGCTCTTCCTCATCTGAAAGGGTGGAAGAACATGCCTGTTCACCAAGAAAGTAAGCTTCTACAGTCTTAATTTTTTTTTTCCTTTTTGGGGTATTTTCCCAGCCTATTACTTGACTTTTGAGTCCTTTGTCAAGAGGAGAGTATAGTCTGGGAACCTGTAAGTTCTGAGTTCCTCCAAGGTGTCCCAATCAAGGGAGAGGAGATTACTCAGATGTACTCTGGTCTGGGAGCTTCCAAAGCTTTTCTGCCCATGATCTGCAAGTGGAATTCCTTTTCAAGAGCCTCCACCAGCTCCACCATGCTAGCACTCTTCCTTACGCCTAAGGCCACCACTCTGGGCTGAGACTCAAATCAGAATCTCAATTCCCTGAGGGTCTTTAGGTCAAGGGCTCCAAAAATGGGATCTGCTGCTTCTGCTGCCTGGTGCCAGGTCTAGGGGAGGACCCTGCTCCCTTCTCAACCAGGAGTAAAAGCTTTCTCACTGACCTTTGAAGCTGTCTTTGGCGTTTGTGGGTTGAGCAATCTGAGAACTGCAGCTGCTGCCAGGGATTCTTCCCCAAGGCCTGCTTTGGTCCTGTTCCTGCTGGTGATGGAAGGTCAAGGCTGGGCTGGGCTCCATGGGCTGCATTCCATTCCTGCCTTGTGTGATAGACCTTTCTGGTTGGCCTTCCAGTCTACCTTGGGCTGGAAGTCTCTTTCACTCTGTTGTTTTGTGGCTTCTGTTGCTCTAGAATTTGTTTAGAGTCATTTTTTACAGGTATTGTATGGGCTGTGGGGGAAGAGCTAGAGTAAGTGTGTCTTTCTACTCCACCATCTTGATTCTGCCCTCTCCTAATCCCTAACTTGGTTTTAAATAGATACTAGTTACCATATATAGGAAAGTTCGTTTATTCCTATGAATTTAATTTTTTTTAACATAAATAGGTATTGTGACCTAAAAAAAATCTTTCTTGCATTTACTAATATATTCACATGTTTTCATTGCTTTTGTTATTAATGTAGTCAACTATATTTAAATTTTTCCTAATATTGAATCAGCCTTCAAGTGCTGGTAACAATCCAGCTTGGTCATAGTATATAATCTTATTATTGTAATCTCATTGCAAGCATTGTACTCAATACGCTAATAGAACTTTTTATTGATCTAAAATATCTACCTTGTTTCTTTGATTGTTCCATAATACAAGTTTGAGGATCATATTTGTCTAATGGGAGTTTGATAGGATGATATTTCCCTCTATTTTTGCAAAAATGTTATGCAATATTAGAAATAGTCATAACTTCAATGTTTAATACAATTGTGACTATATCTGTTCCTTCTTTATCACTTTCAAAGTCTTTATCATTAAAAAGCTTACAATCATACTAGAAGAAATAATAAAGAGCATAAAACCAAAGTAAGTAAATATAAAGTATATACAAAGAAAATATGAAGCAATTCCTTTGATCAAAGTAGCGTGAGAATAGCAAAAGTCCTTTTCTTTAATGAAATTTTCTCTTATTTTTTCAACTTAAGAGTATTTTATTTTTAGTAATTTCATGTAAAGGTACTTGTTAACTTTAATTTTTATAAGATTTTTGACTTCTACTTTTTCTCCATCTCTGCTCCCCAAGAAAGTAAGCAATTGATGTAGGTTATACATGTATAATCATGTTAAGCATATTTTCTTATTAGTCTTGTTGTAAAAGAAGAATCAGAACAAAAGGGAAAAAACAAGAGAAAGAAAAAACAAAAAAAAAGGAAATAAATTACTGTGCTTTGATCTTCATTCAAACTCTATAATTATTTCTCTGGATGTGGATAACATTTTCCATCATGACTCTTGGAATTGTCTTGGAGCATTGTATTGCTGAGAACAGCAAAGTCTATCATAGTTGATCAACACACAGTGTTGCTGTTACTATGTGCAATTGTCTCCTTGTTCTGCTCACTTAACATGGCATCAGTTCTTGTAAACTTTTCCAGGCTTTTTTTTTTTTTCTGAAATCTGCCTGCTCATCATTTCTCATAGCACAATAGTATTCCATTACATTTGTATACTACCACTGGTTCAGCCATTTCACAATTCTTTGCCACCACAAAAAGAGCTAGTATAAATATTGTTATACATGTGTGTTCTTTTCCCATTTTTATGGTTTCTTTGGGACACAGATCTAGTAATAGTATTGCTGGATTACAGGGTACGCACAGTTTTATTTTTTGGGCAGTGCTCCAAAGTGCTTTCCAGAATGGTTAGATCTGTTAACATCTCTACCAAAAATGCATTAGTGTCACAAATTTTCCAAATGGCCTCCAACATTTCTCACATTCCTTTTCATATTGCCCAATCTGATAGGTGTAAGGTAGTACCTCAGAGTTGTTTTAATTAGCATATCTCTAATCAATAGTGATTTGGAGTGTTTTCATATGGCTAAAAATAGCTTTCTTCATTTGAAAATTGCTTGTTCATATCCTTTCACCATTTATCAGCTGGGTAATGGCTTGTATTTGACCAAGCTCTCTCTCTCTCTCTCTCTCTCTCTCTCTCTCTCTCTCTCTCTCTCTCTCTCTCTCTCTCTCTCTTTTTCTATCTCTCTCTCTCTGAAACACTGCTTGTAAAAAAGAAAAAAAATTCCCAGCTTTCTTCTTTCCTTCTAATCATGGTTGCATTGGTTTTGTTTGTGCAAAACTTTCTGATTTAAAATAATCAAAATTTTGCATTGCGTAAAGTTCTCTCTCTTACTTTCTCATGAGTTTGTGTCCTCTCTCTCTCTCTCTCTCTCTCTCTCTCTCTCTCTCTCTCTCTCTCTCTCTCTCTCTCTTCTCTCTGTCTCTCTCTTTCTGTCCCTCTCCTTGACCTGAAAAATAATACATTCTTCTCCAGCCTTTTACCTGTATTCTGTATCTCTCTACTTCAGATGTGTTTCTAATAAACAACATATCGTAGGATTCTGTTTTTTTGTAGACAATATATTATATGAATCTGGTTTTTAATCTACTTTGCCGTCCACTACCATTTTATGGGGAGAATTCATTCTATTCACATTCACAGTTATGTTTACTGTATATTTTCTTCCATCCTATTTTCCTTTCACCCTGTCCCTCCTCGCCAGTGTTTCGATTCTGACCTATGTCTCCTTCAATGTGCCCTCCCTTTTATCATTATCCCCACCCTTTTATTTTCCCTTTCCCCTCCTATTTTTCTATATAGTAAAATAAACTTCAATACTCAATTGAGTGTGTATGTTACTCCCTCTTTGAGCCAAATCCAATAAAAGTAAGGTTCAAACAATGCTCACCCTTTTCCTTCTTTAACTCTACTGTCTTTTGTGCTTATTCTTGTGATGTAATTTACCCAATTCTGCCTTCCCCCTTTCTCTTCAACTAGTACAATCCTTTTCTAACCCCAAACATTTTTATATCATCACATCAAAGTCAACTTATACTGACAACTCCTGTCCATATCTAATCCTTCTAAGTGTCCTAATAAAGATACAGATCTCAAAAGTTACAAGTATCACCTTTATCACCTTCTCAAGTAGGAATGTAAACAGTTTAACCTTAATGAATAACATGATTTTCTTTTTACACTTTATCTTTTTATGCTTCTCTTGAGTCTTGTATTTCAAGATCACATTTTCTGTTCAGCTCTGACATTTTCATCAAGAAAATTTGAAAGTTCCCTATTTCACTGGATATCCATCTTTTCTCCTAAAAGAGTATTCTAATTTTGTTACATTGTTGATTCTTGGCTATAATCCAAGCTGCTTTGTCTTTTGGAATGTCATATTCCAAGCCCTCTGATCCTTTAATGTAGAAGCTACTAAATCCTGTGTAATACTGACTGTGACTCCTCGATATTTGAATTGTTTGTTTGCTTTTTTTCTGGCAGCTTGCAGTATTTTCTCCTTGAACTGATAACTCAGGAATTTATCTACAATATTCCTTAGAGTTTTCATTTTGCAATCACTTTCAGGAAGTGATTGCTGGATATTTTTCAATGATTATTTTTCCTTCTAGTTCTAGGATATCAGAGCAGTTTTCCACAATAGCTTCTTGAAAGATGTTATGCAGACTCTTTTTTTTTTTTTATCATGGCTTTCAGGTAGTCTTATCATTCTTAAATTATCTCTCCTGATCTATTTTCCTTGTCAGTTGTTTTTCCAATGAAGTATTTTACATTTTCTTTTTCATTTTTTTATTCTTTTGATTTTGTTTGACTCATTCTTGATGTCTAATAGGGTCATTAGCTTCCACTTGCCTAATTCTAATGTTTAAGAAATTATTTTCTTCAGTTTGCTTTTGTACTTCATTTTCTTTTGGCCAATTCTACTCTCAAAAGAGTTGTTTTCTTCAGTGGATTTTTGTGCTCCCTTTTCAATGCTGTTGACTCTTTTACACAACTCTCATTTATTTTCACAGTTTTACTTCTACCTCTCTTATTTGGTTTTAAAATTCATTGTGGCTCTTCCAAGAAGGTGTTTTGGACTAGATATCAATTCATATTCCCCTTAGAGGTTTTGCGTATACACATTTTGATATTGTTGTTCTCTTCTGAGTTTGTGTTTTGATGCTCCCTGGTACTGTAGTAGCTTTCTGTGATCAGGGCTCTTTTCTGTTTTGTTTTGGTTTTTTTGCTCTTTTTTACCCTATTTCATGACTTCTAAAGTTGAGCTCTATTCCTAGGGTATGGGGCACTGTCTCAAGCTTCTTGTGTTGGGAGTCAGGAGCCTGGTCACTGTCTTTCTGTACTGGTGCCTCAAGTGCTAACAGTTTGCCTGCTGCACTGTGGTGTTCCAGCCTAGTCACACCTCTTGAGCCCTGGTTTCTAGGGCTGACAGTTTACCTTCTGTACTGGGGCTATGAGTCTCACAGCTGGTCTACTCTGCTACTAACTTGCTGATCCAGAGCTAAGGTACCTCACCTTTTGATCTGTGCTGTGGCTAAGAGCCTTCTGCTGACGTTCCAAGACACCATGTGCACTGGGCTACAATCTCCTTTTACCCTAATGAGACAGACCTTTCCTGAAGTTCTTCTAATTTATCTTATGCTGGAAAAATTATTTCACTCCATCTTTTTGTAGGTTCTGTCCCTTGCGAATCCATTTAGGGGCTTGATTTATTGTTGTTTCTGAGGGAAACTAGCTAGAGGTCAGGAAACTTCCTGGCTTTTTTTCACCAGCTTGTTCTGCCTATGAATTGTCTCTTATTTCTGTGGTTTATCCACTAGAGCAAGAAAAAATTTAAAAAATTTCTCCCATATGAGTTGCCACTGAACTGAACTTTGAGGGGATTCTATAACACAGAAGTGAGAGAAGGCATACAATCTTGTTATCTAGTTTGCATAAAGATACAAATATGGGAGATGGAATGTTGCATATTGAAAACTGCATGTAAACCAGTTTGGCTTGAACATAGAGTTAATAAAGGAGAATGATGTTCAATAAATCTGGAAAGTCAAGTTATAATAAGTTATTGATGGGCTTTAATTGACCCTAAAAAATGTATTTATATTTATCATAGAAGAAGAGTTTTCTGAGCCTGGGAGTGAGGTAGTCACAGCTTTAGTTTTGGAGTATCAATTTGTCATGTACGTAGAGAGTGGATTTAGAGAGGAGAGGCCAAAAACTCAATTTTGAAGCTATTGTAATGGTCCAAGAGAGACATCATGAGGACCTAGATGAAAGCAGTTGTGTTGTCGGTGGAAAAAATAAGACAGATGTGAGAAATTCCATGGTGGTAGAATTGGTAAGGTATGACAGATAATCTTATGAGTGATAAGGGGAAAATCAGAGTAATGGATGACTTTGAGGTTTTGACATTAAGTGAGTAGAAGGATATCATTTCCCTAAATAGAAATAGGAAAATTAGGGAGAGGTAGTTTGGAGGAAACAGTGGAGCTCCATTTTTAAATGTGGAGTTTGAGATGTCTATGAGATTTACAGATTTATATCTAGAAGGCAGTTGTAAATGAAGAACTGGAACTAAAGAGAGAGAGCTATACATACAGATTTGTGCACAGGTGCAGATCAATAAAAGTTGAACTACTGAGGATTGAAGAGATTATGAAGAAAACATGTAAAGAAGAGAGAGGACCCAAAACAAAACCTTGAGGTATGCTCACAAGTAGAGGAGTTAAGCTGTTACATTCCATGTTTGAGGTGAGACTAATTCCTCCTAGGCATGTGATTCAGGGATGTGATTTTTATCCTGAATCCACTACCTACCCCTCCCCAAAATAAAACAAAACAAAAACATCATATTTCAAGGATGCAGATGTCTAATATGTGGTAGTTGGATTTAATTCCAGTGATAAGCTAGTAAAATATGTTGAGAATTAGTAAGACATGTAGGAAAAGCCACAGGTGATTAGTGTTGCAAAAACCCAGTGAGAAGAGAATATCCCAGAGGAGGAGGTGTTCAAAAGTATTAGATACTATAGAAAAACCAAAAAGGAAAATAGATGATTGGTGTTTTGTCTACACAACACCAAATGTTGAGATGTATAGAAATATCCAGATGATTTATTTAGTTTTTCACCTTTTATCCAGATGTTTAGACATAACAATGCCAGATGGCGTATGGAAAACAATTGTGACAAAGCTGTCTAATAATTACGACAAAGAGCAATAATAGTCTATATCAAAAAATGATGAGAATGTGTATGAGATTTTTAAAGAACAAGGTTGGAATATTGGAAAGGTGCTTTTTTTTAAGCCATCTGAATCTGCAGATTCTAAACAGGGTTAGATAGAGAATCTCATCAGTATTCCTAATAGCACTACAGTTTTCCCTGAGATCAGAGAGTGAGTACATTTCTTTCCCTGTATTCAAATTTGAAGCTAGCTGCAGATTCCATTCCTCTCAGGTCACCAAGATGCTACACTGAAGTAACTGTGGTGATGACAAGGGCATGAAAAGCTCTTTTGTGGACTGTACACAATCTTGAGTTTAAAATCACCTCTTTTTTTTTTTTTTTTTTTTTTTTAGTATAAATCATTGGACCTATTTATACGGAATGGTACAAATTGTATCTATTGAAATCCAATGTGTCCTTCAAGGTAGGATGGCTCCACAGAAGAAGTGGGGCTGGTGACCTTGCACAGTCCTACCTCACTCAAAATGAAGTCAAGTGCAAGTCACGTAATTATTTCTCTGATGGCATGATCTTCTTTGGCAACGAAGGACAAACACAACAACAACAAATGCCACTTCATTCTTGAAAACTATGCTCTTAAGTAGCTGTTTCATTCCTATGAACTTTCATGGTACTTTATATCTCATTTGTGAAACTAATACATTTTATCACATATTATAATCATTGGTGTCCCTACAAAGCCCTTTGAGGGTGGTCTTTGTTTATTGGTCTTTGTTTCCCCTAGGACAGAGTTTTACACATGGGAGGCTTTAATAATAACTTGATAAATGAATGGTCATTGGCAAACAGGAGCACATGTAGAGGGTAACTGAAAACATGACATATGATGTTTTAATCAAGTTACTAGGAATATTTGTTATAGAGAGGTGAAGATATTTGGGAAAAGGTTTCATATCAAGTATAGACATTCTATGAACAGAGCCATTGTGCTGACCTCATTGTTGTGTGCCTGCGAAACGTGGACAATCTACCAGCACCATGCCAAGAAACTGAATTGCTTCCTTTTGAACTGTCTTAGGAAGATTCTGAAAATCACCTGGCAGGATAAGGTACCAGACACTGAAGTCCTTATTAGTACTAAACTGCCAAGCATTCAAACTGTGCTTCAGAGAGCACAACCCTGATGGGCTGGCCACATTGTTTGAATACAAAATGCATGTTTACCAAAAAGATTTATGGAGAACTCACATGGAGTAGGTGATCACATGGTGGTCAGAAGAAGTGATGCAAGGACACTCTCAAGATCTCTCTCAAGACTTTGGATTTGATTGTATGACATGGGAGACACTGGCTTACCATGCCGTGCCCACATCAGAAAAGGTGCTGTGCTCTGTGAGCAAAGTAGAATCAAAAGAGCACAAAGGAAACATAGGATGCACAAATTTGGAGTATCCTCCCCAAATGTTCATATGGACTGTCTGTGCCCAATCTGTAGCAGAGCATTCTGAGGTCATATTGGTCTGATCAGCCCAAGTTGTACACAATGAAACTTCACTTTATTATGGTGATGTCATTTTGATCCTCTTCGAGAGCCAAAGATAACTACCACACCAAACATGCCAAATGGAAGAAAATAATTGTTCTGTAAGAGGACAGAACCAGGATTAATAAGTGAATGCTACTGAGAGGGAGATTTTGGCTCAACGTAAGAGAAAATTCCTCACCAATAAGAGCTGTTTAAAAGTAAAATGAGCTGCCTCAGACAATAGTGAGTTCTTATAAGCAGGAAGTCTTGGAAACCTTCTGCAAGATACTGGATATCTGTTTGTAGGTTATACTGTGGAGGATGCTCACTGTTAGCTCACTTTCCAAGATCCCCTCCAACTGTAAGAGACTACGATTTTGTAGTTATTGATTAAATGAAGGATTGAACTGATAAATGTTCACAGTGCTTACTACTGCCTAGGACTAGTATCACAGTCATGTAAGTTCATAGGCTCTTTTGCCTATTGTCATTCAATTCATGAGCACCAATTAAAGAACTATTATGTACCCATTGCTACCTTGGTCCTGAGTTTAGAAAAATAAATGTTAAGATAGCCTCTACCCCAAAGAAGCTCACATTAATAAAACATGATCACGGACAAATGTTGGAAATATTCAAAATAAAATGTTATTTCCATAGGGAAATGGGAACTAATGAAGGAGACAATATTAATAAGACTTAACAACTGACAAGAAGTGGGGGTTAAGGAGAATAAAGAATTAAAGATGACAAGTTGTGAACCTGGGTCATTGGAACAATGGTAGTAAAGTCATGATCTAAAATGAATTTTCAAAGGTCATAAGATCATAAGTTTAGAAAATAGTGACAGACTAATAGAGATAGTTTTCCATTAAATAAAAGGCAGATGGTTCTTTTATATGATTATTGGTAATTTCTAGTAAGTATGTTCTATCAAGACCCTTAAACTAATAGCCAATTAAGAATGTTTCCTAAAGAAGAAAGAACGATTTATGGTTATGAAGCTAGAAAATATGCCTTTACTTCATGGGTTAAGGTGATTAAAAAAACATATTCCTTTAAGGAGGTTTTTTGTTGTTGTTGTTTGTTTCTGTTTTTAAGGTCCCAGTAACCCAATTTTATGCCTAAGGTAAGTTTGGTTTGCCTCAGATGATTCTGGATCTGCAAAAAAATAAAATAAAATAAAATAAAGGAGTGCTTAGCCTTTCCTGAAGGCACCAAAGTAATTCATGGTCAGAAGTAGCAGAAGCTTAGGAAATGAAAAATATTCATGAAAGAAATCTAGAGGGTTTCTGTCCCTGGCTGCTCCCTACTTTAATCTGAACCCCTACTTGGTTATAAATGAAGGAGAATGCTATTTTTGTAATGAATTTTTGATGGAGAGACCATGTAAAAGTAAAGATTTTGCATACAATGTGATTGGCAGGTATTTATGGAAATACAGTAACCTGAATTCAGAAGTATTTCAAAGCAATAAAATACTACTATTGAGCTAAACAATGAGTACAAAAGAATAAAGAAATCATCAGATAGACAAACGAAACTATGCTTCTAGAAGGGATTTGAAAATGGATTCAGAATAAGTCCATGAAGCAGAAAGCTGATAAACATTCTTACCAGAAATCTTTCCCCTGCGTTGTTGTTTGTTTGTTTTATCACTGACAACATTGCCAATTTTACCAGGATATCAGCAGGAGAGCACTCGAACCTCTTTAAGAGAAAGTCACAATATGATTTGGTATTGTCTTCATGCTCTGTGAATAAAAATGGCCATAAGTTCAGGGTATTTTGAATTTGTCCCTCATGAAATATTTTAGATAAATAATGTGGCCCTTGTGTAGCAGAAAGATATATTTAGAATCAGATGTCTTGGGTCCAAATCCCTACTCTACTACCAAGTGACAACAAAGTGTAGACAATGAGTGCTAATCCTGGAAGCAGGATGCACCAGATTCAAATCCTGCCTCAAACACTTAGCTGCTCTGTGATCCTCAGTATGTCACTAGGCATTTTTGAATCTCAGTTTTATAATTCTATAAAATAGGTCTAGTAATCAACAAAGTGGTTTGCTTATGTTTGGTTATGGGGATCAAATGAGATAATGTGTGTAAAATACTTTGCAAGCATTAAAGTACTATATGATATAAATGTTAAGAGTTATTACTATTAATATTATTAGTACTGTGATTACCTCTGCGAACTTACCACCATATGTAAACTGGTAAGTGAATTGTAAGTTCCCTGGTCAAATGAGGAATACCTGATATATTGGTGGTGTGATTCTGGACAAATCACTTTATTTTAGTGCTCTAAGCGTTTCTCTAAGTGAAAATTTCAGAGAAGATGCTGACCTGAATTGATAGAGAGGGAGTTTCCTCAGTGGGATTGCCCTTTAGCAATGAAATTACAGGTCCCGTTCCATTCCTATTAGATTTTCATCTTAATTAAGAAATCTGGGGACTTGTTGAAATGCTTTTTAACTTAGTTCCTCTTATTAATGCAAAGCTGCTTCTTGTAGCCCCCTTTCTAGCATATCACCTTAATTCATATTATTCTCAAATATTTATAGATGTCTGTCTCTCTACAACTACAGGCTTAATATGTCCATGTCAGTCTTCCTGTTTCCCCCTAAAAATCTCCTCTCCTTCCAATGTCCCTATTTTTGTTGATAAAATCATTACACTACCCTCAAGAAAGTTAATGACATTGGAAGCATATTTAAATTCTTTCTTTTATTCATCCCCTGCTACATCCAATAAGTTTTCAAGTACTGTCATTTTTGTCCCTACAACACCATTTTCTTTCATTCCTATATCTCAATTCACATTGCCATCACCTTGGTAAGGCCCTCATTACTTCTCAACAAGAATGTTATAATGACTTCCTAACTAGTTCCCCTGATTCCAGTCAATAAAATACCTAATCCATGATTCACAAAGCTGCCAAAATTCTCTGCTTAATGCATAGGTCTAATTATGTCATGCAAATGCATAATCACAGTGTCAAAATTTTAAAGTTGAATGGAAACTTCAGAAGTTGCATAATGCAACCTTCCCCTCCACCCTCATATGTGAATAGGAGTCCTTTGTGCAACGACTTACACAAGTGGTCCTCTAGCTTCTACTTAAATAGTTCTGATCGTGGGAATACACTATTTCCCAACAGATATCTCTGTCCATTTTTAAATTGCTTTATTTGTTATCAAGTTTCTTCTTATTCTGAGCCTATATCTGTGCCCCTGTAATTTCGAATGATTACTTGTATTTTTACTCCCTAGGGTCAATCATCCCTCTTATCTTTCTTCCATTACACTTCCTAATCAAGCCTAATGATACAGCTACCCTCATCAGTACTTCTTAGTTGTGAAAGGGGTCTATTGGGAGTATCCAGATGAGAGAAAAAATTAATCCATTATAACGAGTTATTGGTAGGTAAAAGAGGAGAAAGGAGGCTTATGTGGATGACCATAACTTCTCCAGGGTTGTCAGAACAGAAACATTATGAAAGAGCACTATTCTCAAGATGTCTCTTTCCTATCAGGCTAAGACCATAGAAACATTTTTAGACGAAGAAATCGAGAAGAAGCAAGGTTAAGAGAATTGCCCAGGGTCACACACTAGTAAGTATCTGAGGGAACATTTGAACTATAGTTTTTCCATACCACCCTTTTAGAGACAGCAATAAACTAGCAGAGACGGTCCACCAGTTTTACCTAATAATAATGAGGTTAGACAGGAGGCACCAAATCTTGTCCAGTTCAGTCTACTCCCAAGTCTGAACTAACCTACAGCAAACCTGGATGTCATAAGGTGAAATTCTACATTTCTTTAAGCATAATGACGCAGAAAAATATATGCTTTCACTTAAAGACCTGTCTTAAGGAGAAATTTACTAACTCCTTAGACAACCCATTACATTTTATGTGTAGTTCTGTCACAATATTTTCCTTAAATCAAGCTAAAGTCTGTCTTCTGTATCTTTTACCTACTACTGCTAGCTCTCCCATTCAGAACTAATTAGAGTAAATTTCTTCCCTCTTCCTTGTGATGGAGCTTGAAATACTAAACAATACTTTCAAATAACCCTAGATCTTTTCTTCTCCCTCCTAACATCCTTGAATCCATCAGCTGATGCTTATATAAAATTTTCAATGTGAGCATTTACACCTTGGAAATCAGCTACAAATCCAGGTTTGATTTATTGTTTTGTTGATTGCTAAAACTAAAGAAAATTATAGAGGAAATGTTGATAATGCAGGTTAAACTCAAAAGTTTGTCATGTAAACATTTTTCTGCAGGGAGTCCACTGGAAAACATTTACAAGCACATTTATAAGTATGCTATATGTTGGAATGCAAGTTCCTTGAGGGTCAGTGTTATATTACTTATACCTTTGTGTCACTAGTTTTTGGTAGTGCCCAGGATATAGTACACAATTCAATAAATGTGACCGATGTTCTTTCAGCCCTTTGTTATCTTGCAACCTTTTTCTAAAAACTCTCCAGCCTGGTGATAACCTTCCTAAAATGTGACACTTGGAACTTAGCACAGTACTTCAGATAGGACCAGCCAAGTCAAAATACAGCAGGATTATTATCTCTCTTCTTCTGTCCACTGTTCCTACTTTGATGCCTCAGTTGGAATTATATTTTTTGGCTGTCATACTGCACTATTGATTTATATTGAACTTTTAATTCACTAAAACCTCCAGGGATTTTTCACACAAATTGTTTCCTAGCTATGCCTCTCCATTTTTTATTTGTGAAATGGATTTGTTAAAAACAAAAACCAAAATAATTTTATTTATCCCTATTTTACTACTTCTTAATAAATTTGACCTGATATTCTAAAGACCTTTTTGTTGTCTGATAACATTTTAATAAAGACAACAACAATAGTTATAGCTAGCATTTATACAGTGCTTTAAGGTTTGCCAAATAATTTCTAGACTGTCTATCCTCCCCCAAATCCTGAGAGGTAGGTGGAATTATTGTTCCTATTTTACAGATGTTCTAGATTATCTTTCTCATAACGTTGTCATTTATAAGTTAATAAGCATACATTCTACGTGTTTATCAAATTTATGGATCATTCATTTAAAGCTGAAAGGGACCAAGAAGGAGAAGGCAAAGGGAGTCTCTCAAATACCGATTCTTGGTATGGTTGCTCTCTACTGGACTTGTAGGCTTGTAGTAATTCAGTGCTGCTTATTATCCAATAGCAGTACCACTCACTGGTCATAACAGTATTTAATTTTTTTTTACTAGGGTTTATTTTTCCAATTCAGTTAGAACTTCCATCCCCTACATGCGCTCAGTTGTTCTGAATAAGTTGGAGATGCTTAAAATTGTTCAATTAAATTTACTCTTCAACATTTAGTGAGAAGCAGCATGGCATAATATGCAGCTGTGGCCTTGGAGTTGGGAACAATGAGTTTAAGCTCAACCTTGATACATTGTTATCCTGGTGATTCTGTATGAGTCACTTAACCTCTTAATGCTTCCAGGGAATATGGAACCATAAGTTATGGAAGCATTACTCCAGAATAAAAACAAAATAATAACCAGTATTATTTTATATTTAATTTTTTCTAATTATATGTAAAGATCATTTGTAACATTCTTTTTCCTTGTAGTTCCAAATTCACTCCCTCTCTCCCCATTCCCCTCATTGAGAAGGCAAGCGATTTGATATATGCTATATATGCGCAGTCATGCAAAAAATATTTCTATGTTAGTTGTGTCATGAAAGAAAAGACCAAAAATCAAAGAATAAAAATGAAGAATGTTTAACAAAAAAGTGTACTTCAATCCACATTAGAACTTCATGAATTCCTTCTGTGAATGTGACTAACATTTGTCTTCCTAAGTCCTTTGGAATTGTCTTGGATCATTGTATTGCTGAAAATAGTTAAATCATTCTTGGAAGATATACATATACATACATATATGTGTGTGTGTGTGTGTGTGTGTGTGTGTATATATATAAAATATTGTTGTTGCTCTGTTTAATGCATTTCTGCTCCTGTTCACTTATTTTGCATCAGTTCATATAAGTTTTTCCAGGCTTTTCTTAAATCATGCTACTCAGCATTTTTTTTATTGTACATTAGTATTTCATCATAATCATATGCCACAACTTGTTCAGTCATTGTTCAAATGATGGGCATCCCCTCAAATTCCAATTCTTTGTCACTACCAAAAGAGCTGTTTTTAATACTTCTGTACATATAGGTCCACCCTTCTCACTCTGTCCACATTTTTAAAATCTATTTGAGATACAGATTTTGTAGTGATGTTGTTAGGTCAAAAGATACTTTATACCCTTTGAACATAGTTCCAAATTGCATTTCAAAATGCTTGGATCAGTTCACGACTCCAACAGTTTATTAGTGATCCAATTTTCCCACATCCCTTTCAACAATTGTCATTTTCCATTTTTGTCATATTGGCTAATCTGATAGGTATGAGGTAGTACCTCAGAGTTGTTTTAATTTGCATTTCTTAAATCAATAGTGATTTAGACCTTTTTTTATATAGCTATAGATAACTTTGATTACTTCATCTGAAAAGTGCCTATTCATATACGTATCATT
This sequence comes from Notamacropus eugenii, assembly GCF_028372415.1. Classification (NCBI taxonomy): domain Eukaryota; kingdom Metazoa; phylum Chordata; class Mammalia; order Diprotodontia; family Macropodidae; genus Notamacropus; species Notamacropus eugenii. Next base: position 72,266,084 of record NC_092878.1, on the reverse strand, counting down.
TGAGGAATTACTCATATTTTTATAGATTTTGCTCAGTTTTATTGACATTTGAGAAATGAGACCTTTATCAGAAAAACTTGCTATAATTTTTCACCTAGTTTTCTGCTTTCCTTCTAGTCTTGGCTACATTGCTTTTCCCCTCTTCTATGCCTAGTTTCTGTCAAACTGCTTTCCAGTTTTTCTAGCATTTTTTGTCAAATAGTGAATTTATGTTCTAAACGTTTGGATCTTTATATTTTTCAAACACTAGGTTACTGTGGTCATTTACTGCTATGTAATTATGTACCTAATAAGTTCAAGATTGTGTTGATGATTATCACTTTGTATTACAATTTGAGATCTGGTACTGCTAGACTGCCTTCCTCCACATTTTAAAAATTAATTACTTTCATACTCTTGACCTTTTTTTTGTTTTGTTTGTGAATTTTGCTATTTTTTTAACTCTATGAAATAATTTTTGGCAGCTTAATTGGTATAGTATTGAATATTCAAGTTAATTTAGACAGACATCATTTTTATTCTACTGAATTAGCCTACCTACGAGCAAGTAATATTTCTTTTAGATCTAATTTTCTTTATGTGAATAGTGTTTGGTAATGTTGTTCATAAAGTTCCTAGGCCTAGGCAGGTAGATTTCAAAGTATTTTGTTTTGTCTACTGTTACTTTAAGGGGAGTCTCTCTTTCTATCTCTTGATTCTGGACTTTGTTGGTCAAATATAGAAATACTGATGATTTGTATAGGTTTATTTTATATCCTGCATCAGTTAAATTTGTTAATTATATCAACTAATTTTTAGTTGATTCTCTAGGATTTTCCAAGGATTCTCCATCATATCATCTGCAAATAGTGACAGCTTTATTTATTTCCCATTCTAATTCCTTCCATTTCTAATTCCCCCATTCAGGTAGTCATTTAGGTCAGAAATCCTGAGAACCTTATTTTCAGTAAAGTAGCGGTCTAGGTCATCTGAACTGAAGGAAATAGACAAAATTAGCAAGTATATCAAAAGTTTTAGAATAGTTGCTATGAATAATGTAGCAAAGATAGAATAACTATAGAATAAAAGGATTGTCAAGCATCAATGACATCCCGGCTAAGGTAATGCATTATAAATTCTTCATTTAGGATAATCACATTTATTTATTTTTAGTTTTCAACTTTCACTTTTATTAGATTTTGACTTCTAACTTTTCCGCCTCTCTCTTCTCTCCCCTGTCCAAGACAGCATGCAATCTGATATAGGCTAGAAATCTACAATCAAATTAAATATATTTCCACATTAGTTATATTGTGAAAGAAGAATCAGAACAAAGGGGACAATGAGAAAGGGAAAAACAGAGAGAGAAAATAGTGTGCTTTGACCTACATTCAGACTCCATAGTTTTTCTCTAGATGTGGAAAGCATTTTCCATCATGAGTCTTCTGGAATTGTCTTACATCATTGTATTACTGAGAAGAGCTAAGTATAACAAAGTTGATCATTGCATATGTTGCTGTTACTGTGTACAGTGGTCTCCTGGTTCTGCTCATTTCATTCAGCAGCAGTTATCTAACTCTTTCCAGATTTTCTTTGAAATCTGCCTGCTCATCATTTTTTATAGCACAATAGTATTCCATTACATTCATACACCACAACTTGTTCAGCCATTCCCCAACTGATAGATATCCCCTCAATTTCCAATTCTTGGGCCACCACAAAAAGAACTTCTATAAATACTTTTGTACATTTGTGGGTCCTTTTCCCTTTTTTATGATATCTTTGGGATACAGATCTAGAAGTGGTATTATTGCATCAAAAGGTATATTCAGTTTTATAACCTAAGCTTAGTCCCAAATTGCTCTCTGGAATGATTGGATTGGTTTACAACTCCACCACCAATGCATTAGTGTTCGAATTTTCCCACATCATCTCCAACATTTATCATTTTCCTGTCATGTTAGCCATGCTGATAGGTTTGATGTGTTTGAAACCACATAGTTGTTTTAATTTGCATTTCTTTAATCAATAGTGATTTAGAGCATTTCTCATGTGGCTATAGATAGATAACTTCAATTTCTCTATCTGAAAACTACCTGTTCATATTCTTTGACCATTTGTCAATTCTGGAATGAGTTATAAATTTGTTTCAGTTCTCCATACATTTTAGAAATGAAACCTTTATCAGAGATACTGGCAGTAAAAAAAAAAATGTTTCCCAGCTTTCTAGAATAATCATTGTAAGCATGACCTTTAGTCAGACCTACTATCTAGATCAGTAAGGATCCCATGACCAGTGAGATCCTAGAATTATTGATCATTTTTATTATATCATCTATAAATGGACTGATTGTATTGATTTAACTGAAATAAACAGTCAGAATGATTTCTTTTTCATTTGTAGAGGTGGTCCCAGACAGATTCACATAACGGTTTTCTTATTTTCCCTCCTTTCTACTTAAAATGCCACCACTTTTGTAGAGGTCTTTACCTCTTCTCTCTCACTTGGATTATTACAATAGGCTTTTGATTGATCTCCCTATCTCTTACTTACTCTTATCGACACTCCATTCAGGTGAGAGGTGATTATACTACATCACAAACCTGACACTTTCTCCTCAACGTACCCCAGGGACTCTCTCCTCTTACCTTAAAGGTCAAATGCAAAATTCCTTTACAGTGTTATTACCTTTCCAGTCTATTCATCCTTTACTCCCTTCCCTATACTCTGTGAAACAGCTACACTGACATACCTGCTTTTCTTTACACACAATATTGCATCTGTGGTTATATCCCAGCATTGTTTATTCTTTATATTTAGAATGTTCTCTCTTCTAACTCTTAATTTTCCTGGCTTCATTTAAGACTCATTTTCTATCTCTCCTTTTAAATGAAGCCTCTCCCACATCCATGCTCTTCCCATCCTCATTTCTCTGTGATTATTTTGATTTACTCTTTATATATCTTGTTCGTATATAGTTATACATGTTGCCTCTCCTCAAAACAATATAGTGTGTGTGTGTGTGTGTGTGTGTGTGTGTGTGTGTGTGTGTGTGTACACTTTGCCCTTTTTGTATCTTTGGCCCATGGGTACAATGCCAGGAACATAGTAAGCAGTTAAATTTATTATCTTGTAAACTTCTGAGGCATTACTACAAATAAGTTTATTTTGTGTTTTATCATTAATTTGTTCTTTCATTATGTTTTAGGGGACTTGGACAAGCATTATGAAATAACCATTTTTTGTTAAAATAAGATAAAAGTACCAAAAATTGTTTTAGAATTATTTTGAGATCTTCAGTTGAAAAGTTTATGTAAATGACAATTATTGCCCTCATATAGTAAATCAAATCTCTACCAAGCTGTATATCTTGTGTTCCATGTCAGCCTAATTTAAATTATTGCCTCATTTAAATCATTGTGAAATAGTGAACTAAAATCTTTATTCTTTCAAAGAGCTTTAAAGGAATAAAAAATTGACAACTATACTTAGAGAATTCTATTTTAATAAAAAACATTCTGAGTGATTGGCTCATTAAATCCTGTTTAAAACACTCTTGCATAGTAGAAAGAATTGCCAAAGCTTGCACAATTGTAACACCTGCTAAACCTTCTGACGCAGACTAGCAGGAACAAGAATATAGTCTGTAAATTAGAAACCAAATGGCAACTACTGAATACAAGTCCCCTAAGGGACAGTGCATATTTTCTATCTGCAAAGGTCACCCAGATTCTAGGAAAGAAACAGGTAGCTAAAATGCCTCAAAGCACAATCCAGCAGAGAGATCCCTTTAAAAAGGGCTTGTAATAAGATAAGAGCAGTGAGGTGTTGTCTTTTCCTGAGGACATAGATATTTGTATTCCTATTAATATATGAAAATATGATTGGATACATAGAAAAAAATGCCTCCAGATTTGTTGTCAGACTAGATAGGAGTGATGAATTGAAGGGTAACTTGAAGAAATATTACTAAATAGAAATGTCATTGTAATACCATATTATTATGGCCTATGACTAGACTTAGAACCAAGAATAAGGAATTTCTGTAATGATTCAGAAGCAGTAAATCTATATAAAGCAGACAAACTATTGGAACAAAGTCACCTATAAATCACAAGATGTCTCTGAAATGGTCAACATTCAGGCTTGAATACATGCTTTTTTGTTTTTGTTTTTTGCTTTTTTTTTTTATGTGCTTATTCATTAACCAGTTCTGTCAAGTTGAGGTGTGAATTAACACAGAAACTTTGAGAAAAACCATTACCTATTCACTGTTCAAGTCAATTCCACAAATATTTATTACGATATGCAAGACACTATACTAGATACAAATGATAGAAAGGGGAAAAAATGAAAGAGCATCTGACCATGAGGCACTTATGTTAGTTGAGGTTTGATATCATGCACAAACACACACACATACACATACATAGACACATGCATGCATACATGTACATACACATACACATATATAGAATATATGCACTCATATATCAGTAAATACAAATATTCAAAACTCATAATCTTTGGGATGAAAGTAGGGAACACCCCTGGGGAAGGAAAGGTGTTCAGGATAAATGCAGGCCTTCTACAGGAGGGAAATAGTATTTTATCTAAGCCTTAAATATTTTCTGTATTACAGTTCTTCTCCTTCAATAGAAAACATCCAATGAGAGGCTACTTTGTGCAGGGTCCTAGAATCAGGATGTCCCAAACAAGTAATCAGGGTTTCTCTCTGCCTCTGTCTCTGTCTCTGTCTCTGTATCTGCCTATGTCTCTCTCTCTCTCTCTCTCTCTCTCTCTCTCTCTCTCTCTCTCTCTCTCTCTCTCTCTCTCTCTCTCTCTCTCCCTCTCTCTCTCTGTGTGTGTATGTGTGTCTGTCTGTCTGTCTGTCTGTCTCTTTCATTTAGCCTTAAAAAAGCCATTAAAACTAATAAAATGCAAAGTAAACAGAATTAAGAGAAAAAGTATATAATTTTCACTATAATGTAAAGGAAAACAATGAAGGTCTTCAGATTGATGATTCCAAAGTGACTAATTGTGACTTAATAGAACTGTGAGCTCTTTGAGAGAAGGGAATAGTTTTTGCCTTTCTTTGTATCCCAAGAACTTAACAAGATGTCTGCCACATAGTAAGTACTTTATAAATTTTCATGATTGATTTATTGATTAATGGTGAATGATATCTCCCTTCTCTTGGAAGATAGTTTTTAGACTCCAGGTGCAAAACGAGGCCGATAGTTTCAAAGTATTCAGTGTGTTGATGATTAGTTTTAATCAACTCTACTTATTTGTTACAAGGGATAGTTCTACTGTATTATGGGATTGTGACAATCATTCAGAAGTCATGATGAAATTAGAAAAAACATATCAATAAAATATTTTAAAATATGTTTAAAGTAATCATGATTGCTGAAGTTCAGTCTTGAGAATTTTTATTTATATTTTATTAGAATTAATTTAAAGCATTTTTCTTAAAATTATAAAGGAAGATTATTTTGCCCGCCCCATACCAACAGCATTTCTGCATCCATTTGAAATATAGTCATATCCAGACAGACTACTGTGATATTTAATAGCTCCTTAGGGGTAAACCACTACGATTTGTTCAACTCTGTATGTTGCATTTGGGAGCCCAGGTCATTATGACCAGATACTGACTTCCTTTCTATTCTTCATCAGACTTCACCTGGAAGACAGTGAAGCTAAAGAAATATGGATGCCAACACATGCATTTCTTCTTCCTTAAAGGTGTGGAAAGGAATCTCAGATATGAGTAAAATTCAGTGCCCTGAAATGTTCCTTTTCCATGTATTTTGTTACATTTTAATCAAATTAAATGAATCTCTTGTTTAATCATGACTATGATCTTGAATAGAGTAAACTAAAATAATTTCATTGCAATATTGAAGATGAAGGAATAGGACCAAATAGGAGGAGATAAGCAGGATATTGAATTATACATATACCTAGATCAAAAATATGAAAATGTGGCAATAGGGACAGAGTTTGGGATATTGGGATCTCTATACCCCCAAACTCCTCTCTGTTTACTGAACCTAGACTGTTACATATTTATCTGTATACTTGTCTAGTTATCCCTATTAGACTGTAAGATCCAAAAGGGTAAAATCCATCTGGGATTCATAATCACATATCCTTCAGTATTTTATACAATGCATTGTACATATCAAGATTTGTGTGTGTGTGTGTGTGTGTGTGTGTGTGTGTGTGTGTGAATGACTGAAGTGAATAAATATCTCCTATTTCAACTGATAAATGCACAAGCAGTTACAAAGGGCACACTGTGTGCCAGACACTGTGATAAAACTAAAAAGCAAGAAACAATTCTTACTCACAAGGACTTTACATTCTGTTGGGGGAAATAAAATGGACATAGATAATTATATTCAGAATAAATATAAAAATAAATGTAATACAGTTAAATATAAAGTAGATAGAGAAGGGGAACACTAATTGGGAGAATCAGGAAAATTTCATGGAGAAGATTGTACTTGAGCTGAATCATTAAGAAAAGAACTCTGTAAGGTAGATATGAGGAGGAAGTACATTCCAAGCATAGGGAGGGCCAGCTCAAAGACATAGAAAAGGGAGATGTAGTATCATATATAACAGTGGAGATTGTTTGGCACTAGCCAAGGAATCAGCAATTCTTGAAATATGCATAACTATTCCCTGCCTGGTTTCAGTCTTTAAAACATGTAAAGATATTCTCTGCTAATCAAATACAAAATGTGGAATTTTGAAAGCCAATTCTTGGTCATGATGACTCAAAGGATACCACTATATGATTTTTTTAAGTCTTTCAGTAGGCTGTGAAGCAGAAATAAACAATGACTCAAAAATATCTGAGCCTGAACTGAATGTGAATGCAAAAGTGGTGGTTCACCAATCTCTTAGTCTCTTTCCTTTGGAATCTTTAAGAAGAACTACCTTGAGCTGCCTAATGGGGTAGAGCAGCAAGCTATGTTCTCTCACACAGTCACCATGTGTCCATGAGCACATAGTTCCTATGTCCTATGTTTATTTTTCCTGAAATTAAGTGAATGATCATTCTAAAATTGTAGTACACAGATGACTGCATGAGTTCAGAAGATGCTGAAGTCCCATTAGAGATCCTGTTGGCAAAAAGAGTCAGTAGCAGAGTCTACCAGTAGTAGCAGTAGTCACTGAAGTAGTAACAGTCAACAACAGTGAGTAGAGAAGAGACAGTCATCCAAAGATAGTGGCAGCTTCAGAGATTATGACCCTAAGAGATGAATAGAAGTGCAGTACTATAAAAAGGCATTGTACCATAGAGGCAAATATATACTATAGAAAAGCATTGATCCTTGGAGACTCTATCTAAGGGAAATTTCATGATTACTTCACAAAGGAAGGCTAGAACTACCAAGGCCAGGAGCCACAAAAGGAACACCTTGGTTCTATACATTTTTTATACATGTGCTTCCTTATCATTGTACTTCAAGTCCACACTAATCATAGAGAACTTGTGTATGCGAGAGAAGGATACTTTCCCCAATTTTCAGGGAAGGTTTTGAATCGAATGTTTTACTTTACCTTCTCAGGAAATGCCTTTCTTTTTCAAGTTAAAGGAAATCAATTGAATGGTTAATAATGGTGAGTAACAGTAAAAGTTCAGTACTGCAGTAGTAGGAACCATGCCTGTACAAGAGTATACCTTGATACGTGAGGGTAAAAGGAGTCATCCACACTTTGGGAACCATGACCTGTGAATATGAGTGTACAGTGTGGGGAACAGTCCCAGTGAAAGTATTATATTTTGTCCTAAAATTAATAAGCAACCACTGGAGTTTGACTGTGTGTGTGTGTTTGTGATATGTTCATATATGTACTTGGTTTATATATGCACTTAATAAAGTCATTAGCTTAAAATAACCCCAAAATTGGTAGCTTGTGCAAAATGGAGTGAGAAAGGATGAAGTAAGGAAAACAATTAAGAGTCTATCACAATAGTCTAGATGAGAAGCAATGAGGGATGAACTAAGGTGATCGACAAATGAGTAAAAATAAAAGGATTCTTTGCAAAAGATGTTTGTGGAGATAGAACAAACTGGCAAATGACTGGATGTGTCGGGTGAGGAAGAAAGACGAACAAAGGAAAGCGCTAACTCTGTGAACCTGAAAGAAAGTGGAAGAATGATGATGTCTTCAACAAACAGCAAAGTTTGGGAGATCAGTGGACTTGTTTAGTTGTGGCCAGCAATATCAGTCATACTAGTTTTAAGCCATTTAGATCTAATTTTATGAACGTACACATAAATATCAGGAGAAACAATCCGTTGTGATACAATAATAGATAGAACTTAAATGAGCAGATAAGAACATGTTTGTATTTTTGATTGATTAAAAATGGCCCTTGAGCAATCTGAGGTTTGTTTGCTTTTTTTCCCAAAGCAAATATGTATTTTGATCCATAATATATTATGTCACCAGCAATAAATAGCAGTTACTTGTCACATATCACTGAGATATTCAGCTGGCCACAGTCAGCAAAGATACAGCTGAGAGCAGGTGTCGATAAACTAACTGAGCTTGAACACAAATTTAAGATTGAAGTAGTTATCACAACCAAAGTAATGAAATCAATGTAGGTGAATAATTGATCAAATACATACAAAGAGAAAGGGAGAAAATAAAAACAAATATTTATGCATATTTACTTTTTTTTTGAGTAGCTAAAAGAACTAATCTGCATGAACTCATTGATTTCAAATATTTCTTATGTACCTGATCCTTTATTTCATTGTGTTTATCCAATGCCCAAAGAATCATTATTTGAATGTGGAGAATTGTGCTGGAATCTCATTCTCTATATTTCTTAGATAACCTTTTGCTCAAGTCCAGCATAAGAGTCTCTGGGCTCACACTGACTGAGCTTGATCCTAAGGACCTGACTTTAAATGGTCAGTTTCTCTTAGGCTCATGCTCTCACCTCGAAAATTCCAGGAGAATTATTTTGGGGAGAAATATCTTTCATCAAGTTCTTCCCAAATGTGGGTAAATGGATTTTTCAAATCTCACATAGATACTCAATATGCCAAGCACTTTACTGCATTCTAGGAATACAAATGTAAGCAGGCAAGTCAGTCCCTGCCTACAAAAAAAAAAAATTACATTCTAATGTATATATATAAAGGAGAACTAGAAAGGAAGGAGGAGAAGAAGAGGTCAACAAGGAAATGACAAACACCAGAAACAAGGGTACCTGAGGTATTGAAAAGAAAATTCATCTTCATGGATTTGCTTACAATGGATTCTGTCTTCTCCCCTCAATAAAAAGGACACCCCAAAGTATCCAAGTGTCTTCCAACTGAGAACAAAAGTACACTTCCAGAGACAGAATAATTCCTTCCAATAAAACTTGTGACTTTTCCCTTTCCTTTCCTTTCATCATAATTCAGAAAGGAAGGTATGATATTATTACATATAAGACTAATCTTTCTAATAGGCAAAGTGTGTTGCCCCATATGAGGTCTGATTTTAGCGAGTTTGGAGAGAAGTTACCATCCTCCATTTTTTTTTCTAATGAATCCTGAAATTTCAAAATACAATCATCTTTCCTTTAGTTTAAGGCTTTGATAGCCTATTGAAATTAGCCTTCTTCTGGGAGTGTTGCAATTTAAAATTATAGACCATTTACATGTTAGTGTGATTGAATTTTATTTCTTCTATGAAGCAGGACATTAGGACCTTACTGGGGACTACGTTAAGAGAGAGATAGCATGGTGAAGGGGTGGAGTCCCTGCAGCCTCAAGGCCACATATGGCCCTGTAGGTCCTCAAGTGTGGCTCTTTGACTGAATCCAAACTTTGCAGAACAAATCCCCTTGGTAAAAGGATTTGTTCTGTAAAATTTGGACTCAATCAAAATATCACATTCCTAGGGGAAGAGCATTGGATTTGACTCAATGCTTAGTACAGTACCTGACAGAGAGTAGATGCTTAATAAAAACTTGGTGCCTGACTTATTGACTGGTGGAAGGAGAGATTTGGGTTTGAATTGATTCCTCTATCAGTTCATTATGTGACTCTAAACATCGCTTAATCTCTGTGTCTCATTTTCTCCTTCTGTAAAGTAGGAATGATAACTGTTGTATATGCCTCATGAAATTTGAGGATCAACTCAAGAGCAGCTTTCTACATGAGTTCTTTCCTGTTCCCTTGAGATGGTAATGCTTTCCCCTCAAAAAGTACCTCTTATTTATTTTGTATGTCTCCAGCATGTGCTTATATATGTAAATATTGTTTCTCCCAGTAGGATGCGAGACCTGTGAGAATAGGGAATGTTGTGTTTACCATATAGTTAGTGCTTAATAGACGCTTGTTGATTGATGAATGCACACACACATATATTATTGAGTTATGTTTTGTTTTGTTTTGTTTTTAGGAAAGAACTTTTGCCTTGAAGCTAGAAACAAATTTTCCTGGAGGCTGTCTCGGTTATATATTTGAAATTCCTTCTCACTTCTAGTTTTCCCTGTACAATTTGTATATATCCTTCATAGCCCAACTAAAGTGCTAACACTTCCACAAAGTCTTCACTAATCTCTTCAACATAAAGGATCATTATCTGGGATGAGGACTCTACTTTATTTTCATATTTTATTGTGAGATGTACCTTCTTTCCCTTATATGCACTATATCCTTTTTCTTGAGGGAAAAGATTGTCATGTCCTTTTTTGTATCCTATGTAGCACCTAGCACTATGACTTAAACATAATATGTGATCAAAAATATTCATTGACTAAATGCTGCAAGTAATTAATGAAATAATTTTATGGTTCTGAGTCAGTCCAGAAAAATAAAGTTGATATGGTATTAACTGTTGATTCAGTTCAATCCAATAAACATTTAGTAAGCACCTACTATATGCCAGGCACTGTGCTAAGTACTGGAGTACAATTAATAACAAGAAAGAAGTCCCTTCCCTCAAGGAGCTTACAAACCAATGGGAGGAGGCAATGCACAAAAGGACAGAGAATAAGGGGTACCTTGTTTCTTATTCCCTGCTACCCTCCTCATCAGAGACTGTACCAAGCAAAACAATAAAAATTCATTATACAAGCAGTTCAAGGTCTTGACTTGATTATAAGTCACTGTTGAAAGAATGTCAGATCCACAGACGGCAGATCTGGTTGGGAATTCTGGCTGCATCACTTGGAGCCTGTAAGACATTGGGCAAGTCATTTAATCTCTTTGAGACTTAATTTCTTCCATTGTATATTAAGTGAATTTGACTAGATTTTCAATACACCCTAGATCTCTAAATGTATTATCCTATTCTATCTCTAAGATAAGACACTAAAGGCAAATCATGCATACAGATATATACACATATATACATACATGTGCAAATGCATGTATGTACATACATGTATATGCATACCTCTATTACATAGCTATTATATAATTGTCATAACAATGTATGGTAGTGTGATATTGTATGACATGATATGATATGACAGGATATAATACGACATAACAGTTTAATATATAATACCATATCAAAATACAATGCAATGTAGTATAATTATGATATAATGTAAGATAACATAACAGAATATAACAGTATAATTTAATATAATTCTCTTAATATCTTATCTTTCTCTTCTGCTTCAAATATAATGATGAGTAAATCTCTGTTCCTGGTGGTGGCCAAATATTAGATGTTAATGTCAGGCTCTCTTCAATAACGTGTAAGACATAAAATGTAATTATCTTTTCTGAAAAAGAAAGATCCTTTAATTACAGGGGATAGCTTTAAAAGAGAATAAGAATGTCCTTTTGAGGTTAAAAGAAAGACAGCTACAAAAACAATGTATCATTTACAAAACGCCAGTTGGTGCTGCTCTTTATACTGTCACATTCAGGGAAATGAGGTACTTGATGAAATTAAAAGGCAGCCACCCTAAAACAGATAAAATGAGATGTTTTAGTGTTCAGCAAGCACATAGAACCCTGAATCCCAAAAGACTTACACTAATTATTTGCATTTCTATAGGACCTTTCTAGTGAGGTTTTTCAAAGCTCACTTCATTCATGTGAATTCAACTTTGCTACATTTCCCTGAAATAAGGGTTCATTCTTCACATCCACCTTTTACAGACAAATTAAATGGCTTGCCGAAGGGCACCCAGTAAGTAAAAAAAAAGTCAGTTAAAAAATTAACGCTAAGATTCTCAAATTGTAATTTGTCCCAGTTCTTGACACTGTTTTGAAGTTCTAGGAATAAATTGCCCTACAAATAAGCAGCAAGTTAGACATACTAAATCTGCTATAATTCTGTAAATATTTTTTAAAAGTTACTACCCAGTAATTCAGTAATATAATATATAATATATAATATAATTCAGTAATATAATATGTGAATGGCAGGGATAGTAGATAACACCTAAAAGAGGACAACAGTCAAAATTATGATCAAGAAGGCAAAGGGTGTCTCTTAGTCAGACTAGGTTCAGAATAGATGTTCTACAGCCTAATGAGTTGGAAAGTATTTGGAAGAAGGAAAAGATAGGAAAGTAAGAAAAGGAATGTGTGTGAGGGAGAGTGCCATCAGCAACATTTATAGATCAGACATACTTACGTCAACTATCAGATATTATATCAGACATCATCATTAGAGAACGTGTTAGACTATCATTCTTGTGGACACTGTTTCCACTGATGTAGATTGCAAGTCCACATGTGTGCAAGTCCTGTAAATTTCTTTCCATAAATTCTCCTTAGAGAAAGAATTTGATGCAGTAGAGTACTTCCTCTTATTATTTTAATATTTGAAAATTGCCAATGCCACAGTTGAGCTGTCAATTATTTCACACTCTCCCTACATGGATGTGTGCATATGTGTGGTTTCTTTTTTAATGCCTGTACTCAATGATGCCTTTTATTGTACTTCTTAACACTAGGCATGACTGAAAAGTTTCTGTGACATGCATGTTTTGTACCTATTCAGGGCATCTGCAACGGTTATTCTTCTGAGATGATGATGTCACAGGATTCACAGTTATGTAGCATTACCAGTAGAATCCTAGTATTCAAAAGATGAACTCTAGAAGCAGCAAAAAGCTTGAGATCATTCAAAATGCAGCACAATTTTCCAAATACTATCATCTGTTCCTCCTTCTCAAATGTCTAGCTCATTGACCATCTTCAATGTCTTTTGAAAGTATTGGTTGGTTAGTTGGTTGGTTGCTTGTTGTCCTTCATCTTCAAAGAGAACCAAAATGACATCATTGTAAAGTGAAATTTCAGTGTATGACTGTGGCTGATCAGACCAATACACTAGGAATGCTCTACCACAAGTGGGGCACAGATAGTCTGTTTGAATATTTGGGGTGGATATCCCACATTTGCACTTCCTGCATTTACTTTGTGCTGTCTCAATTCTGCTTTGCTCAAAGAGCACAGCACCTTTTCTTATGTGAGCACATCATACTGAGTGGTCCTGTGCCAATGTCTCCCCTGTTGTACAGTCAAATTCAAAGTTCTTGAGAGAGACCTTCAGAGTGTCCATATATTATTTCTTCTGGCCAGCATGTGATCACCTGCCCTATGCAAGTTCTCCACAAAATAGCCTTTTTGGCAGGGGTACATTTTGCATTTGAACAACGTGGCCAGCCCATAGGAGTTGTGCTCTCTGAAGCATAGTTTGAATACTTGGCAGTTCAGCTCGAGCAAGGACTTCAGTGTCTGGTACCTTATAATGCCAGGTGATCCTTGGAAACTTCCTAGGACAGTTCAAGTGGAAGTGATTCAGTTTCCTGGCATGGTGCTGGTAAACTGTCTATGTTTCACAAGCATATAACAATGAGGTCAGCACAACAGCTCTGTAGACCTTCAGTTTGGTAGTCAGTCTAATACCTCTTCTCTCCCAAACCTTTCTTCAGAGCTTCCAAAACACTGAGCTAGCTCTGGCAATACATGCATGAACCTCATTGTCAATGTGTACATTCCTGTAAAGTATAGTACCAAGGTAAATGAACTTATCCACAGCATTCAAAACTTCTCCATTTGTTGTAACCAATGGTTCCACATATGGGCATGGATGGTGTGGTGGTGGCTTATGGAGCACCTATGTTCTTTTGGTGTTAATTATTAGGCCAAAATTAGGACAGGCAACAGAGAATTGATCCATGCTTTGTTGCATCTGAGTTTCAGAGGTTGCATTGAGTGTACAGTCATCTGCAAACAGAAAATCATGCATCAACACTCCCTCCACTTTGGTCTTGGCTTGTAACCTTATCAAACTAAAGAACTTACCATCAGTACAGTAGCTGACCTTGATGCCGTGTTCATTCTCATTGAAAGTGTTTGTCAATATGGCTGAAAACATCATGATAAAAAGCATGGGAGCAAGCACACAGCCCTGTTTTACTCTATTGGTAACTCTGAAGGCAGGAGAGCTTTGTCCATTATCTAGAACCCCAGCAAACATGCCATCATGAAATCGACATACAATATTGATGAACTATTCTGGACAACCAAATTTTGACATAATTTTCCATAAGCCCTCATGACTAACAGTGTCAAAGGCTTTGATCAGATCCACACACTGTATACATATCTCTGTTCTGCCTAGCATTTCTCCTGGAATTGTCTGGCAGCAAACACCATATCGACTGTTCCTTGGCCCTTTCTGAAGTCAGAGTGGCTCTCAGGTATATGCCTATCTTCCAGGTGAAGGATCAGCCTATTAAGGAGGATTCTAGCAAGAATTTTGCAGCAGTGATTAAGAAAGAGATCCCCCTACTATTGTCATAGGACAATCTATTGCCTTTACCCTTAAAGAGATGGACAATAGAGGCAGAGGCATCTTTTAACTCCTGGGGGATAACCTCCTCTTGCCATTTAACCTGGAAAATTTCAGCCAGCTTTTCTATGAGCAATGGTCCCCCTACCTTGTAAATCTCAGCTGGAATAGAATCAGCAGCAGGTGCTTTGTCACATGAAAGGAGCCTAATGGCCCTCAAAACCTCTTCTTCAGTTGGAAGTTCAGCTAAGGAGGGATTGACTTCAACCTGAAGTAAGTAGTCAGTGGACTCAGCATTGATTGATGATGGTCTGTTGAGATCACTATGAAAGTGTTCTGTCCATCTCTCTAGGATCATGTCCCTATCACGAATCAATGGGGCTTCATCAGCACTGAGTAATTGTGATGCACCATGGGTTTTTGGTCCATAAATAGCTTTCAGGGAATCATAAAAGCACTTTGAATTGTTACTATCAGCATAAAACTGAATTTCATCTGCCTTTTTACTGAGCCAGGAAGATGAGGTAGCATTAATATATTAGTAGACATCCAATGTTCTTTTTAGTCATATTTAATATTATATAACAAGGAAAGACATTGTATATGCATATATGTTTACAAACACATACATATATATAAAACTTTTCAATTAAAGATGATGATAATAATAATAATAATGATGATGTTTACTGACATTTATATACAGTTTTCAAAGCACTTTGCATGTATGACTATATTTGATTTTCACAATAACACTTTGAAGTCTGTACCACAAACAAATCAATTTTTCAGCATTTTACAGAAGAAAAGACATTGAAAAGCAAATAAACATTCTACTCATCCATGCAATGACATGAAATCATAGTGTAAAATCAATGCCAGCTTGTTTGAATCAGAGGGTATAATATCCATTTAATGGGCTTGACATTTGGAGGCGATATGTCAGTCACCTCATTTGGAATCAGAAGACCTGTGTTAAAATTCCAACTTGCCTGTTATTCATTACCTCTGTATACATATCAAGGAATTCAATTCTTTGGCCTCAGTTTATTTCTGTGTAAAATGAAAGGGTTACATGAGAATACTTCTAAATCCTATAAACAACGCAGTTATCCTAAGAAATTGACCAAGAAAAGTGTAAGAAAGCGAGGACTTGAAGTTGGAAGTTCAAGTCCCATTTCTGACACATAGGGACTATGTAACCCTCAACAAGTCACTTAACCTCTTAGTATTCTAGGAGACTTTTTTTACATGTGAAATCAGGCAAAATATATTTTCATATAAGCCAAGTCACACAAAAAGCAAGAAAAATAAGTGAAAAAAAGTATTCTTCAATTTGTACTCTATCTATTCATCAGTTCTATTTATGGATATGGATAGTATTTTTCTTAATAAATCCTTCAGAATTGTCTTGAATCCATGTATTGATCAGTCTTTCACAGTTGATCACCATTCTAATATTGCTGTTAACATGTACAATAATCTGTTGGTTCTGCCCGTTTCACTCTTCATCAGCTCACAAATGTCTCCTTAGGTCAGTCTTCCCTGTCATCATTTTTAGAGTACAATAGTATTCCATCACAATCATATACCATAACTCACTCAGTCATTCCCCAATTGATGCATATCTCATTAATTTCCAACTCTTTGCTGCAAAAAGAGATGTTATAAATATTATTAACAAGTAGGCTCTTTTTCCATTTCTTTGATCTCTTTGGGATAGAAACCTAGAGGTGGTATATCTGGTGACTGTGAAGACCAAGACACGAAGTCAGAAGAGGACAATGTCAAAACACCTGTGGACAAAGACTCAAACAAAAATGGGAAGTGATCTCAAGTCCAGAAAGAACTCATTGAATAACTCAAAAGGGAACCTAAAAACCATATAAGAGAGGTAGAAAGAAAATTAGAATAAAAAATGAGAGTGATGCAAGAGACTTATGAAAAAAATTCTGCAATTTGAAAAAAAATTGCTTAAAAAGTAAAATTGGTCAAATGGAAAAAAAGAGTTACAAAAAATCTACTAAAAAAAACAACTCCTTAAAAACTATTGGCCAAATGAAAAATGAAATACAAAAGTTAATTGAGGAAAACCAAACCTTAAAAGGTAGAATTGGGCAATTGGAAGCTAATGACTGTGAGATACCAAGAATTAACCAGACAAATGGAAAAGAATAAAAAATAGAATAAAATATAAAATACCACATGGGGAAAAAAAACTGTTTGGGAAAATAGATCCAGGAGAGACTATGTCAGAATCATTGGATTATCTGAATTCCATAATCAAAAGTAAGAACTGGACAGTATCTTTCAAGATATTATCAAGGAAAACTGCCCTGATATCCTGGAATCAGAGGGCAAAATAGAAATTGAAAGAATACGCCAATCACCTCTGGAAACAGACCCCAAGATAAAAACTCCAAGGAACATTATAGCCAAATTTCACAAATATCAGGTCAAGAGAAATAATGCAAAGTGGCCATAAATAAACATTTCAAATCTCAAGGGGCCACAATCAGGATTACACAGGACATAGAAGCTGCAACATTAAAGAAGTGGAGGTCATGGAACACGATATTTCAGAAGGCAAAGGAGGTAAGACTACAACCAAGAGTCATCTACCCAGTGAGATTAAGCATAATACTTCAAAGGAGGAGGAGGGGGGGAAGTGGTTTTTCAATGAAATAGAAAGATTTCATTCTTTCATAAGAAGACCAGAATTGAAGCAAAAAAAAAAAAATGATGTCCAATATCAAGATTTAACAGAAGCATAAAAAAAGAAAGAGGGGAAAGAGAACATAAGGGAAACAACAGAGCTGAACATTTTGCATCCCTACATGGGAAAATGATCTTTGAAATTCTTAAAAATTCTATCAATAATAGTACAGCTAGAAGGAATATATATATATATATATATATATATATAGACAGAGGGTATGGGTATAAGGTGAATTTGAGGGAATGACATAAAAAATTAAGAGATAAGAGAGTACAATGAGTGTAGAAGGAAAGTAGTGGTAGAACAGGGTAAATTATCACACATGGAGAGGTGCAAAAGCCCTATTACAGTGGAGGGGAAGATGGGAGGATGGATGATGAGCATCACTTGGTCTGTACTGTCATCAGTACTGGCTCAAACAGGGAATGATATACACAATCAGCTGAACATAGGCATCTATCTTACTGGTAGGGAAGAAGGAGGGGAGGAGATCAAGTTAAGGGGTGAGGACTTGCAGAAGGGATAGCAGAACAGAGGAGGGAGTAGACAGATGCAAAACACTGATGAGAATGAAAAGGGTGAAAAGGCAGAAAGGAAAAAAAGGAGACAGAATAGGATAGAGGGAAACAAAAGGTAGTAATCATAACTGTGAAAGGGAAAGGGAAGAACTCTCCCATAAAATGGAACCTAGGTAGCAGAATGGATCAAAAGTCATAATCCTACAATATATTGTTTACAAGAAGCATAACTGAAGCAGAGAGACACAAATAAAGTAAAGGTAGTGGGACTGGGATATAGTATATTATGCTTCAGATGAAGTAAAAATGAAGCAGGGTTAGCAATGTTGATCTCAGACAAAGCCAATCAAAAGCAGACCTAATTAAGAGAGGTGAGGAAGGAAACTACATCTTGCTAAAACATACTACAGACAAAGCAATATCAATACTAAACATATATGCACCAAGTGGTATAGCATCCCAGTTCTTAAAGTTAAGTGAGTTATAGGAAGAAATAGATAGCAAAACTATACTTATGGGAGACCACAACTGTCCCTTTTCACAACTTGATGGATCCAATAAAATAAAGAAATAAACTAAGGAGATAAATAGGATATTGGAAAAGTTAGAATTGACAGACCTTTGGAGAAAGCTGAATGGAAACAGAAAGGAAATGTACCTTTTTCTCAGCAGCACATGGCACCTACACAAAACATGACCACATATTAGGGCATAAAAAACTCAAAGTCAAATGTAGAAAGGCAGTAACACAAGATCATAATGCAAGAAAAATATATTCAACAAAGGGCAGTAGAAAGATAAATTAAAAATAACTGGAAACTAAATAGTCTGATCCTAAAAAATGAATGGATCAAAGAATGAATCACAGCAACAATCAATAATTTCATTAAAGAGAATGACAACAATGAAAGCAACATTCCAAAATTTGTGGGATGCAACCAAAGCAATATTTCTCAAAATCTTTATAGCAACAACATAGAGAAAGAACAGATCAATGAATTTGGCATGCCACAACAGCAACAACAAACCTAGAAAATGAACAAATTAAAAAGCCTCATTTAAACACCAAATTGGAAATCCTGAAAATCAATGCTGAGATGAATAAAATTAAAGAAAAAATTGTTGAACAAATAAATAAAACCAGGAGCAGGTATTATGAAGCAAACTATAAAATAGAAAAATGTTTGATCTATTTAATTTTAAAAAGAAAGAAGAAAATTAAACATACGGTATCAAAAATAAAAAAGGGTGAAATTAGCATCAATGAAAAAGAAATTATAGCAATCATTAAGAAATATTTTGCCCAGTTATACCTGACAATTTGAGCAAAATGGATAAATATTTCCAAAAATAGAAATTACCTAGATTAACAGAGCAGGAAATAGGATTTCTAACTAACTCCATCTTAGGAAAAGAAATTAACCAGCCATCAATGAATTCCCTGAGAAAAAAATCCTTAGGGACAAATGGATTCACAAACGAATTTTACCAAACATTTAGAGAACAATAATTCCAATACTAAATAAACTATTTGAAAAGAATAAAGAAAGAATCCTACAAAACTCCTTTTATGACAAAAATATGGTGCTGTTACTTAAACCAGGAAGAGCTACAACACAGAAGAAAATTATAGAACAATTTCCCTAATTGAATATCAGTGCAAAAATTTTGAACAAAAAATATCAAGGCTCTTATAACAATATATCTTAAGAATTACATACTTTGATCAGGTAAGATTTATACCAAGAATACGGAGTTGGTTCAATATTAGGAAAACTTTCAACATAATTGATTGTATCGGTAGCAAAACCAACAGAAATCATATGACTAACTCAAGAGATGCTTAAAAAGCTTTTTGACAAAATACAACACCCATTCAAATTAAAAAGAATAGAGTGCATAGGAATAAAGGGATTATTCCTTAACATGCTAAGCACTATCTATCTAAAACCACCAGCAAGCATTATCTGTAATGGAGATAAGCTAGAAGCCTTCCCAATAAGATCAAGGGTGAAGAATGTCCATTATCACAACTATTACTCAATATAGCAGTAGAAGTGTTAGCTATAGCAATAAGAAAATAAAAAGATATTGAAGGATCAAAAATAGGCAATGAAGAAACAAAACCATCTCTTTTCAGAAAATAGGATGGTATGCTTAGAGAATCCTAGAGAATCAACTATAAAAACTACTTGAAATAATTAATAATTTTAGCAATGGTGGAGGATATAGGATAAACTTAAATAAATCATTAGCATTTCTTTATATGACAAACAAATCCTAGCAGTTCAAGATAGGAAGAGAAATTCTACTTAAAATAACTGAAACAATATAAAATACTTAGGAGTCTACCTGCCAAGATAAACTTAGGAACTATTTGACCATGGTAACAAAACACTTTTCATACAAATTATGTCACATCTAAATGATTGGGTAAATACCAATTACTCAAGAGTAGACTGAAGCAATTATAATAGAAATGAAAATTCTACCTAAGTTAATTCACTTACTCAGTGCCATCCCAATCAAACTCCCAAATAAATTATTTTATAAAGCTAGAAAAAATACAACAAAATTCATCTAGGAGAAAAAAGAAATCAAGAATATCAAGGGAATTAACATTAAAAAAAATACAAAGGAAGGTGGGCTGACAATACCAACTTTCACGTTATATTATTAAGCAGTTATCATTAAAACTATCTGGTATTGCCTAAGAAATAGAGTGGTGGATCAATGGAACAGATTAGGTACATAAGACATAGATAGTCAATGACCATAATAATCTGATATGTTTGATAAACCCAAAGACTTTGGGATAAGAACTTTCTATTTGACCAAAGCTGCTAGGAAAACTGGAAATCAATATGGAACAAACTAGGTATAGACTGACATTTCACAACATATACCAAGATAAGGTCAAAATGGATATATGGTTTAGACAAAAAGAGTGATACCTTAAGCATATTAGGAGTTCAAGGAATAGACTATGAATCAGATTTGTGGGGAAGGGGAGAATGCATGACCAAAGAAGAGATAGAGAGCATTATACACTATAAAATAGATAACTTTGATTATATTAAATGTAAAAGTTTCTGCACAAACAAAACCAATGTAACCAAGATGAGAAGGAAAACAGAAAGATGAGGAACAATATAGCCATTGTTTCCTATAAAGGCCTCCTTTCCCAAATACATAGAAAACTGAGCCAAATTTATAAGAATACAAGACATTCCCCAACTGATAAATGGTCAAAGGATACGAATAGGCAGTTTTCAGATGAAGAAATCAAAGCTATCTACAGACATGAAGAAGTGCTCTAAAACACTTTTGATTAGAGAAATACAAATTAAAACCACTCTGAGGTACTACTTCACACCTATCAGATTGGCTAATATGACAAAAAGGACAATGATACACGTTTGCGAAGATGTGAGAAAATAATGCATTATTGGTAGAATTGAGAACTGATCCAACCCTTCTGGAGAGCAATTTGGGAATATGCCCAAAAAGCAACCAAACTTTAATCCAACAATAGTTCTGTGTCCTAAAGAGATCATAATAAGGGGCAAAGGGTCTACATGCACAAAAATATTTATAGCAGTCCTTTTCATGGGGACAAAGTGTTGGAAATTGAGGGCATGCCCATCAATTGGAGAATGGCTGAGCAAGCTGTGGTATATGAATGTAATGGAATACTATCCTGCTCAAGGAGAAGTAGCAGGACATATTGTGAAGTATTCTAGTCTCAGAATCAGGAAGTACCTTGGTTAAAGTGCTGTTTCTATGACCTGGACAAGTTACTTAATTCTCAGTATAATAGGCAACTCTCCAGGACTAAATTGCAGATTTGATGTTGGTCTACATTGATAGAATGAGGTTCATTAGTAGGACTTCTCCATGTCAATGAAATCATAGATCTAGCAAGGAAAGGAAATGCAAGTCAAGACAAACCAAGACAAGCCAAGGGAAGGGAAGGAAAGGAAAGGGTAGGGAAGGCAAGGCAAGGGAAGGGAAGAGAAGGGAAGGGAAGGGAAGGGAAGGGAAGGGAAGGGAAGGGAAGGGAAGGGAAGGGAAGGGAAGGGAAGGGAAGGGAAGGGAAGGGAAGGGAAGGGAAGGGAAAGGAAGGCCAGGGAAGGCAAGGGAAGGCAAGGGAAGGCAAGGGAAGGGAAGGGAAGGGAAAAAGATCCCAAAAGTTTGTAGACTGTTCAGATGTCTCATGCCTCTATATCATATGTCCTCTTTAAAAATAAAGATGAACATAAACAGCACCAAACATCACAATGGAATGAAATTTATTATATCCCAACTGATAGGAAATGAGTTATTACTGATGTGGGAGTTTTATAATCAATTACCCTTGTTCAGTATAATCAACTAGTGAAATCAAATATCCAAATCAATATAAAATTAGAAGACTAAGAATGAGAAAATACTTGAAAAAAACCACATCTTCTACTTGAAAAATTTAAACAAGCTGTTAAAATGAGAAGACAGAAAATATATTCATATTGATAATCATAATAGATAACATTATGATACTGCTCCCACCCCAAGCTGGATGTGGCTTCCTAATGGGAAGCCCTGTGACTCTGAATGATGCATCCATGCAATGTGACTCCTGATTTGCTGAGAAATCTCAGAGCCATAACAGAATAAAGCTCAAGATGGAGGGAGTTTGTAAGCAATTGAAATAAAGGAGTATGAACTTTTTAATAGAGTATAAGACATTTCACTGAACCTTCAGACATATGGTAAAGTCAGCCCCCACTTCTCAATATATGCCTTGACTCCTAGCATCTTCAACCCTAGAGATTGGTAAAAATGGTTTTCCCCACTGAAATCATTCTCCCCTTGGTTGAGATAAGATGTTTATCTCAATCCCGGTGGAAGAGCTCATCTAATTATTATATTCCTGTGTATCCTTTTACTTACTTTAATAAGTATAACATCTTTGATTTCTGTTTACTCTTTGTTGCACAAATGCATTTTTTCATTCCTATGTGTGTGCATGTGTGTGTTTGTGTGTGTGCATGTGTGTGCATGTGTGTGTGTACCAAGCATTTGGTGAAATTGAGCTAAGCCGGTTAAAGTAACCTAAATGCTACCTTTCCCCTGAGAGTGATCAGGAAAAGCCACATTTATCCTGAACTCCAAAAGAATAATGCCTATGAGCCATCAGTATTTGAATAGTGATAGACATATATGTCTAACTAGATAGCCATCTTGGACATGAGTTAAGGGGCAACCAGTTATAGCTATCCTGGATTGAGTCTTCCCTTTTTCCTGCTCAGCATTAGAGGTGTAGTCAAGAACTTTATTCTATTCTCCACAAAGGTGACAAAGGCAGTCTCCCTTTGAAGAAGTGGAATGAGATTTTCCAGATTCCAGATAATCTATCTATCTATCTATCTATCTATCTATCTATCTATCTATCTATCTATCTATCTATGCCACATAAAGGGCATTGACATATGCCATACATATATTTATTACATTATCTCATTTGAATCTAACAAGGACTCTGAGAGGATAAGAAAACTGAAAGCTCAGGAAGACTAAGAGACTTAGTCATTCTGATGCAATTAGAATGAATTGTTAGCTAGATTTGAACTTAGTTGATCATGACTACAAGTCCAGCCAATTGTCTTCTGTCTGAATTATCAGCATTTCCAGCAAAAATTTTAAATGATGTAAGGAAATTTCTACAATAAGAAGGCCAAAGATTCTGAAGACCTCCTTTTCCAGGCAGTATTTGAGTTCTTCATTAAGTGCAGAAACATGACAGCCAAAGAAAATATTGTTTCTGATTTACCAATTACTTTGAAAAATACTATGAATAAAGATGGCAAAATATTACTGCATCATAAATCGACAAAATCAATTGTGCAGAAACTTTGACATGAAACTCATCTCAGCCTCCATCATGTCATGTAAGGACTATATCATTAGTCTGCTGATTGGTTTCCCAATCTTGTGTTTCTCCCCCTCCCTCTCCCAAAAACATATGTCACCTAGCTCTCAGCGTAAACCTCTGAAACCACAGGACTAACCAATGCATCATCTACTCAAAATACTACGATGACTCCCTTCTACTTCCAGGGTCAAATACAAAATTCTCCTTTGAAAAGCTTTTCACAAACTGGTATACTCCTATCTTTCTTATATTCTTATATTTTACTCTCTTCTGCATGCTCTACGATCCATTGACATTGACCTTCAATTCTTCTTACACTAGACACGCTTCCCCCACTCCAAGCCTTTTTGTTGGCTATCTGCAATGCCTAGAATGATTTTTCCTTACCTACTTATCCTGGTTTTCCCCTGTTTCCTTCAAGACACTGTTCAAGGCTATAGGAGGGCTTTCCTAGTACCTCCCCTTGAAAAAAAATCTCCTGCTAGTGGATTCTCTGAGTCAGCCTTCAGTTAAATTGTATATACATAATTTTACATGCTGCACCCCACCACCACCATCCTTCACCATCTCCATCTCCAACATAGAAGACGTTTATGTTATAAATCATCTATGGGAAAACATGAAGACAAATCTCATAGAAATAGAAAGCCTGGGTAGATTATCTTGTGTAGTAATGAAAGAATGCCCACATAAATGAAAATATAGCTACATTGAAACATTAAAAGACCAATGAATTTTCCATTTATAATGAATGTCCAAATGCACAGAAAAAATTAAAAGCCACTTAACATATAGGGCAATTGTACTTGGTCTTGTGGTAACTGCAAAGTTTAAACTTTGACCCCTGACTTCAGGTAATGTGTAGTCTAGTAGAGGTACAAGAGGTATAAGACTCTGACATACAGTATTACATAGGTAATACCTATGTACATAAGTGTATTAGAGAGTAACAAATTAAATAGCTAGGTTAAGTTCTGAGGAGAGAGATCATTGCCAACTTTCTTGTAGGAGGTGGCATTTAAATTAGGTTTTAAAGGATGAATGCGTCACACTGTAATGATACATACCTCTAATTCTTGTGTCAGTATAACACTTGAGCTTAGGAGCTCTTAGCTGCAGTAGAACGTGTCAGATAGGATGTCCACACTAAGTCTGCCGCCAAGATGGTAAGCCTTCAGGCAAAGGCATCAACATTCCTAAGGAGATACGAACTTGACCAGTTCAAATCAGAAAATGGAGTGGGTCATAATTTCCACATCTGCATCTCTTCCAGCCCAGGTAAGATAGGGAGACCCAGCTTCAAAGTAAATGAATGGGTAGGTAGATGTATGTGTGTTCGTCCTTTGTTGCTGAAGAAGACCAAGCCATCTGAGAAGTAATGACATAACTTTTACTTGACTTTGTTTTGAGTGAGGGAGGGCTGTGAAAGTCACCAGCCTTACTTCTCCTCCAGAGCCATCTAAATCCAGTGACCAGATATTCATCAGGATGACTGGAGATGACCCAGGTTGAGGCAATCAAGATTAAGTGACTTGTCCAAGGTCACACAGCTAGTGAGTGTCAACTGTCTGAAGTGTGATTTGAACTCAGGTCCTCCTGACTCCTGCACTGGTGCACTGCACCACCTAGCTGCCCAGATAGGTAGATAGATAGATGATGGATAGATAGAAAGATGGCTAGAAAAATAAATGAAAGAATGAACATATAAATGAACACACAGTGTTTATTCTATTTTACTCTCCCATGAAGTAGTGACAGGAAAGTAGTATGAGAAAAGGTGAGAAGCTAACATGGTATATGATTGTGAATGGGCCATGTATGACAAACAGAAATGTTTCAGTTTTACTTGTAAAGCAATAAGGAGACAGTAAAGACTTTTGAGCAGAATAGCAGAGCAGATCAATGTATATTTTCTGGATGAAAGAAAAGACTTCTGAATCAGAGTGGGAAAACAGTGGAAGTGAAAAAATTTGTTAAGACATTTCAAAGTGCTAAATAGATGCATAATAATGAAGGATTAAAGTGGAGAATGTTATAAAGGTGGGATCTCAAGAACTTAGTAAATGTTTATGAGAGATGAATGAAGGGGAAAGATCAAAAGTTATGAAGTTACGAACATGAGTGATTAGATCTTCAGAATGAAGTCAGAAGGACAATCAGGTTTAGGTGAAAAGATATAACAATTTAAATATTAATTCTCTGATGCAAATGCAATCTTACTTGTATTTGTGATAATAGTGGGTCATATAATGTGAAAAACTTAATTACAAACAATATATAGTCAGCCCGAGACTATGTTTCACATACCATCCAGCCACAGGAAACAATCTAGGTACATTATTATCTGCCTTGATGATATCTATCTATCTATCTATCTATCTATCTATCTATCTATCTATCTATCTATCTATCTATCTATGTGTGTGTGTGTGTGTGTATAAACACAACTTTTCTTATCCCCCCCATAGCATTTTCACTTTCCCCATCTTGCTCAGGAATAATAATTAAATCAGTACGACCATTGGAAAAGTTTCCTTATATAAACCAGAGAATATTCCTGATGTGTATTGGTACACCTAGAAGTGATATGCTTATGCACACACTGATTTTGTGCATGAAATACCCAAATTCTCATTTTCTTTAAAAAAAACTAGTGACATATTGCAAGCTTCTATTTATCAGGCTGCCCACTGTGAGCCCAAGGTCTTGTTCAGGAGCACTGATTTACAATGTCTCCTTCCCACTGAATATTGGTGCTGAACATTATTTTTCTCAAGATATATCATCTTCCTTTTTTCTTGAGTGAATCTTAATTCATCATCATCTATGGTCCATATATCCAACTTTTCTAGATGCCTTTGTATATTACTTCCTTGACCTCACTAGGACTCCATATAGATCCTGAGTTAATATCATTTGAATTTAATGTGCTACTCATTCCCTTTTTCAGTCATTGAAGATGATGTTAAATAATACCAGCTCCCTGACCTTTTATCTTATTTCTTTATTTTCAATGCAACATTCAGCTATCATTCTATTCAACAGTTCTCTTATCAAAACCAATTTGGAATGATGTTCTTTACAATACCTAATTTTAGAGTTTTTGTTTGTTTTGGTTCCTGTACTAGTATTCTAAGCAATCTATTGTCTGCCTAATTGTCAGAATGTTTCACTGAGCAATTAGGACAGAAATTCTAAAAGTAGAGGAAAAAGAACTTGCATCTGTTTCTTAATGCTATTATTTTCTATCAAATAAATAAACTTAATCTGACTGGAGCCAGGCAAAATGCTCCCCTACACATGGTTTCTTGCAAATTGAAAAAAAAAAAAAAGGAGCCAGTAGACAGAGTTAAGATGGAAAAAATCATTATAATTTGAAGATTGGGAAAACATAAGCTTTAACTCTTGGCATCCTTTCCTTGGGAACATAGTTGGTACTTAGTTCAAGTAAAAGGCTTCAACTGTCAGTTGCTTCAGGCCAAGGATTATTTTCTTTTTGTTTTTGAATCCCCTAAAGCACCTAATAGCATGGGAAGTGTAAGAGCTCACACAAAATTTTTATTTGAATATTTTGTGGCAGTCAATTAACAAGCACTTACTAAGTACTGAATATGTACCAGACTCTATTCTAAAGGGTTCACATTTGAATGGGGGAGACAAGATACAAGAAGTCATATACATATGAAATGTTACATATATGCATGCACATGTGTGTGTATCATACATATATGTATATATGAAGCTAATGAAACCTATATGTATATTAACATATATAAACACAATCGCATATACATATATAAATTATATTATATGTTTATCATTTATGTTCATATATAATTCATATATATACATACATCTATATCTCTATGTATCTATATACTTAATATCTATGTATGCCTGTGTGTGTACAATAGCAGAGGGAAGGTACCAACAGTGCAGGAACTGAAGTGCCCCTTTGCTTGAAGAAAGTCAGATTTGAGCAGAGTCTTGAAGAATTCTAGAGAAATTAGGAGTCAGAGTTCAGAAAAGAGACAATTTCAGAGATGGGGAAATAGCTACTGAAAAGGCAGGGAGTCAAGACATGGAGAGATGGAATGCTATGTGAGAGGAAAAGTAAATGGGCCAATGTAACTGGATCTAAAGATATCTGGAAGATTGCAAAGGTAGAAAGGGGCAAAGTTGAGTAGGGCTTTGAGAAAAGAAAAGAGAGGATCTTATGTTAAGACTTAAATTATTAGGAAGGCATTAGAGTTTATTGGGAATAAGATGAAATGGTTATTTATATTCATGTTAATTTTAAAAGCTTATTTTAGCAGCTAAGTGGTGAATGAATTGGCATTCGGAGAGACCTGAAACAGAAAAAGAAATTAGAAGGCTGTTGCAATAGTAATAGGCATGAGGTGATAAGCATCTGTTCTAAGGTGGTAGCTTTGTGAGTGAAAAGAAGGCTTACACAAGAGGTGTTGTGAAAGTGAAAACAACAAGATTTGATGACGTTGGGTGTAGGAGCTGAGTAGGAATGAGAAGTTGAAGATGACACTGAGCTTATGAGCCTAAGTAATAGAAAATTTGAGAGGTATAGAGATAATGAGTTCTGTTTTAGACATGCTTATTTTGAGATGCCTATGTGCTATCTGATATGAGATGTCCAAGAGGCTGTTAAATGGTGTGGAACTCAAGAAAGAAGTCACATTTGGATATATTGATCCAGGAATCCTTTGAATAAAAATGATGGCCAAATTTATGAGTGCTGATGAGATCATCATCAATGAGGATAGCATAGAGGGAAAATAGTATCCCATACAGAGACTTGGAGCACCTTGGTGGCACAGTGGATAGAGGGCTAGGCCTGCAGTCAGGAGGATTTAACTTTGTGAATTCAAATCTGGCCTCACTTACTTACTTGCTATTGACTCTGAGCAAATCCTTTAAACTCTGTTTGCCTCAATCATCTGTAAAAATGAGCTAAAGAAGTAAATACCAAACCACTCTAGTATCTTTGCCAAGTAAAGCCCAAATGGACTCACACAAATTCAGGCACAACTGAAAAACAACTGAGTAAAGCAAACAAACAAACAAAAAACAAAACAAAGACTTGGGAGACACTCATGGCTAGTGAAAGTTGCCTGGATGAAGCTTGAGCAAGGGACACTGAGATGCAACAGTCAAACAATAGGGAGTAGAATCAGGGGAGAATAGAGCAATAAAAATCTGTGGCTGAGAGAGAATCCAAAAAAAGAGAATAATTGACAATGTCAAAGGATGCAGAGTAGTCAAGATGGCTGAGGAATGAGAACAGGTTTGACAAGTAACAGATCATTGTTGATTTTAGAGAAAGAAGTTTCAGCTGAATGATGAGGTCAGCTGACAGACTGCCGAAGCTTGAGAAGTGAGAAAGGGGAGAAGAAGTGAGAGAGAAGAGAGAAAGTGAGAGCACCTGGTGTAATTTGGCTTTGTCAAGGCATTTAACTGAACTGGTGAGACAGGATATAGTACCATAGCCAGTAGTCAGGGAAGGATGGGAGATTAGTGAAAAGTGGAGATAATAGAGAAGAAAATCTTCTGAGGACAGGATGGAATGGGATCAAAAGTAGATATAGAAGGATTGTCTTGGAAAGGAGGAAAGTCAATTCATCATATGAGATAGAGATTAAGGAAGAGATAGTTTGGGCATATTCATCAATGATCTGGAATGAGAAGGGAATAAGGAAAAATAGCCTTATTTTTTAGTGAAGTATGAAAGTGGATTCTAAACTCAAAAGTTAAGGAAAGGGTGAGATCTTTAAAGGGAGATTATAGAGGTTGAATAACTGCTATGGTCAGTGGACTAGTGAATAAATTTTAAGAAAAGCATAAGAGGATTATTTTACTGCAGTGAGGGCCCAGTTGAGATTATGTTGCATAAATTTGTAGTGGACCTAATCTTTAAAATGGCATGATTTTCTTCACCTTTTTTTTTAACAGCATAGAAGTAAGAGTAAAGGAATGGATAATGGGAGTAATCCAAAGTTGGGGTTTGGCAAAAATTAAGAAGTGCTCATCATCAATAGAACAAGGAAGGGAAAGTAATTCAAGTGTAGAGAATAGTGTGTAATTGAATTGATTCACCAAAGGGTCTTAATAGGGAAGAGAGAAGGTGAATATAATGCTGGAGTAATGGTCTGAGGGGGAGGGGGAAACTGAGCAATTACTGGTCTTGTGGGAAGGGGCCGTAAGACATAGGGAAAGATGGAATGATTATAAATAATTATGATCAGATAAAGGGATTTCATATAGTCCATGAACATAGAAGTAGAATACAAAATCATTGTGACTCTCTTTGGGTGTAACTAAGAGGGATTGGTGGCTAATTGGTTGAGGAATTGTGAAACTGGGGTCATTATGGGAGCATCAAGTGATATGTTGATGTTCCCTAGTATGAGAGCAACAGGTATGGTGGAAACAAAGTGTGTAACCAGCCACAGAACTCATGGAGGAAGGAAGGAGAATGTCCTGGAGGATGATACATGATAACCATCATAGATCTGGATTAGGTGATAAATTTGGTTGAGGTGAACTTCAAAGGAGGAAACATTTCTGAGTGATGATGTTAGAGTAGAAAAGTGTCAATGCGGAATAAAGGTGTATTTGATCTTCCTGACCATGACAAGAAAGTTTGGGAGCTCTGAATAAAAGTGAAACAAATGCTGGAAAAAGCAGCATGTGTCACCAGGACAATGGTAGATTTCAGTGAATGTCAGAAGGTGGAAAGAGTGAGAAAGGAAAAGGTTGAAGATAAATCCAGCTTCTCAATTTTGAAGTAATCATTTCAGAGAATAAAGAAGGACAATATGGAGTGGTACATTGCTGGAGCAGAGATTAGGAGGATGGTGATGAGAAAGTGGGCAGCTGGGGAGAGAGGTCTGGGTTATTACACTGTGGCCAGGGATCAGAATTACTTAGGTGGGGAGGTGTAGGTTTTCTAAACATTGAGAATGAATTGAGGCAGAAAATCGGGGATTGGAGAGAGGTCCATTGAGGAACGCAGGTAAATTAGGCAGACTGTTCCAGGTTTTCCTCTGAGGTAAAACCTCCTGGCAGTGACAATATCGTGTCCAATTGTCCCTCACGTGAAAGTTGTCCCTTACATTAGGTTACAGTTTGTACTAAATGACCAGGAGCCTTCTAATTCTGAAGATCTATGATTTTATTATAAAGAATATAATTCATAGGAAGTTGGAAGTGTTTCAAGACCTAATATAAACACATAAGGAAAAGCCCCTTTCATATTTAGGTCACAGTTATTCATTAGAGCACCAGGAATATGACTGAATAAGTAGAAGACACAAGTATCTTGCCTCATGACTTTGTTTCTGCGCCTGGTTCTGCACCCACTCATTTACACGAGGGAATGAAAGAGAACTGGTGCTCCAAAAGAAGAGAAGCACAAACCCCAGCTCTGATAGTTATTAAATAAATATCATATGTTTTAAAGCATCTCTCCAGAAATTAGATGCTCCACATAATGGACAGTGAACTCTCTGACCCATGGACCCAAACTCCTCTTCAGGAAAGGACTCCAAAGAAAAGCCTTAAGCCTAAGGGCATGAAATAGCCTGGATAAAGTGGTTTTTTATTTGAAGATGATTGATATCTGTAGCTAAGAATCTGAGGACATTTCCCTGATCCTCCTAAGAGCCTGTTTTTTTTTTTTTACCTTTTCAAAAAGATATGAGGAAAAATGTTATTGACTTTATTTGTACTAAAACAGCATGACAACACTCACCCTTCCTTGAGGAAGAGATAGCTGAGGATTTAAGATTTTGCCTTATATTTGCTTCATACATGTAGATACAGCTACATATATACACACATGTTTTAGGTTTGGAGTACGTGTATATGTTTGGGTATGTGCATGTACAAATATATATATATATATGTATATATATATGTATATACACATATATATATACATATATATATATATCCCTACTTTGTGGGGATATTGTATCTACTGAAATATCGTATACAGTATTTTATAAACCTTAAAATCCTATAATTTACTGATGATGATGATGATGATGATGATGATGATGATGATGATGATGATAAGGAAATAGGTTTGGATTCAGATTCCACTAATTACTACCTTGTTGAACCATAAATAAGTTCGATTCAAAATATGTTTATCAAGCATCGACTATCTCTAAGACATGGTAATCCTTAGTGCTCTGAGGAATGCTAAGAGCTCATGAGATCTTACAACTATACCTTAGAGGCATTCTGGTTATAGGATCATTGATCTAGAGGTGAAAGGCACTTCAGAGCCTACCTAGTTTAACTTCTTCATTTTACAGATGGGAAAGCTAAGAAACAAAGACTTTCCAAGGGTCACACAGAAAGTAAGCATCTGAGAAGAGATCTGAACCCAGGGCTTCTGTCTAGAGTCCAAGCTTTTCTCTGTACCAAGATGCCTTCATAAGACAAGGTCCTTAAGATCAAAGAAATTAAAATTTGCTTGGGACGATTTGTGACACGATTGTAGGTACTGTTAAGCAATGCAATAGTTAAATAACTGTTCCACACAACAAAAGTGTTCTCACAAGGCAGTATACTTATAATTAATTGAAAACAGACAGTCAGCTCCATGTGAGTTCAGAAGATGAAGAAATTCCTTAAGTCTAGGATGGTGAGGACAGATGTGATGCAAGGTGTGTGTGTGTGTGTGTGTGTCTTTTTGTGTCTCTACATCTGTGCACACATTCAGATGAGTTTAGAAGAAAGCAAACTATTTACACAAGTAGAAAGTAATGTGAAGAATAGCCTGGTAGATTGAATGAGTCTCAGACCTGGAATCAGGAAACCTAGGTTCAAATTTGTCTTTGGACAAAAAATAGTCATATGACCCTGGGCAAGTCATTTCCCTCTCTCACCCTCAGTTTCCTCTTTTGTAAAAGAGTCATAATAATAACACCTACCTCACAGGCTTGCTGTGATGATCAAGTGGCACAGCACATATAAAAGGCCCTTTAAACCTAAAAGCACTAGATAAATATAAATGCAACTGTCCTTATGACTTAAATCTCTCCCCACCCCAAACGTGCCTTTTCAGTTTTCTCCTTTGTCCAGTTGGAAAAGGAAACGGCAAACTGCTCTAGTCTCTTTGCAAAGAAAACTCCAAATGGGACAACAAAGAGTCACACATGATGAAAATAACTGACCAACAGCAATACCTATGAAAGGCAGATAATAATAACACCTATGGCAGTGAATTTTTTAAGACTCCACTGAGATAACGTACATAAAAGTTGTTATTTCAAATGGGTGGAACAGCATGTAGAAACACACTGAAGAGGAGGGAAAGTAAAAGGGAGTAAATAGCCAAACCAATCATAGCAGGTCACAGCATTTAGATCAAGAAGGAATCTGGGAGATCCTCTAGCCATAGGGGCATGAATTGGAAAAGAATTTAGAGATCATCTCTTCCATGTATTTATTGATAGATGAGGAAACTGAGATGCACAGAAATTAAATGACTTGGTCACACTGAACCAGGTTTTGAACCCAGGTCCTTTAACTCTGAATTCACTGCTCTACCCACTCCACCATTTCTCTATGGAATGATTGCCTTTGACCAAGCAGGGAAGATTGTTCAGATCTGACTTACTGTCATGCTGCAGGCCCAAGGAAATAATAATGTTTGCTGTCAGCAGAACTAAAAATAAGCCTAAAGAGATTCAGACAGAACAAATAGAGACTTCAGATTTGAGATACCTTTTTACAAACTCTGACACATCCAGATCTCTTGAGTTTCTGAGATAGGGCAAAGAGATAGTAGAGAACTGCTTTCACTATAGAATTTCCATTTTGCCATGTCAAAGCCTGACTGTGGCCATGCAAAAGGGGGGCTTGGAAAACATTGGTGGGTGGTAGTGATATTGATGGTTGATGGTGATAGTGGTGTGTATTTGGCTTGAGGACAAATGGTCAGTAAATGCATAACTAATTAATTTTTCTTTTTCCTCCTAAACATATTTTTGCTCACATTAAAATCTCCAGCTAACAACCATATCCCTTTCCTGGTCTACCAATTTTTATATATAGCAAGAAGTTTAATGGAGGATCAGCCAGAGAGGAGATGAGACAGAAAGAATTTCAATTCTCATGTTAAATAGCCTAGCCAGAAAGAGTCAATAATTATTCTACCTAACTTTATAGAGGTGGGT
Organism: Notamacropus eugenii; assembly: GCF_028372415.1. Classification (NCBI taxonomy): domain Eukaryota; kingdom Metazoa; phylum Chordata; class Mammalia; order Diprotodontia; family Macropodidae; genus Notamacropus; species Notamacropus eugenii. The sequence goes on along the minus strand of NC_092878.1, from coordinate 72,231,952 downwards.
GATTCTGGGTGTGGGATATTGCATATAATGGCAGAGTATGTTGATGCTTTGATAGGGATTTTTATCCATATAAATTTATTTATTTTCAGTTTTCAACGTTCACTTCCATACAGTTGTGAATTTCAAATTTTCTCCTCATCTCCCCCTTAACCCCACCCAAGGACAGTGTATATTCTGATTGCCCTTTCTTCCAATCTGCCCTCCCTTCTATCACACAACCCCATCCCCTTCCCTTCTATTTTCCTGTAGGGTAAAATAGATTTCTATAACCCACTCCCTATATACCTTATTTCCTAGTTGCATGTAAAAACAATTTTTAGCATTCATTTCTAAAGCTTTGATTTCCATTTTCTCCCCTTTCCCCCCTCCCCACCCATCCTCATTGAGAAGGCAAGCAATTTGATATAGGCTATATATGTGTAGTCAGGCAAAACACTTCCATAACAGTCATGTTGTAAAAAGCTAATTATATTTCCCTCTATCCTGTCCCCACCCTTCATTTATTCAATTTTCTCCTTTGATTTGTCCCTCTATCAAAATATTTGCTTCCAATTATCCCTTCCCCCAACCTGCCTTCCATTTCATTATTCCCACTCTCTTCCTTTTACCCACTTCTTTCCTGTAAGTAAAATAAAATTCCATACCCAATTGAGTGTGCATGTTATTCCCTGCTGATGTCTAATACAATGAAAAGAAGGTTCACTTGTTCCATCACCTGCCCCTTCTTCCTCTCCATTGTCAAAACTTTTTCTTGCCTCTTTTACAAGAGATGATTTACTACATTCTACCTCTCCTTTTCTCTTTCTCCTAGTACATTCCTCTCAACACTTAATTTTCTTCTTTAGATATCATCCTTTCCTATTCAGCTCACTCTATGCACACTCTCTCTGTGTGTATATGTATATATATATATATACATATATATATATATGTGTGTGTGTGTGTGTGTGTGTGTGTATACATATATATGTGTGTGTATGTGTATAATTCTCTTGAATTACAAATATCATCTTTCCATGTAGCAATGTAAACAGTTCAACTTTAATAAGTCCCTTATGGTTTCTCTTTCCTGTTTACCTTTTCATGCTTCTCTGGAGTCTTGTATTTGAAAGTCACATTTTCTATTCAACTCTGGTCTTTTCAACAAGAATGCCTGGAAGTGTTCTATTTCATTGAAGTTCCATTTCTTCCCCTAAGTATTATACTCAGTTTTTCTAGGTAGGTGATTCTTGCTTTTAATCCTATCTCCTCTGACCTCTGGAATATCATATTCCAAGCCCTCAGATCCTTTAGTGTAGAAGCTGCTAAGTCCTGTATTATCATGATTGTGTTTCCACAATACTTGAATTGTTTCTTTCTGGATGCTTGTAATATTTTTCTCCTTGACCTGGGAGCTCTGGTATTTGACTATAATATTCCTAGGAGTTTTCCTTTTAGGATCTCTTTCAGAAGATGATCAGTGTATTCTTTCCATTTCTATTTACCCTCTGGTTCTTGAATATCAGGGAAGATTTCCTGGATAAGATGTCTAGTTTCTGTTTTTTGATCATGGCTTAAAGTCATTAGCTCCATTTTCTCCATTCTAATTTTTAAAGAACTATTTTCTTCAGTGAGATTTTGGACCTTTTATTTTTTTTTATTTGACTCATTCTGCTTTTTAAGGCATTCTTCTCCTCATTGGCTTTTTGGACCTCTTGACATTTAAGTTAGTTTAATTTTAAAGCTACTATTTCCTTTAGCATTTTTTGAGGTTTCCTTAAGCAAGCTGTTGATTTGTTTTTCATGATTTTCTTGCATCACTATCATTGTCTTCCCAGTTTTTGCTCCACTTCTCTTACTTGATTTTCAAAATCTTTTTTTGAGCTCTTCCATGGCCTGAGGCCAATTCATATTTTTCTTAGAGGCTTTAGATGCAGGAGCTTTTGCTTTGTTGTCTTTTTCTGGCTGTATGTTTTGATCTTCCCCATTACCAATGGTTTAAGAAAATACCTCTTCACTGAGACAAATCTATAGTCTGTTTCTTTTTCCTCCATTTGCTCATTTTCCCAAGCAATTACTTGACTTTTGACATTTGTTAAGTGGAGGGCTCCAGAAGCAACCTCCAGTTCAGCAGTGACTGCAGCTGCCCTGGGAGGCTGGGGCTGGACCAAGTTCCCCTCTCAGCCAGGTGAGAGACCCTTCCCACTAACCTTTGAAGCTGTCTTTAGCATTTGTTGGTTGAGAAGTCAGGAATCTACAGCAGGCACCAGCAATTCACTCCCCTAAGGCTTGTTCCTCCCCCATCTGCACCAGTGTGGCCCATGCCAAACTGTGCTCTGCTTCCAGCCTGGTGCAATAGACCCTTCCTGTTGGACCTTTTAGACTGCCTTGGGCTGGAAATTTGATTCAGTCTGACATTTTGTGGCTTCTGCTACTCTAAAATTTGTGTAGAGACATTTTTATAGGTTTTTTGAGGGTTTTGTGGGGAGAATTGTAGAAGGTCCCTGCTTCAACTCCACCATCTTGGTTCTACCCCCTGCTTTGATATGTTTTACTAAATTCCTTTCCTTCCCTCCTCCCTCTCTCCTTTTCTTCCTTCCTTCCTGCTTTCTTTCTTTATTCTTTCTTCCTTTCTTCTTTCCTTTCCTTTTTCCTTTCTTCCTTCCTTCTTTTCTTCTTTATGATAAGGGATGAGTTACTAGGGCAAGGAGAGAAATGAAAATATTGAAAAGTAAAGATATAAAAATAAACCATAGCAATAATTTTTAAAAGAAATGGTTGGATCCTGAAAACAAAACAAAAAACTCAATAACTATTTCTATATTATGATGTCTTTTTCTAGTAAATTCCTAAACTGGATCACAGAATCTTAGACATATAGTTGGAGGGGGGGGTACCTTGGAGAGTATTTAATTAAACTATTTTTTTTACAGGTGAATAAACTGAGAATCATTGAGGGGCCACTGAATTGTCCCAGGTCATATATGTAATGGCAGAATAAGATTTGAACCCAGCTCCTATGACTCCAAATCCATCATTTTTCTTTTCCTGTCTAATCTGAGCAACTTCACTGGACCTCTACGGTGAAAAAGCAAATGAAAATAACATAAAATAAGTGGTGCAGATATGAAGCCATGGTTCAATAGCCTAATTCCTGTCTAACATTCATAGTCACACTTTCAGATTCAGATTTGTCTCTCTTATGACAGTGTTTGGAACTCACAGAAGTTATACACACTGATTTTGCATGAAGGGACCCTCTAGTGGCTAAGGTTTTTTTCAACATAAACTACAATTGGTTCACTAAAGAAAAAGAAGATATTTACCAAAGGCACAAACATAGAAAAGGATTATCATTCTATTTTCTCTGTATTAGCAAATGGGAATTCACTTTACATTCTTTCAGTTTCTGACAAGTTAAGAGCATTATTTTCTTCTCTTGAAATAGAATAAGGAAAGATTCCCCTGGGTAGTTGCAATTGAGCTGGGCCTTAACAGTCAACATATAACAATTTACAGATAAATGCCATTATTATTGATGTCAGTAATTGGGATTTTTGATGTAGCACATTGAATAAATCTCTGGATTTAAAGTCAAGAAGCTATGGATTCAGACTCTGTCTTAAACTCTAACTCACTATGTGATTATAGGGAATTTTCTAACCTTATGACTTCAATTGACTCACCTACAAAATGGAGAAAATACTACTTGCAGTAACCATCTGACAGATAGTTGTCAGTGTCAAATGAGATTAGTGTATAGAAAGTAATTTTTCAGCTTTATAGGGCTAAGTTTACATCCCTGAAGTCCTTGGCATTGACAACGGTTCATTGCCAAAATTTGATGTGAATTTATTGATGAAAATGTCATTAAATCATTGGTATATCCCATCTGCTTTGCTGCAGTGTTGTCACTATGTGTTTGACACTCTGCCCTAGATGACCAAGAAGCTGCATCAGAGAAGCTGAGCCAATCAGATTTCAGGGACATCTTTTTTCTGCACCTATCCCATTTTGGCTGAGGTTGGGAAGTGGAGAAGGAAGTGAAATGAAGCTATATCAGAGAAGCTAAGAGCAATCAGGTGCTAAGAGAAGCTTTGTCCTTTTTTCTAGGTGATGCTCCAACATGTGGGGAAAAAAAGAAGCTACCTCAAAAGAACACTTACACTATCATAGGTGCTACTACATGCATAATCAGTCTAGAAAATTAAGCCAGAGGCAGATTATGAAGAGTTTTAAGTGCTAAACCAATGAGCTTGTATTTTAATCTCCAGGCAAAGGGGAACCACTGATGCTTCTTGAGGAAGGGAGTGATATATTAGACTTGTGCTTTAGAAATATTAATATGGCATCTGTATAAAGGTTGGATTCAAAAGGAGAAAGCCTGAAAGCAAATAGTGTAATTAGAAAGATATTGCAGTGGTTCAGGGAAGAAATGATTAGAGCCTAAACAAGAGTGGTTTGGTTACAAGTGAAGAGAAGGAAATGTCCAAGAAATTCTAAGGAGGTAGAATCCATAAGACTTGGCAATTGATTGGATGTGAATACTGAAGATAAATGAAAGTGAAGAATTCAATTCTTAGCCCTAGGATGGGGTAAGACTTGGATGATGTTCCTACAAAGATTGAAAGGAAGTCAGGTAGGAGAAAAACCATGCCAGAACAGCATTAGAAAAATCCAAGAGGAAAGAGTATCCAAAGGATAGATGTTCAAAGGTATCGAATACTAACTACAAAGAGGTCAAGATGATGTTTGTCTTCAAATGGAGAGTGTTGGACTAAATGCTCTTTAAGGTCACTTGTCATGCTAAATCTATGATTTTCCCAGAGATAAGGCAGGAGGAATTTATGTGACGTGTTTTTCCCTAGGGTTATACGATATATGTTTTGTCTAATGCTGCTTGGGAGTTAGGAAACAAAGTAAATAATAGGGATCAAGTAGTAAAGCATCTAAAGGTTTGGCCACAAACCCAGTTCTCTAATTCCTCAGCACTTGGGTCAATCTCTCAGCTTTGTCAGAAATTCCCGTGGAAGCTAGGTAGCAGAGTGGACAGGATACTGATCTTGTGATCAGGGAAATCTCAAAAGATGCATTAACTGGGCAAATCACTTAACAACTCATCTTGAATTTCCCAGCTGTCAAATGTAGATAAAAATAGCACCTACTTCACAGAGCTATTATGATAATATCTGCAAAATACTTTGTAAACCTTAAAGCACTATATTAGGGTAAGCTACTATCATAATTATTTTTGTGATAGACGTTGACATGTTCCTCTTTGGCCCTTTCCCCTATATACGTAGATCATTGTTTGATTAGGTTTGGTTTTATGTTGTATAATAATCACTTGCTCTCTCTTTTTAAGTCTAGGTTTCCCATTAGACCCTAGATCCTCTCTATTGGTTGAACTAAATTTCTAATCTGGCTCAGCAAATCCTCAGACTACTTTTCTACCTTATTCATGTACAAGTACCTATCTCCTTCCCCTTTGCCTTCCCCATCCCTGTCCTGCCCTTTCATTTCAGCTTTTTTTTTAATGTAGTCTTCCTTCATTAGAATGTAAATTCCTTGTGATTAGAGGTTGCCCTTTTTTCTTTGTGTTTGTATTTCCAGTGCTTAGCACAGTGCCTGTAACATTGTGTTTAATAAATGCTCTATCTATCTATCTATCTATCTATCTATCTATCTATCTATCTATCTATCTATCTATCTGTCCATCTATCTATCTGTCTACCTATCTGTCCATCTCTTTATTTATCATCTACATCAGTGTCTATACATCAGGCACAACAAAGGCCAAATAGAGACTGAACACTTTTCATGAGTTTTCAGATTGCAATTGAATTATGATCTCAGAGTTGGAAGAAACCTCAATGCTTATCTAGTCCAAGGCAAAGCTGATCAAGATTCCATTCTTATTTCTGCCAGAAAAGGAAACAATCTTTAAAGAAAAAAAGATTAACCTTATGATTATTTTATTATACCTTTTTTTCTAAATTATCTGCTACTAAATGATAGTTTCAGTCTATCTATTCATTAAACCTATAAATAACCTAAACTTAAGAAACTATGTTGTTCCTGCTTAGCTGAAAAGGCTAGTTTTTCCTAAAGAAACAAGTTTAATCCTATAATAAAACTAAATATAAATCAAAGTAATAAATTCTAATTGATTTCCTTTTCACTTCCTAAAATGTGATGCTCAAAACAAAATAAAGTGCTCAATGCGTTCTACCTTTGACTCTGGTCATATCAGGACCCTAGTATAAAATTCAATCTGATACAGGTGACTTGATCTCATTGAAGGCTGCTAGACCCTCTCTTCCTGTCTCCTTTTTACCCCTCTTAGGCTTCTACTTGCCATTAACCATTTAAAAAAAAATCCCAATTCAAAGATTGTTCTTTTTCAGAAAAGAAAGCTAAAGAAGAAAAAATTTGAGTATTTTTGCCTTCTCTCAATCGTCTCTTATCATTGTCCCTAAGTTATGCTTTATATTACCTTTAACATCCTTCTCCCTAAAAGCTTAAGAAACAAACAATTCAATTTTTTTTTGTTATTGTTAGCATTCTTTACTGAGTTTATCTCATTCAGAACTTTCACACCCCTACTACTAATTTTAAAGGATAATACTGTGGTCTTTTCATTTTCCATTATTATCTTTTGACTCCAAATTAGGATCATAGGATTACAGATGAAGAGCTGGAATAGAGCCCAAAAACCCTTCAGTCCATCATTATAGCTGTTTTATCACCCTCTTCCATATTCTTCTTTCTTCTTATGTTCTTGAGTTGTTTTAGTCTCGTCCAACCCTTTGTAACCCAATTTTGGGTTTTTTGTTGGCAAATATACTGGAATAATTTGTAGTTTTTTCTCTATCTCATTGTAAAGATGAAGAAACTGAGGCAAACAGGGTTAAGTGACTTGCCCAGGGTCACACAACTAGTAAATGTCTGAGGTCAGATTTGAACTAATGAAGATGAGTCTTCTTGACTCCAAGTCTAGTACTCTATCCACTATGCTACCTACCTCCCCCCATTGTGTTATAGTTTTCCATTATTCTCTTCTGCCTTTCTGTCTTTTCCTCCTGTTCTCTTTTGCTGCCCCCTCTCCCCTGTCTCCCCTGCCTCACCCAAAGAGGTACATTTTGCAGTGATATGGTAAGAGCTGTGATCATGGTCACTCCCATTTCTTTTTTGAAATACTTCCTCATTAGAAAGTTATATGAAGATAATTCTGTGAGAGACTATGCATTGAATTAATTAATTCCTGTAACGTTTTTAGGAAATATGCAGACCATAGGTATGGTATTCATTGCTAGCAAACTGATGGGGGTTTTGCTTGTTTTTTTTTTTTTTTAATAAAGAATTTGTTCTGAACTTAAGGAATCAAACAAGCATTTCCATAACATAGTAAAAAAGAAAAAAAATTATTCCACTTGAAATCCCTTAATTGTACAATATTTTAGTATGGGAAAAACAAGGAGAATGGTACAAAGCACCTTGGGAAAACAATTCAATTGAATGCAGCCAACATGCTTATAGTAGACAATATGCAAAATATTTTCTTAGATGCTGGAGATACAAAGACAAAGTGGGAAATATTTCTTCCCCTTGTAGAGCAAAAATGAACCAAAAATTAAGGGTTATTTCTCTGGTCCTCAGATTCTTGCTTCCTTGAGTTGAAGATATGGTATTTTAAGTGGGGGGGGGGGGGGGGGAGCACTAAATAACCACAGGATGGTCACTAATCAAGTGGAAGTCACTATTGTTCTATGAGACACATTTTAACTAAAGGCCTGGAAAGTAACAAATTCAGTGTTCTATCTCTTCTTCTAAAGTCTTTTTAACTTTACCTTTGAATACCTTGATGTGGCATCATGCCTTGCATAATATAATGTTTTTCTTTCCTTTCTTTTATTTAGACTATACCATTCCTTTTTATATCACAGTCAATCAAAATATATGAAAAAATTGTCCTTTGTGTAAAGTTAATATATTTTTACATTAGCACTTTAAACATAATTCATTTATCAATTGATGTGTTAAGTGACTTGGATCTCCAGGCTGAGGAGTCAGAGTTACATGTTCACTTGCTTTAGTGCTAGAGACGTGCCTGGAAAAGAAAAACTTTATAAAAATGTAATTAATTACACACTCCAAAGGTCACTATTAATAAAAAATGAAGGTGGAAATTATTGAGCCTATGGAGGATGTCATTAGTAATGCTTTGGGGTGCTGTTACAGCCAAATATTCCAACATACAAGTAATGCATTATATCTGGAAGGCACAGATGATTCTTTATTCCCCATCATGATGCAAAGACCTTCATAACTTACTGTGGCTTTGTGACTCTTGAGCGATGGGGTCTTTTTGAAAGTTATTCCATAAATTCTACATTTCATAGATGCCCATAATGTATCCTTTGGTACTTCATTTGGGTAATTCATTTTGTTCAGGGTTATAGTGACACATCTTTTATTCCGTGACTGAATTATGATTTTAGGCCAATTCTTCCAGTTCCTTTCTATTACTAATCACAACAAAGTCTCATTTCAGAACCTGAATTTTTCTGAGGCACAGTGAGTTACGAGGGTCTTATTAATATTGCTATCTCTTCTGGAGAAATGATCCAAAGTTGTTAATTAAGAAAAGGAAAATTGAATGAAATACTTCACAAAAAAGTCACTTTAGCTTAGCTGTTCTTTTCAAAGTAGCAATCACATTAGTGGTTTTGTTTGTTTGCTTTTTTATAAAATCTCATAATCCAAGCCTATATCCTTTTAAACCAGAGGGCGATTTAGTTTACTATAAGGGGCAATTGTGGGGGACAAAGAATAAAGAGGAAACCTGGTAAATTTAATGAGTTCCCCAACCTAATTACGAAGTTTACATTTCATGGACTTTTCCCTGGGATAAGAAAGGAATATTCTCATGGTGAATGTGGGCATGATCATTATCATACTGTTTAAAAGACACAACCAACCAGCCCCTTATTAGCTTTTAGTGATAGCAGCTACCTTCAATATGATTGCCTAGTTAGGACGCAGGAGGGTGGGCTGTAGTCAGAGGAGCTGCTATTCTCTGTCAGTCATGAAAAAGCACCTCAGACTATTCTCTGTCCCTTATTGTTACTACGTGATTAAAAGTAAGGTTTCCTTTTTTTGGGGGGGGTGTACTGCTTTAAGTAATTTCTACATCAATTTATATGCTTTTATGAGTTCTTCTAGTGCCATAAGCTTTTGGGAGGGGCACCTGTGAATCTTTTCTGTCTTTTGCATTTTCGGTGGGGTAAAATAAAGGCTGTTTGACACCTGATACTAACATCATTACCAAGAGTGCTTGTGTGGCAACCAAGACATCTTTTACGCATTTCTGTATTTGGAGAATTTCCTGGAGTAAACACAAGCTACAGGAAAAAATGATTCAAAGAGACTGACAGCCTGTTTCAGGTTAGCCTCCAGGATTGGATCAAATTCATATCAGTATATCAGTATACATTCCTCTTAACCAGAGGTTATATTGAAGGCAGCCCCAGTCATTGAATGACAATCAGGGTTGTATGTGTCCCTTAAATAAGACACCAATGAATAAACCCACATTCTCCACAGAATATTTCTTCCTGACCCCAAATGAAGGTTCCTCCACAGTAAATTTATTCAAACAATCAGGGACTATTTTTCTCAATATTTCTTACACTACTCTAAAAGAACACCTTTTGGTGACATTATGTAAGTTATTTTTTGCTCTAGATCTGGGTTTTCCTTCCTTCCTTCCTTCCTTCCTTCCTTCCTTCCTTCCTTCCTTCCTTCCTTCCTTCCTTCCTTCCTTCCATTCTTTTTGAGACTGCTGGAGCTAAACATCTTTTCAACGATACATATCAGCAAGCCATCTATAGCTTAGAGTCTTTAATAGTTCCCTGAGATATTGAGAAGTAAAAATTATATGATGATAATCAGCTAGTATAGGTAAGACTTCAACCAATGTTTCCCTGACCAATAAGTTGACATATCCATTATATTATGATTCCTCTCAAATGAAAACAAAGTGAATATAGTAATTCTTAAAAGGAACATGTTTGTCCTTAAGAGAACAACTGAGGGAAACACAACCATGAAACTTTTTTAAAAATTATTTTGCAAACTGCATATGCTCATCTTCAAAAAAATTCATGCATATATTATTTTCTTCACTGTATAAACCATCTACGTCGATTGCTTCTTGACCTTTGAATTAACTCATTCAGATATTCACAAAGAATATGAGTGCAAACTATTGTAGCTTAAATATATTCTTAGAATCCTTATCTCATCTCCTACTACCACTGACGAGGCAGGTTCTGAAACATTGTCTATATCTACCCCTTAGGTCTATAGAAAAACATCTTAAGTAGCTGGTGGCAAATCCCTCATGTTATTACCTCAACCGCCCATTTGGTTATTTCCCCTTAATATTATCAGTTGCGATAATAATAATGAGGAGGAGGAGGAGGAGAAGAAGAAGAAGAAGAAGAAGAAGAAGAAGAAGAAGAAGAAGAAGAAGAAGCTAGATGGTGTAGTGGATAGAGCACTAGTGCAGGATTCAGGAGGACCTGAGTTCAAATCTCACCTCAGACACTTGACACTCACTCACTGCGTGACCTTGGGCAAGTCAATTAACCCCAATTGCCTCATCCTGGGTCATCTCCAGTCATTCTGATGAATATCTGGTCACTGGATTCTGATGGATCTGGAGGAAAAGTGAGACTGGTGACCTGCACAGCCCTCCCTCACTTTAAACAAAGTCAAGTGCAAGTCATGTCATTATTTCTCTGATGGCATGGTCTTCTTTGACAACGAAGGACGAATACACATCAGTTAAGAAGCAATTCAGTCACTCAATGTTTAGCGGCTTGTAGAAAAGAGTATTTGCTAAGATAATACAGTAAGAATACTTGGTACAAAACATCTTGCCACGAGTCTGTGATAGGTTCCTTTAAATACATGAGAAGTCTAGAGTAAAGTGAACTCAAAATTAGAGAGCACATTTGTCAAAGGTGTACCTCACAATTCCTGTCCTGGTTTCTAAAATAGAATGCCATTCATGAGGTACTCAAGAAGTTCCCTTTAATCATGGTGTGTTTTTTTGGTTATTTATTTGTTTTTGTTTTGTTTTTTGCTAAGTTTCATTGTGGAACAATGAATGCACATCTATTCTGTTTCCGGCTCCTAATGAAGAAACCATTATCAGCTAATGTAGGGATACCACTAAGTCATCTCTGGGATGACAACATATTCTAAACCCTTTAAAGCTCACAAGGTCCTTCTTCAGCTGAGGGTGGCGGGTGGGGAAGGAGACATAAGACCAAACTGTGCCACCTATTCCCCCCACTCCACAGATGATTTTTTTTCTCTGGATATTTAGACAAAGTGCTACACTAACTCCAATTAATAGAATTCTTCAATTCTAGCTAACTCAATGTTTTTCTTTTCTTTTTATTTAGAAGGTGTAATGAAATCCCCCCAGACTTTGGGGTGAAGACCAAAAGGCTTTCAAATCTTTTCATACTTAATCTAAAGCAAGGGTTTTTAACCTGGGAGACTGTGACTGTGGTTTTTAATACTTTGACAACTATATTTTAAAATCATCAATTTCCTTTGTCATCCCATGTATATTGTTTTATGCATCTAAAAACATTATTTTGAGAGAGAGCCTTACATAGGCTTCGCTATATTGTTAAAGGCTTCCAGGACACACAAACAGTTTAACAAATTCTGTCAGTTTAAGGCTTACAACTGAAATTGTTTGTTTTGGAATATCCTCATTTATTTCACATGGGGTGAAGTGATTTGACAGAGTAAATATCAGTCAACACTATTCTTATGATTATTCAACTGAACAGTCAACAGTTTCTTTTTAATTTGCAGGTTGATACTTTAGTTGTCATGTAGCATATACACATTGTAAGTGTTAAACAAAAGGTAAAGTATAGCGTCTCCCCAACCCCATCTCTTCCCTACAATATGCCAAATAAAAACCCTTCTTAAGTTTTCCTTTCAAATTTCATTCTTCTTACCCTGTCTCAGAAAGCAGTAGAAAATAGACACCCCTTTGCTCTGGGAAGAAGTATTCTGAAAAGGAACTAACTCTGGAAGATTTTAATCCCTGTAATTCAAAACACCACAGACAGGGGATCAGGAAAAAAGTAGAAATGTCTTGGAGAGAATCCAAGCAGCAGTCTGGCACTGACGAGAGTGATAAATACAAAACCCAAGAGCACAACAGTCAGACATAGGAGAACAGATCACTTTAGGGCCACATGTAAGCACTTAGACATTTTGAAGCACTTGATTCTTTCCTTACTCTTTTTTATATTATTTTCAATAATCTACACAGTCAAACTCAGTTTGGTGATTTATCCCAGTAACTAAGAGAATGTTGTGAGGCTAATATTAAATGCAAGGACTGCTACTTTTATGAGCTACAGAAAGAGATCAGGGAATCTGAATCTTCTGTTTATTCAGAGGGAAAAAATTCCGACTGGTTGTATGATTTTTGTCCTGACTGTATTCTACATAGGACCACTACAGAAGTGTTTTTTTTTTCATCAGAGAGAAAAAGGAAATAGAAGAAACTCCAGTGCTAAGCAGACAGATATTCAGATCAAGCATAACTCAGAAAGAGAGCAGGGTAGAGCAAAAAGAACACTGTATCTGGAGAGGGCTTGAGTTCAAATCTCAGGTGTGCTACTTATTAACTCTGACCTTGTAAGATCCTTTGTAACATTAAGGATGTGGTCCTATAAGCCTAATCATCAAATAGCACATGCCATCTCATATTTATCAAATTTACTCATCTGGCTACACTTTAGGAATTTGTTTTATTATTTTAAAAGCTAATACTCTTAAAAGTCATTCAAATTCAAAAACCATTTATTAAGTGCCAACTGTATGTGACAAACTTTTTTGAAATTGCTGCTGCATTTGACTTTTCAGAGATGCACCATACTGAAAATTTCTTTGAAACACCACACAGAAGTCTTCTTTTATGATAAAGTAGGAGCCTATTCCTTTGAATTCTCAGAGAATTTGATATGGGGTACTGAGAAGTATAAGTTAACATTCTGCCAAAAGAGTTTTTCTCATAAAGATAAGAGGAAAAACTAGAATTATATCCTATTCAGATTGCTCAGGATCTTATGTTTTACATTCACCTCACAGAGGAAGATCTCAGATTCCTTTGTATTTGTCCTACTTCAGAAATCCTCAAATCCTAAACTGAGAAGGGACCTTAAGAAATATTCCTACTGTCCTTTCCAGACTACGTCAAGAAAGATGCAAGATGTCTGATATCTGAAAGAGGTAGAAAAAGGAAAGAAGACAAAGGAAGAGATAAGAAGTGAAGGAGTCATAGAATCATTGATCTAAATCTTGACTAGACCCCAGAAGTCATCCGATCCCTTCATATAGATGAGGAAACTGAGACTCAAAGATTAAGTGACCTGCCCAGTACTACAAAACTATGAAGTGGAAGAGCCAAAATTCAAACAAAACTTAATTGTAGATAATAGTAAAAAGCAGATTTTCTTTTGCTTCAGAACTTTGTCAGTTATCTGCTAATTACACATCAGATGTAGCTGAGCAAGAAAGCATGCGTCATCAAACCTTAAGAAAAGGTGAGAAAGTCCCTTTAAGAAAGGAAAATGTGATATTGGAAAGGCCAGGACTGCCTGGTAACTGAGCCTTGGGTACTACAAATGGTTGCAGATAATAGTTTTGGATAACTATTAGTCACACAAATTAGACTGAGAGGTTAATATTAAGTTTGACAGAAAATTGAGGCTCTCAGTTATCATAGATATGAAAAACTTCCTAGTCACTTGCATAGAGTACACCAAATATATGTTTCAACCAAAGTGCCAAATAAAAGCTGTATGTTCATAACATGTACTTTGGCTCTCCCTTCTATCAGGAAAAGCAAAAGAGCTGGAGAATCATCTATTTTTCAAGGTAACACACAAAAAAGAGCAGCTTTCTTTGAGTAATGGGACAAGTGCTTCAAAGGGGAAAAAAAGAACCTATAGAAGTAAAGGGGACTCCTAGCACAGGTCAAAAGTTTGAAAAGTAGAATGTGATGTGGAAAAGGAGGGAAAGAAGATCCCCTGAAACTTTGAAGCTCTGTAATAACTCTGAGATTTCCTGTAGAAACATAGGTAGATCTTCAGGAGGAAATAGTTTTTCATGCTTCAAAAAATGAGGGTAAGGTGCCACTAGGAGAGAAGTCATCTAATAGTGCTCAAAGGAAGATCATAAGATCTTAGATCTAAAATTGGAAGGGACCCAAAGACCAATTAGTCCAAACCCTTCATTTTACAGATGAGAAAATGAGCTTTCCCCAATTGATAAATGGTCAAAGGATATGAACAGGCAATTTTCAGAGGAAGAAATTAAAGCTATCTATAATCATATGAAAAAATGCTCTAAATCACTATTGGTTAGAGAGATGCAAATCAAAACAACTCTGAGGTACCACATCACACCTATAAGATTGGCAAACATGACAGAACAAGAAAATGATAAATGCTGGAGAGGATGTGGGAGAGTTGGAACACTAATTCATTGTTGGTGGAGCTGTGAGCGCATCCAACCATTCTGGAGAGCAATTTGGAACTATGCCCAAAGGGCTACAAAAATGTGCATACCCTTTGACCCAGCAATATCGCTACTAGGACTATATCCCCAAGAGATCATAAAAATGGGAAAGGGTCCCACATGTACAAAAATATTTATAGCAGCACTCTATGTAGTTGCCAAAAACTGGAAGTCAGGGGGATGTCCATCAATTGGGGAATGGCTGAATAAATTATGGTATATGAATGTAATGGAGTACTATTGTGCCATAAGAAATGATGAACAAGAAGACTTCAGAGAGGCCTGGAAGGACTTATATGACCTGATGCTGAGTGAAAGGAGCAGAACCAGGAGAACTTTATGCACAGCAACAACCACAGTGTGTGAGAGTTTTTTCTGGTAGACTTAGATTTTTGTAATAACACAAGAACTTCTGAAAAAAAAAAAAAAATCCCAATGGTGGACCTCAAGGCAAAATGCCTTCCACACTCAGAGAGAGAAATATGGAAGTCACTCACATAATGTAGCAGATCATGTTTGTGTATGTGTATCTGTTTGTGTATCATGTTCTGATTTGTTATACGGATTCTTTCATTTATCTTAGTCTGACTACATAGCATGACTATAGTGAAAATATACTCAATAGGAAAGTATATGTAGAATCTATACAGAATTGTATGCAGTCGTGGGGAGGGAGGGAGGTAGTGGGGGGTGGGTGGGGAGGGATAAAATCGCAATTGTATGGCAGTGATTGTTAAACATTAAAAAAATAAAAATAAAAAATAAAAAAAATAAAAAAAAAAAAAGAAAATGAGCTACAGAGTTAAGTAACAACCAAATTCACACAGGTTAATTAATGATAGAGCTGAGATTCAAACTCAAGTAATCTGTACATGTACCCAGATGCTCAAATTGTTCTCAGATCTCATCAATTAAGGAGTTCTCCTTCCAACTACACAGGAGAAAATGGCCTGATACTTATGATCAAAGGGTTAATGGATAAGGTTATTTCTACTTTTCTTCTTTTGGTTTTAATCTTTCAAGGAGTATAGATTTTTTAAATATATGAATGAGATTACTTGGTTGAAAAATAGCTTTTTTAAGGTGGCATTTTGTTTGTTGATTGCTGATCTTTTTTTTATAATCAACAAATAAGCACAACAGAGTTTTATATTCTCTAAATATGTTGCACAACTGAAAAATGGAAAAGATGTAATTTATGATTGCATATTACTTTTTGTAAAGTCAATTACAGGCAACACACCTGAGGACTGCTGCTGTGAATGATTTCAAGGGTCTAATCATAGAGTATAATGAACTTTCTATTTATTTAGCAACAGACTAAGAGTTTTTCAATAAAGCATAACATTCATGGCAATAACCTTAAGTAAAATACATCATTCAATCAGTATATATCTCATAACAATAGCAATGTCATTATCATTCAATCAATATCAAGCATCCAAATAAAGTCCCCTTTCAAAGTCCCATATCATCCACACCTAGGTCACTGTATGAACAATCTTCTTAATGTCAAGTGTCCAAATAAAGTCCTCTTTCATCTTAACTTGAGGTTGGCTTCTAAGTCCCATGGCTCTTCCTCTGGTGGCCTGACCACTCCTGGATTCACATCCAACCAGCTCTCTGCTCTGCTCAGTTCCTGAGGACTGCTCCATTCTGCAGCATCTGCCTCTGAGAAAAAGAAATTCAGTAGGGCAACAACAATGCTAACAGACACCACCAGCACCATTATCTCAATTCACTCTCAAAGACAAACAGTCAGGACTTCTGTCTGAGAAAATCAACACAGATCAACAGATAGGACTTCTTCCTGGTTGTCAGAGGTTTTCTGTCCACTATCAAAGGTCTTCCTCTCTGCTATCAGAGGTCTTCCTCTCAGCTGTCTTCTTCTCAATGCTGGCTCACTCCTTCAATGTTGGCTCTCTTCATTTCTGCTTCTCTCAGCTCTGGCTCTCTTTATATACTGTTCTAGTCATCATCTGTTGGTTAAAGCCCACACCCACATGTCTGATTAGTTAAAACTCTCTCCACAATAATACATATATATATGTATATATATATATATATAATATATATATACTTATATACATACGTACACACACACTGTTTCTAGTTAAAGACTCAATTAATTAAAGGCAAGATTCAATCAGAGGCATTTGATTGTCTAAAACAAAAACAGCAAAAGATCCTACTTTGCTTGCCATTAAACTTGTGAAATCCTGCTTATTCTTTAATACTCTCATCCAAGATGCCTTTGATTCATATACAGATGACATGCAGAATAGTTTTATTTCAGTGGGAGATTTAATATGTATATATATACATATATATATATATATACACATATATATACACATTCATACACATACACACATATGCAGAGGGTTGTTCATATTTTTTTATCATGTTTTTGATGTTAATAAGACTAGATATTTTTTTCCACATCTTTGGTATTTTCCTTTGTATACCTTATATTTCAATCCCTCAGAGCTATTGCAATTGTATTCTCTGGCTTAGCTATCCTTTATGTACCATTGGTCTATTTCAGATATGTTTCCTGTTTGTGTTCTTTTTAATGCCATTTCTACCTTTCTTAAAGGTGATCTGTAGGATCCCCCACTGCTGAGGAATACTGAAATAGTTACTTACCTACTTGGCATGAAGAATAGAGAAGCATGCTGTATTAATTGGGCTTGAATCTGGGAAACTGACACAGATCCTCCTAAGGTTCTCCCAACTTGATGACTGCTACCCACTTTTGGTGATTCAAATTATTGTTAGGGACCTAGCAAACATAGGTATACTGCTTTCAGTATTGTTCCCACCTTTCCCTCTGCAGAGATTGTAGAAAGCTCTGTAGCCTGTCATTCAGATACAGCTGTTTGCATAGCTCTTAAATTTTGATATTGATAAATGAGGATGCGGATAATAGAAGGTACTAGATGATAATCCAAGTCCACCCACTACCACACATAACTCACAAAATGTCCTCATTTTTTCAGTACTAACAAGGTAAATTTATTTCCATTTCTACTATTACATAATAAATTTATCAATCTATCAAAAGTGTTCATTTACCTAAACTACATGTAACCATGTGCCTGTGATTAGTTAAATGCATCAGGAGAATGGTTCATCTCCTGGACCAATGGAGTGAGAAAGGAGTAAGGCTTCTCATTACTTCACTTCTGAACTCCTCTTTTGGAAAGTGAGCATCTCCAGTTTCTGTCAGTCATTATTCCCTCTTCCTAAGTTGCATTGATGTAATTGAAACATATACAAATCTAAATGTGTTATGACCAATCAAAATTTTCAGTTATACAGGCATCTCAAAACCAGTTGAACAGAAATATAAGAAAATTTGAAAGAACAAATAAGGTTCAGATTTAATATACACTCTTGCAGTTAGAGAAAGTAGAGGAGGGCCAAGCAAATCTGACCATCTGGTATCAATTCGCTCAGTTCAGAAAGTCTGACAATGACTAGACAGTCCTCTCACATCATCCTCAGGCTAATGTATTGTCCATGGTGGGCAAAGGTAACAGTGGCAGCACTTTGATATTCAAATACTAACTTCACAGGTTTCCTCTATATTTCCCTATAGTCTCTTTCTCTTTTCCTCATTCTTTTTCTCTCTTAAAATTCATGCAAGAATTTCCCAACTCCATCCTCATTCTCCTTCTGTTTTTTTCAGGATGAAAGAATAGAATGTCTGTTCCCTGGGGCAGTTACAGCTCCCTAGTTACCAGACATCAGATAGAAGGAAAGCCAGAATTCTCTGTGTGTTTGAAAACATTTACTTTATTGATGTTTTTAGTGATATTTATTTAGTAGATGTTTAAATATATTTACATGTTGATTTATATATTTTATAGCATATTTAGTGACATACATAATCAAATTTTTCTCAGCTTATTACTTGAAGTCCCCATCTTAAGTGAATCTGCTTCTCTGATTCATCCAACTCAAAATTTTAAATCAATCCATCTTTTCTATATTGATTTGAATGACTCAGTCCTCCTACTCCATGCACTCACAGAAATTTCTAGGTCCTCCAAGCTCTTAACGCTCCCTCACACATGCCAAAATTACTCTGGTTCTTGCCATTCTAATCTTTCCCTTTCTCTCTACTATTCTCTTCATTGTCATTCAGACCACATTGATTAGTTTTCCATCCATATTCCTTTCTTCTCCACACCTCCAGACTAGTTTATTCCACCAGTATCTGGTATCTGTCTCAACATTTCTCATGTAGGTTTGGTACATAGAGGGTAGCTATGGACACTCTTTGCCAGCAAACCTAAACTCTAACAACATTGCTATTTTCATTCTTCATTTCCCCAGTGTCTCTGCAAAAGGCAAATTTAACACAGAGATCACAGAGAAGGACTGTCATCCTCTTCGGCACATAAGATTTTTCTGTAGTATGAGTCTTATTTCATAGCATTGCTTTCCAACTAGAAGAGTGATTTTTCACATTCAATATAATCACGGTGTATATCTTCTTTCACAGTGTTGCATGTTTGTTGTTGTTGTTGTTTGCTCCCATTAACACTTTCTTTTACAGCCTGTGATCCTGGTATTCCTCCCCTTCTTGAGGTAACACTTCTTCCCTGAATTCTTTTGTCATTTTTTCTTATTCCTACATCTGCCACTTGGCACAGTTTTTACATTACTCACTTTTTTCTTTCTTATTTTGTCATTTTTTAAATAAATTATTTTAATTAATGCCTTTTGGTTTTTTATATTACAATTATTTTAGATATATTTTTCAGAATATGAACTCCTACCTTGAAACAAAGAAAAAAAGTATGCCAGACCAAGTGATATAATGATTTCTTTTGACAGTATATGTATATATATATATATATTTATATATCTTCCACAAGGTCAAAACACATCATTATGAACACATTAGTGTTTGTTTTCCCTTTAGCATTCTTTGTCCTTATATCATTGTACTTGGTGCCTCAGACACTCATTATCTGTGTGACCCTGGGCTAGTCACTTAACCTCTGTTTATCTTAATACACTGGACAAGGAAATACCAAACTACTCCAATATATTTGCCAAGAAAATCTTGCATGGGATGAGAAAGAATCTGACACCACTGAATAACTGAACAAAAAAAAACAACTCTGCGTATCATTCCCCTAATTCAATTTCCTTCACTCTTTAACAGTTCATGGAAGCCTTTACAAATTTCTTTGAATTCTTCATATTTTTCTTTTGGCAAAATCATATTCCATTATTTTTGTATATCACATTTTGTTTAGCTGTTCTCCAGTTAATGATTACTTGCTGTTTCACTAGATTTTGTTTATTTGTTTTTTACTTCCATGAAATTTCTATTAACATTTTAATATTTATGGGATCTTTATGATGCCTTTTTCAACCTTGGAGTATATGCACACGACTAGGAAATCATTGGGGTTAAAGAGCATGGATAATTTAGAGCCTTTCTTCAATAATACTAATGTGATTTTTAGAATGTTTGAGCCAATCTCCAGTTCCACCAACAGTATGTTTGAGTGCCTGTCTTTCCCAAAGCCCTCTAAAATTGATTATATCTGAGGTAAAGGTAGAGCCTCAGATGCTTCTTTTAGTAGGTAGGTTATTTTCATACACATTTTTTTCCTTACTAGTGATTTGAAGGAACTGTTTAGTTGTGATTCTAATGCTTCAGAAAAATTGTTGGTATGTTCTTATCCTTTAAGTACACGTATCAACAAATAATTATTGCTTTCATGTGCTTATTATACCAATTATTTTATATCCTAGTATATTTGATATTAGGCTTTTGCCAAAGATATTTGATAAAGATATTTTCCCCCACAGATCATTTTCTTTCTTATTCTTACTGCATTGTCATTTATATAAAAGGTTTAAAATTACGTAGTGTTAAAATTACTTGTTTTCTCTTTTATAATCACCATTTCTCATTTTACTGTTGAGTATGTTTTGGCATTTACCAAAGCTGAAACTAAGCACTACTAAAACTAATCATATCCTTCCTATGACACAATTGGAAAACCCCTTTTTATTAATTATTAAACAACCTATGAGTCCATTTCATCTGAACATTGAATCTGAACAGAATACTGATGTCAGACCCACTGACATACATTACAGGAGATTTTTGTTCTGGGTATATTTAACATTCAGTTCTTTTGTCAATTTTTAAAATCTTTTTATGCTTATAGGGCTATATCACTGCTATACTTTCCTATTTTTGATTACTACTAACTGGTTTTGATGTTTACTAGTTTATATTATATTGTGAGTTCTGGGAATGCTATTCCCTGTTGTGTCTCCTCTTGTTTTATTCCTGCTTTCAGATTCTAAATTGTTTCTTCCCCTTTAACTGAATTTTGTATTTTTTTTCTTAAAAATCAGTTAATTGCCTATCACAATTGTCAGTTAATTCCGTGAAGTAATGCAGCAATGGTTTGATTGGTATAGCACTAAATCTGCAAATTAATTTACGCAACATAAATATTTGAACTTGTAACCCTGAGGAAGGCTTCCTAAGGTCATGTATACCAGGATATCTTTATTGTCGTTAATTATAAAAATCAATCACTATAAGAAAACTGACACATCTGTGCCATTTCACATATATATTTATCTTCGTTTTAGTTTCTCCTTTATGTGCTTTCAGGATGATCTGATTTCATTTGATTTCTCTTACACCAACCTCCTTGAAGATTTGCTTTATCTCAGTACTTTCTGCTGTTATGTAGAAAATACTGATTTCAGCTTAATTCATTTCAAAGTATGTTTATCTATCATCTTCTCTGTTTCAGGAAAAATGCTAGACACTAGGGGATTCAAAAGCAAAATAAAAATAATTCTTGTCCTCAAAGAGATTAGATTCTATTTTTCTTGATTTGCTATACTCTCTCATCAATAATTTGTCTCATCTCTGATATATGCCACCTAAGTGACCCTGGATTCATCATTTATTCTTTCCATGTACCAGGAAAGTCTTTAAGACTTTAGAAAACACTAATCTGTTTTCGAAGAGGAAGTTCCTCACAGAGATCTCCCTACACTGACTAAATCCCTGATACACACACACACACACACACACACACACACACACACACACACACTCATTTTAATCTAAATAGCCATGTCTATCTTGGTAATTACTAGCTGTGTGACCCTGGGCAAGTCACTTAACTTTCCATGACAAGAAATAGTCAAAGGATTCCTGATCAGGCTCTGGATCAAGGACAAAGGTTTTCCTTGACACATTACCAGAAGCAGGCTTAGCAAGCGTCTGTGTGAATTAATACTAGGAAGAGCATATTGTATATACTCTAAGGACTGGACTTTCATTGAGCAGTCCCTCCAGCACACCTGTTTCATGGATCTGTGATTTCATTGATTCTAGCACTTTCTTCATAAAAGCAAATTGCAACCCTCAGTGAGTTACTAGGTTGTTTCTGGGAGCTACTGCAGCCAAAATATTCACCACATTGCAGTCATTTTATTGGTGATCTCTGAATTTTCTGTTGCCCTTCACACAAAAGATAGACAAGTCATTGCCATCCCTGTGTGTTTGTATGCAGTTAAAAACAAACAATTTTAATCAGACCAATCTTAACAAGGTCTATCTATCATTATACTCCAGTCATCATCCATATTTTCTCCCATCCTCCACTGAAAATGGAACTCTGCTCCTGTAACTTTTATAAGTAAGTTATTGTTTTGTCTTCCCCAGAACCGGAACTCCAGGCCATTTGTCTCCTGTCACCATACTATTCCGCCACATGCATAAGCCCCCTATTTTCCTTCCAGCCCTCCTTTATGTGTTTTCTTTCCCTGGTCAAATGTAAGGTCCTTGGGGCAAAACTGGTTTACTTGTTTACATTCATTCCTTCTGTGCTTAGCACTGCCTGAAACATAGATTATCTATCTATCTATCTATCTATCTATCTATCTATCTATCTATCCATCTGTAAACCTATCTTCCTAACTAAAATTCTGTAAACCACTAGTAAATAGTGAAATGCAAACTAAAATGATGCTAGTGTCACCTCACTCACATCAGATTCATTAAGATAAGAGAAAAAGAAAATAACAAATGCAGGAGGAGATATGGGAAAACATGTCTATACTAATGTGTTGGTGGCAGAGTTGTGAACTACTCCAACCATTCTGGATAGCAATTTGGAACTATGCCCAAAGAATCTATTAAGTTCTGTTTACCCTTTGACCCGTCCATATTATGCACCAAAGAGATTTAAAAAAAAAAAGGAAAGGATCCATATGTGTGAAAAATATTTATAGCAGTTCCTTTTGAGGCAGCAAAGTATTGGAAACTGAGGGGATACCCTTTAACTGGGGAATGGTTAAACAAGTTATGACATATGAATATGATAGAATACTATTGTGCTATAAGAAATGATGAAGGGAATGGTTTTAGGAAAATTTGGGAAGACTTATGTGAACTGATGCAAAGTGAAATAAGCAAAACAAAAAAAAAACAATTTACACAGTAACAACTATATTTTTTAAATGTTAGAATCATATTTTATTTTAAAATTTAATTTATTTTTTAGTTTATGGAATAAAACAATAATTTCTATAGCAATATAATAAAAATATGAATGCCCATGAAACTGCATATCTGTTATGTACAATTTACTATTCCTTTTAAATATATAAAAAAGTTAATATTAAAAATTCTTTTTTTTCTTCCCTCTCCTCCCCTTACCCTAGAAATGGTTACTGTTAGACATAAATAAGTATCTATCTATCCATCTTTATGCATGTATGCATATACAACATGCACATACACATATATACATACATATATACACATATGTGTATACATACATATATATGTAAAATTTATTCTATACATACTTCTGTTTGTCAGTTCCTTCTCTGGATACAGATAGCATCTTTTTCCATATGTCCTTCATAGCTAGTTTGTGTATTTATAAGATTCAAAATGACTTACTTGTTCAAAGTTATTCCTAAAACAGTATTGCTATTACTGTATACAATGTTCTCTGGTTTCTACTCACTTTGCTATTCATTATTTTGTGCAAATCTTTCCATATGTTCCTACGATTATTGAAATCCTCAGTTTTTATAGCACAGTAGTATTCCATCACAATCATTGTAGTGTATGATTGTGACGGAATGACTTAACAAGTTATGTTATATGATTGTAACACCATCATAAAAAATAATCAACTCTTGAAAGACTTAGGAACTCTGATCATCATTAGTAGTAATCATTAGAGACAATGACATCTTAATTCCAAAAAACTCAATGAAAAATGTTGTTATCCATCTTCAGAGAGCGATCTGATGGAGTCAGAGTACAGATTTAAGTGTATGATATTCTTTTTCAAAAGGTCGATGTAGTGCCAATGCAATATTCACAACATTTATAGCAGCCATAAATATACCAGCACAATTCTGAATCACAAAGTATAACAAACTCTCCACATGAAAGATAGAATCAAAACATTTATCCAAACACCAGAAAGCCAAATCCCAGCAACAGGAAGCCAAATTCACCATAATAACAAAGAAATCCATCATAGTAACCCGGAAGTCCATACATAATATTGGGCCTTCCCACAAACAAACACTCCTCAGCCTAGCTGTCTGTCTTTCTCTTTCCCTCAATTCTGACTGCTTTGACCAATTTCCTCTCAACTCTGCCTCTTCCTGTTTCATGTGGCTTAGACTCATGTGACTCAGGCTTCCATGTGACTTAAGCAGATCACATGGGCCTATTAATGAATGGGAAAGACCTTCCCATTTAAATTACCATTAAAATAGATAATGCAGAAATGTTTTGCATGACTTCATTTGTGAATGGATTTGGTTTTTCAATGGCTGGAGGAGAGGTGGGAGGTAGAGAGAATTTGAAACTGAAAACAAAATAAATTTGAATTCTTTAAAAAAAGGTAATGAATTGATATATTATTATATAGTATAACTATCCTGTAGTATTATTAATTCAGAGCACTGATTTTATAGATGAGGACACTGAGATTGAGAGTCAAAATGACTCATCAGAATCAAATAAGTAGCAAGTACAAAGACCAGAAGTGGAACTTAAGTCCTCTGATCCAACGCCATTACTCATTCTACCTTATGCCACTATTTCTCTCTATGTATTTGTATCTCATTCCAGAAATAGACTGGAAGGTCCAAAAAGTTATTTATTATGGTAATCTCATATCTTTCTTGGCAAAGGAATCTGAAAGCAATAATAACTTAAGTCATTATCGTGGAGCATAGATGATGAGAAGAAACCCTTATTTTTTTTGTTCTTATTGTTGTTGGACTAGAACATTGCTCATGCTGATGCACTTTTCTTTTTGCAAGAATACATGCTTTGATGAGATGACACAGCAATTCCTAATTGGTCCTTGGGTCCAAAGGATTGTCTCAAAAGTGACTGACAAAAGGAAAAGGACATACATGTACAAAATATTTATAGTATCTCTTTTGGTAGTTGCAAAGAAATGGAAATTGAAGGAATGTCCATCAGTTGGGGAATAGTTGAAAAAGTTGTGGTATCTAAATATAATGGAATAGTACTGTTCTGTGAAAAAATGGTGAGCAGGTATATTTCAGAAAAACTTAGAAAGACTTATATGAAGTGATGCTGAGTGAAATAAGCAGATCCAGGAGAATATTGTATACAGTAACAATATCATTATGCAATGATCAACTATGATTGACTTCTTAATAATACAATGATTCAAGAAAATTCTAAAAGACTCATAATGGCAAATGCTATTCACATCTCGAAAAATAACTATGGGATCTTAATGAAGACTGAAACATACTGTTTTAATTTTTTGTTTGTTTTCTGGGTTTTCTTTATTGTGTGTATGTGTGAGTGTGTAGCTTTTCCATTTTGTTCTGTTGCCTCTTCAAATAAAAAAATTCTAATTTATTTATTTATTTTTAGTTTTCAACATTCATTTCCACAAGATTTTGAGTTGCAAATTTTCTCCCCATTTCTCCTCTCCACACTCCAAAAGACACCATGCATTCTGATTGCCTCTTCTCCCCAATCTGTCCTTCCTTCTATCATACCCTTGCCATCTCTTATCTGAATCTCCTCTATTTTCTTGGAAGACAAGATAGATTTCTATGACCCATTGCCTGTATATCTTATTTCCCAGTTGTATGTATAAACAATTGTTAATATTCATTTTTAAAACTTTGAGTTCCAACTTTTCTCCCTTCCTCCATCCCCACCCATCCCCACTGAGAAAGCAAGCAATTCAATATGTTATCCATGTGTAGTTAAGCAAAAGTCTTCCATAAAAGTGATATGATGAAAGACTAACATTTCCCTCCATCCTATCCTACCCCGATTTATTCTGTTCTCTCTTTTGAGCCTATACCTCCTCAAAAATATTTACCTCTAATTATGCCTCCTCCCATTAGCCCTCCCTTCAATCATCCTCCAAGCCCTGGTTTTCTCCTTCTCCCCTACCTTCCTGTAGTGTAAGATAGAGTTTCATAGCAAATTGAGTATATATGTTATTCCATCCTTAAGCCAAATGTTATGAGAGTAAGGTTCATTTATTCCCTCTTACCCCAGCTGCTCTCTTCTCTTCCAGTGAAAAAAACTTTTTCTTGCCTCTGCTATGTGAGAGATAAATTGCCCCATTCTATTTTTTCCTTTCTCCTCCCAAAATATTTCTCTCTCACTGCTTAATTTTATTTTTCAGATATCATCACTTCCCATTCAAGTCACCTTGTGCCCTCTGTCTATATGTATATAATCCCATCAACTACCCAAGTACTTAGAAAAGTTTCAAGAGTTGTAAATTTTATCGTTACACATAGGAATGTAAACAGTTCAACTTTAGTAAGTCCCTTACGATTTCTCTTTCCTGTTTACCATTTCATGTTTCTCTTGATTCTTGTGCTTGAAAGTCAAATATTCTATTCAGTGCTGGTCTTTTCAACAAGAATGCTTGAAGATTCTCTAATTCATTGAATCACCATTTTTAACCCTGGAGTATTATACTCAGTTTTGCTGGGTAGGTGATTCTTGATTTTAATCCTAGTTCCTTTGACTCCTGGAATATTTTATTCCAAACCCTGTGATCCCTTAATGTAGAAGCTGCTAGATCTTATGTTATCCTGTTTGTATTTCCACAATACTCCAATTGTTTCTTTCTGATGGCTTGCAATAGTTTCTTCTTGACCTGGGAGCTCTGAAATTTGGCTATAAAAGTTTTCCTTTTGGGATCTCTTTCAGAAGATGATCAGGGGATTTTTTCAATATTTATTTTACCCTTTGGTTCTGGAATAACAGGACAGTTTTCCTTGATAATTTCTTGAAAGAGGATGTCTAGGCTCTCTTTTGGATCATGGTTTTCAGGTAGTCCCATAGCTGTTAAATTGTCTCTCCTGCATCTATTTTCCTGGTCAGATGTTTCTCCAATGGGATATTTCACATTGCCTGCTATTTTTTCATTCCTTTGGTTTTGTGTTATAATTTCTTGATTTTTTCATAAAGTCATTAGCTTCCATCTGCTCCATTCTAATCTTTAAGGAACTGTTTCCTTCAGTGAGCTCTTGAATGTCCTTTTCCATCTGGCCAGTTTTGCCTTTTAGGGCCTTCTTCTCTTCGATGGCTTTTTGGATCTCTTTTGTCATTTGGGTTAGTCTATTTTTTAAAGTATTATTTTCTTCAGCATTTTTATGAGTCTCCTTTAGCAAGCAGTTCACTAATTTTTCATAATTTTCTTGCCTCACTCTCATTTCTCTTCCCAATTTTTGCTCTACTTCTCTTACTTGATTTTCAAAATCCTTTTTGAGTACTTCCATGGCCTGAGACCAATTTGTATTTTTCTTGGAGGTTTTGGTTGAAGGAGCTTTGACTTTCTTGTCTTCTCTTTGCATGCTTTGGTATTCCGTGTCACCAAAGTAAGATTTTATACTCTGATTTTTTTTTTCAGTTTTTGCTCTGTTCCTCCTCCATTACTTGATTTTTGAGCTCTTTGTCAAGGTAGACCTTTTCTTCTAGTGGGGGTGTACTGTTAGCCACTTGGATCCCCCACAATCTGTAGACCTAGATCTCCAGAAACAATCACCGTCTGTGACCCTGCTGGGGATGTGGCTGCTGCGGGTTCCTCAGTTCCCTTTCCTCTCTGCTTCCCTGGGGCTGGGGCCAGACCACTCTATTCTCCCATACTGGTCCCACAGGCTTTTTCCACTAACCTTACAATTTTTTCTTGGCATTTTGGGGTCCTCAAGTCTGGAAACTGCCACAGATGTGAGAGATTCAGTCTCCCTGTCTGTGCCAGCATGCAACTGCACTCTGCTCCCAGCGTGGCACTTTAGACACTTCCTGACAACCTTGCAGGCTGTCTTGGGCTGAAGATTTGCTTTACTCCATCATTCTGTGGGTTCTGTAGCTCCAGAATTTGTTTAGAGTCATTTTTTACATGTATTTGGCTGGGCTTGGGGGCAGAGCTTTAGAAAGTGCATGCTGCTATTCCACCATCTTGGATCTACCTCCGATTATTCTGTTCTGTTCCTTCTTTAACAATATGACTATTGTTTATATGATTGTACATAAATAGCCTATATCAGATTGTTTTTCATCTTGGGGGGAAGGGAAAAAAGGTGAAAAAATTTGGAACTCAAAATCTTATTTGAAAAAGAATGTTGGACTCAAACGGTTCTCAAGTATGTCAGTTCACCTGTTTACTCAAGTGTAGATACCATCCTCTGCTGATGTTAAACGTTAACAGTGAAGTGTCCCATACCAGATAATCAATTTAGTGATTGTTTTCTAGCCACAGGCTTTCCTCCTCCCTTAACTAACTTGGTAGTAAATATGTGGAACTTATAAGTGTTCCCTTTTGGGGGCAGAGCTAAGACAGTGGAATAAAAACAGAGATTTACTAGATCTCTCCCCACAAATCCAGGCAAGTACCTACAAAAAATAACTCTAAGCAAATTCTGGAGCTGCAGAACCCATAAAAATGATAGAATGAAGCAAATCTCCAATACAAGACAGCCTAGAATATTGATGGGAATTATCTATCATGTCCAGCTGGGAGCAGAGCAGAGTCCAGCCTGGGCCATGCTGGCACAGACAGGACCTGAGTAGGCCTTGAGGGAACTGATTTCCTGGCATCTGCAGCAGTTTCCATACTTCACAATCCCAAAATGCCATGAACAAATTGGAAGGTCAGTGGAAAAAAACCTTTGAGACTTGTATGAGAGAATAGAATGGTCTGGTCCCTTTCCCAGGTGGCAGAGGGGCAGAGAAGCAACTTATTCTGGAGCTGCAGGCCCACATATTGTGTGTGGGGGGGGGCGGTTGAGGGACTGACAGTACACCCCTCACCCCCATTGAAAGGATGGAACTGCCTTGATAAAATCTCAAAAGTCATTTAATTAATTGGGGAAATGAGCAAAAATAGGGGGAAAATCAGAATATAAAATCTTATTTTGGTGACAAAAAAAGTTCAAAACATAATACCAGAAGGAGACAACAAAGACACAACTCCTACATCCAAAGCCACCAAGAAAAACACGAATTGATTTCAGGACACGTAAGAGCTCAAAAAAAGACTTTGAAAAGTAGGTAAGAGAAGTAGAGGAAAAATTGGTAAGAGAAATGAGAATGATGCAAGAAAATCATGAAAACCAAGTCAACTGCTTGCTAAAGGGGACCCAAAAATGCTGAAGAAAATAACAGCTTTAAAAATAGACTTACTCAAATGGCAAAAGAGATCCAAAAGACCAATGAGGAGAAAAATGCCTTAAAAAGCACAATTGGCCAGATGGAAAGGAGGTCCAAAAGCTCACTGAAGAAAATAATTTCTTAAATGTTAGAATGGAGCAGATGGAAGGTAATGACTCTATGAAAAATCAAAAAATTATAAGACAAAAGCTAAAATAGGAAAAAAAGAGCAGATAATGTGAACTATCTCAATGGAAAAACAACTGATCTGGAAAACAGATGCAGGGCAGAAAATTTAAAAATTGTGGGACTACCTGAAAACCATGTTCCAAAAAAAAGAGCCAAAACATCATCTTTCAAGTAATTATCCAGGAAAATTGTCTTGATAATCTAGAACCAGAGGGTAAAATGAATATTGAAATAATCCACCAATTGCCTACTGAAAGAGATTCCAAAGGAAAACTCTAAGGAATATTGTAGCCAAATTCCAGAGTCCTCAGGTCAAGGAGAAAATATTGCAAGTAGCCAGAAAGAAATAATTCAAGTGTTGTGGAAATACAATCAGGAAAACACAAGCTCTATCAGCTTCTGCATTAATTAGTGGGTTTGGAATATGATATTACAGAAGTCAAAGGAACCACCTACCTAGCAAAACTGAGTATAATACTTCAGGGAGAAAAATGGTCATTCAGTGAAATAGAGCACTTTCAAGCATTCTTGATGAAAAGACCAGGGCTGAATAGAAAATTTTACTTTCAAACACAAGAATCAAGAGAAGCATGAAAAAGTAAACAAGAAAGAGAAATCAAAGAGACTCAATTTGAACTCTACAAGTTCCTATGTGGAAAGATAATATTTGTAAATCTTGAGACTTTTCTTAGTATTAGGGTAGGTGGAAAGATTTTATATATATAGATAGATAGATAGATAGATAGATAGATAGATAGATAGATAGATAGATGGATAGATAGATAGATAGATAGATATAGGTATAGATATAGATATAGATATAGATATAGATATAGATATAGATATAGATATAGATATAGATATAGATATACACACATATATATACACATTATATATATGTTATATATGTATATATAAATTATATATAATGTGTATATATCATATCTATATGTCATATATACATTATATAACATATATGTCATATTATATATATTATAGTATTATTATAATATATAACATATATAATGTATATTGTATATATAATGTGTATGTCATATATAAATACATAAACTTGTATATTTAACATATATAATGTATATATATCATATATATGTCATATATATGTGTGCGTGTGTGTATATATATATATACATACAGAGGGCATAGGGTGAGTTTAATTTGGAGGAATGATATCTAAACAAATAAAATTAATGAGTGAGAGAGAAATATATTGGGATAAGGAGAAAGGGAAAAATAGAATGAGGGTAAATTATCTCTCACATAAAAGAGGCAAGAAAAAGCTTTTTCACTTAAGGGGAATAGAGGGGAAGGTGAGAGGTAAAGAGTCAACTTTACTCTCATTGGATTTGGCTTAAGGAGGGAATAACATGCACACTCAATTTGGTATGAAAATCTATCTTAAATTACAGAAAAGTAGAGAAGGGAAGGGAATAAGAGGGTGATGGGGTAGGATAGAAGGGAGGGTAAATGGGAGGAGGGGTAATTAGAAGTAAACACTTTTGAGGAGGGACAGGGTCAAAAGAGAAAATAGAGTAAATGGAAGACAGGATAGGATGGAGGGAAATTATAGCTGATCTTTCACAACATGACTGTTATGGAAGTGTTTTGCATGACTACACACATCTATAACCTATATAGAATTGCTTGCTTTCTTAGTGGGGATGGATAGGGACAGAGGAAGGGAGAGAAGCTGGAACTCAAAGTTTTAAAAACAAGTGTTAAATGTTGTTTTTACATGTAACTTGGAAATAAGACATACATGTCACAGGATATAGAAATCTATTTTGCCCTACAAGAAAATAGAGAGGAAGGGAATAAGAGAAGGGAAGGGTGTGATAGAAGGGAGGGCAAATTGGGGGAAGGGGTCATCAGAATGCATGCTGTCTTGGGGTGAGCAGAAGGAAGAGATGGGGAGAAAATTTTGAACTCAAAATCTTGTGGAAGCAATTGCTGAAAACTAAAAATAATTAAGTTTGAAAGAAAAAGAATTTTGGAAACTATGTTTACATGTAATTGGTAAAAATAAATACAAGTTACAAGAAAAAAAATGATTAATGACTGAGAGTCTTGAACTTAGAGATATTCCATTGTCCCTAGAAATCAAGCAGGAATTTTTCTTTGATTCTTGGCAAGGTACAGGTATCTTGTCCAGAAGCCAGAATGCATATCAGGCTCCACTGGGACTTCTTCTTGTCCAACCAATCAGTTTCCCCTGATCACCTCTGCCAAAGTAGAATGATGTCAATACCATGCAAAGTGTTGCAGCTAAATTGCATTGACTCATATTGAAACAAATCCAATTAAATCTAGGAAGAATTTGATTCTACTGCTTTTGTTAAGAAGAAAACTTATCCTGCAATTGTGATTTCTCTACTTGATGAGAAAAAGATGACACAAATCACTAGAAGGGAAAATCTAGTTCTCATAAGAGTCCAATTAGCTTTAAAAAATACTCACTTTTTTCAGTTAAGTAATGACAAAAATGATAGGTATGTGGACTAAATAACTTTTTGAAGTGCCATGTAGCTCTATGATTGTGTGATTCTTTGAAACTTTAGTGCAGAATAAGGACAGTTCCTATTCATAAATCTCTCTTTAAAGCTATTTTCAAAGGGGATTGGTTAGCTTTTGGTAATACAACTTCATTTTTTCCCATAGAAACAGAGGACTGTCACATCCAGTTAAATTAAAAAGACTAAATTTTGTTGTGGAGTTCTAAGTGGCTTTGTTACATATAACATATAGAATTCTGAATGTGGGGGAGGGGTGAACATTAGTAACTTATTTTAATAGCTGACATGAACCCAGGAATTCAACCACATTTCATTATAATTTATTGAAAATAATTGCTTTTTAACGATATATCATAATGCAGTAATTACAACAATCAAGGTTTTTGTGTATTTGGTTTTGGGTTTGCAGAACAATGTGGGCTAAGTCTATGCACTAAATAAATTCAACTGATTTTCATTGAAAACAAGCAACCACAATCTACACAGCCATATAATTAGGTTGATGTCTGTTTCTACTCCTTTGTAAAGTTTTCAACATTTGTAATAATTGAGGGAAAGGCTACTATGATTCAGTTAGGAATCTTACATCATAATATTATTTTCATATACAGTGTATATTATAAATGAAGAGATGAATAAGACTTTTTCAGGAGAGAGGTTTATATTATATATAAAGGTTAACTACCTTCAGAAATGAAGAAAAAAAGTTTTTCAATTTCAAAAAGCTAGATATTCTAAACCAGGATTTCAGGTGTAAGTAGAACACTGACAGTTTATAAGAGAATGAATAAATTCATTTTTTTTTTTAACCCAAGTCTATCTAAATTATCACAAATTCAAAAAAGGTACATTTCAAATTAGAAAACAAACAATAGGATTTGTGCATATTCTCAAAATTATAGAATCACTTAATTAGAAAGGTCTTTCAAAATTATCTAGTCCAGCCTCTAGCTAAAGAAACCACTCTAGACAATAGCCAACAGGTGGTCATCTAGAATATACTTGAAGGCCTCCAGTGAGGGAAGACTAAGACATACCATTCCAATTTTGAATAGTACTAATTCTTAAGAAGCTGCTTTTATTTTTTGTTTGTTTTGTTTTTCCCACAGCTACTCTAAGCTTCCATCCCTTACTCCTAGTTCTGGTCTCCAAACTCAGAACAAGATAAATCTTACTGTTACTGAATAGACTTCAAATATTTGAAGGCAGCTATCATGTTTCCCCTAAATCTTTTCTTATCCAATCTAATGTCTCACTTCTTTACTACACCCCTAACATCATCTCATCAACTACTCCATTTCATTAAAAAGTAGTTCTGAGGAAGCTCAAGTTATGGCTTCATTATCATACAAGTATTTTAGTAATCTGATGTCATCGTAGTACATGCCTCTGATATTGAAGAGCTGCCTTACTGGTTTGTTGTAGTAAGATAATAGGCAGTCCATTCCAAAATTGTCTTCAAATTTCCGCTTTACCTGTCATTTGATTGGCACAAATACCCACTCCACTGGTGTAAGTCAAAATTGGTTCAAACCTTTTCATTCAATGTAATATTTATCCATGGCTTTTTACAAAGTTTCCATGTAGGATCTATCCAACACAATGGAAGCCTGACTCTGAATCTAATAATATCTTATGAATACTGATACATAACCTGGGGTGTCACAGCATGATTTCCTCTTTAAGAAGGGTTACTGGAGCAGGGGGATATCTCTAAAATAGTTCACCTAGATTTGAAGAAAGAATATTACAGTCTTTCATATCATTCTTATCTACAAGATGGATCACGTAGACTTACTTAGATCTAGTTAAGTGATCAGAGCAAAGAAGAGAGTTTAATGTGTCCATACCAACTTAAAGAAGAGAGTCTAGTGAATCTCCTAAGAAGGTCTCTTCTGGAAAAACCTAATGATCTATCTTGACTGCATAAAATTTCATGATTTTATCAGTTATGTAGAAGGAACTATAGATGCTAACCTTGTCAAGTATGAAGGTGACAGAAAGCTTTTAAGAAGAGTTAACATATTGAGTGAAAGAATTCAAAAATAGCAATAGCTAACATTTATATAGTGACTACTCTATTCCAGGTACTATGATAAGCACTTTACAATTATTCTCACTTGATCCTCACAACAACTCTGGGAGGTAGGTGCAATTATTATCCCGATTTTATACTTGAGGAAATTGACAGATAATGGTTGAGTGATTTTCGTAGGGTCACACATCTATGTGTCTGAGGCTAGATTTAAACTCAGGTCTTCCTGACTCCAGGCCCAGAGCTCTATTCACAGAACCATTTAGCTGCCTCACAAAGATATCAATATGTAAGAACAAATTGGATAAAATTTAACAAAGATAAGGTGCTATCTCAAAACAAATTCAAAAAATCAACTTCAGAGGTACAAGATAGGAAAACTATGACTAGCCAGCAAATTATATGAAAAAAACATCTGAGTATTTCAGTGCACTGAAAGTTCAATGTGAATCAAAAATGAAATATGGAAACTAGAAAATGCTAATCTTGTTGGACAGAACAGGGGAAAAGATAAACTCACTGTCCACTGCTATTGTCAGATCACAGCCGGAGAATAAAAATAATTTTGGGGCACCACACTTTAGGAAGCACCAAAAGAAGTGGAGGGGGCCTCAGAACCCAGCCATGAAAGGTTCAATTGAAGGACCTGACTAGTTTAGTTATCCTGGAGGAGAAAACTTAGAGGACAAAATAATAATTGCCAAGCATTTGACAGAATGTCATGTGGAAAATGGATCAGAATTGTTTAGTCTAGTCCAACAGGACATAACTAGGGATAATTGCTAAATTTCGAAGATTCTCCCAGATGAAACACTTGTTAAGTTCTTGTGTCTTATTGCAGGCATTTACCTCCTCTTCCATGAGAATATTCTTTAGTGATATTCTCTACTTTGCTTTAGACCTTTTTTCCTTCTTACTCTTTCCTCCATTTTTCTTTATTCTATTCTCCTACAGCTTCCTCCCTTTATTGAAAGATTAAAGGAATTATTGTCCCACTACTACTCATCTATGAAACCCAACGTGGGGAGAATATATATCACCCACTCCCCTCTGACCTTCCTTCTTCATTCAGCAATTGTGTAACTTCCTACTCTGTTATTTCTGTTACAAAAGATATTGATTCACTTGTACAATATGAGGAGATTTGGTCCATAATTTTAATTCAATTATTCCATTTCCCTTCTCCAGATTATTTGTAATTTCCCTAGATGTTTATCCTTGTAGATTCTTTTAAAATTTCTTGGTTATCCCACTTTGTATTTTATTTTACTGAAGAAGAAAATGGCAAACCACTCCAATATCTTTGCCAAGAAAACCCCAAATGGGGTCATGAAGACATGACTGAAAAATGACTTAATATATGTAATACTTCCCTTTCTCTGAAAGTTCATCTACTTTATGATGATTTAGCTCATGTTTGCATTCACTATTATTTTGTTTTCAGATTAATCTCTTGCTTTTTAGAATACACTGCTCCATTGTCTCCATTCTCTTGAAAGTGATATCAAATAATCCTATGTGATTCAAACAACCTGTCTTTGATATGTGAAAGGGTTTCTCCAGACTCCTTGAAAAATATGCAGTGTATTTTTGTAATTCTTCAAATCTTCTATGAAGTTTGAGCATTTCTTTGTAACCATTGTTTTTGTTGTTGTTTCTGGAGAAAATTTGTGGATTCTCTTACTCAATACGTTGTTTTCTATATTTAGATTTTTCTAGACAGTTTTATTACTCCCTGCATTATAGCAATATTTTTTAAAGTGTTTGTCATAGTCTCCAAGAGGTATACATATGGTCTTTAAGTTATCACTAAACACTGTGTCTATAAAGTCAGTAGCATTGGCTTTTATAATATTCATTTTTTCTTTTAATATTGTTCCTCCTATTCTTTTCAGTTAGATTTTTTTCCTCTACATCAGTATTTTAGCATTTTATATCTCTTTCCCCCCCACACTCCCAATATTTCAACTACATTGGAAAGATTCTCCATTATATATTTAATTTTTCCAACTCTGCTATTTGAGTTTTTAATTATACATTAAGATCTTTGATTTCTATCCAAAATTCATTCTTCATTTTTCTAAGTGTTATTTGATTTTTTTAAAACATTTTGGAGTTCCCTGCTATAATCCCATGTTCTCTAGGGAGTTCATAAAATTCCTTCTTTTATCAATGAGATTAGCTCATTGTCTTTCATGTTACGTTTGTTCAAAGTTCCTTTAAATTTTGTTTTTCTTTTAAATTTTATTCTCCCTTCTGTCTTTCTCCCTTATTTCCCTCCATTGGTAGTTCTGCTTGTAGGTTGGGTTTTTATTTGATCTTTCTCTCTTGATCTTTTAATGTTTCAATTTTTCTTTACCTGCCAGATAGACAATCACTCACCTTTAGGAATCCTCTTCCCTCTCTAGCTACTTCTTAATCCACTGCTGCACAAATGCTAAGTCTGAGTAACTTGGTAGCCTTGACTGTCTTTTTTGTGGGGATATAAGAATTGACCAGGGCAGGTCCCTACCCTGGGAATAACTTCCCAAGGTAAGGCATGGCTCCAGTGAGATTTCCAGTACCTTTTCCTTCAAGACTGATGTTCTGTTCTCTTCCAAATTCTGACTCTCTAAGTACCTTATGTAACAGTTATTGTATTTGCCTAACTCTTCCGCATCCTTTATCTCACTATTTCCTTTGTGAGAAGAATCAGTGTCTGCCATTTCTTTCAGAGTAGGAGCTGTTCAGGTAGAGTCACCGCATCAGGGGATTCCTACAATCAGACTCTCAGTCACAGATCCTCAAGCTTGATCTACTTATTTTGATAGGGGAATTAAATGGGTTGGAGTTAGGAATACTGAATGAAAACTAATTGCTGCTAATTTTTAATATTTTTACCTTCTATGAGGGCCTTGCCTTTTTATCTTGGAGGTTCTGCTGTAATTATTCTATTTTTATCTGATACATATTTTCCTCTTTCTAGGTCTTGGAAAACAATGTTTCAGCCTCTAGCTCATCACATAAGCCACCGAGGTTCAATTGAAATTAAGTAGATTGAATTTTAGTAGACCTAAAAATCACGACTATATGACTAAGTCCTGGAAACATTTTATGGTATGTTTTCTGTACACTTCTTCATACATACTATGTACTGAAACCATTGATTTATCTAACACCCATTCATTCTTTCATCCCTTGCATTCTTTAATCAGTAAGAGCAAATAATATATATGGAGTATAAGGATAACAGAGAAGGAGGAGGAATTGGAAAAGGCCAAAGGAACAAGTTATTTAGAATGAAGGAAAGTATATCAATAAAATGGCTGAATAGTGCCAACATCGGCACTAAAACAGGGCCATGGATTATGAATAATAAAGAATAATCAGAGATCAGGATGAGGGATAAGAATGAACAACAAATTATTTTATTCTTGAAATGCCAAAGAAATAGGAAAGTTTGCGTTACTATTTTCAGAAACTATTGGAATTCCCCTTACTTCAGTCCTTTCATAAATTTGCAGTCTCACTGGTGTGAGTAAAATCTGCATTGGTGCATTTATAGCTTATCTGTGCCTTGTCATCCTTTGAAATTCTTTTTCACATATTTCCAAAAGTTGCCACAAAAGGTCTAACCAAAGCCTCCTCTGGTTCTTTTATTTTTTTTCATGAAAAACCTGGATTTTCTATCTGATATTTCTATTGCTATATTACCAGGCACCTTCTTTTCTTGTCCTACATACCCTAATCTGTCTTTTATGTTACTTTCTTCATACAAAATATCTTTGGTTACTGTAGCTTATTTATATCCAGCATGAATGTCTTTGCTGTCCTTTAGGCATCAATAATTTTGAATTTTCAGAGATTGTTTTGCTATGATTTCCTTATGATATGAGCAACATTGCATCAAAATTAGTGTTTCAAAGATTGCCTTTTGAGTTAGGAAGAAGATTGGAATATTTGAAAAAATGCTATGTAATTATTCAAATAAAAGTATCTATTCATTTATGATCTCATTTCACTATGCATATAAAGTATCTGCTCAGTATATAATGTGGGATGTGTGTGTATATGTATTGTGATGTGTGATGTATGTGTATATGTTTGGAAGAGTGGCAGAATTTATCAGTATATAAATGTGTTAGGTTTGATTAGATAGATAATATACATATATGCATCTATCACACACACACATATATATACATGAAGGTGGTTATATATACATATATGCACATGCATGCATGTATACACCTGAATATATACCTAAAATATACACACATTCACACATTTATTCAATAGACCACTTATTTATGATACACAATAAACTGTTCAATATACATGTTTCAGCAGCTCGTTATTTTTCCTGTACAGATTATTAGGTTGCTTTTTTTTGAATGATAATGGATCTTACTGAGATGGCTCCAGAAAATTATGAAGCTGGATGCAATCAGCACAGTACCATGTTTAAAACAG
This sequence comes from Notamacropus eugenii, assembly GCF_028372415.1. Classification (NCBI taxonomy): domain Eukaryota; kingdom Metazoa; phylum Chordata; class Mammalia; order Diprotodontia; family Macropodidae; genus Notamacropus; species Notamacropus eugenii. Next base: position 72,193,434 of record NC_092878.1, on the reverse strand, counting down.
GGCATTTCAAGGATTTCTCCATCTCTAGGAAATCCATTTTTCTTTTGGACTGTGTGCAGGACAGCATCTATGATACCATGATACCAGAAAATCCCACTGCTGACTCTACACCTCCCGATATCATGCTGTTCTTAATATTAATAATCACAGGATCGTTAAACAAGGTCATATCTATTGTGGTCTCCTTTAAAGATTAGTGTTTATGTACTCTTTATTTTTTTTTATTCTGAACTTCGCAAACACACAAAAAAAGAATATTTTCAAATGTAAAGTAGAACCAGAAAAGGGTGAAACATGTGAAACTACGAATTGCTCTTGAGTGTAACTTGCCTTTTTTAAAGCTATGTAATAAATTCAACATGCTATTTTCAAGGCTGTCAAATTCTTACAATTCTAAGGGATATATTGTTTTCTTCAGCTCTCAGCTAAAATTCTTCCTTCTACAGGAAGCATATCCTGATCTCCCTCAATTCTAATCCCTTCCCTCTCTTGCTTATCTCCCATTTATGCTGTATATAGCTTGTTTGTACATGATTATTTAAATGTTGTTTCTTCTGTTAGACTGTGAGCTCCTTTAGAACAAGGACTATCTTTTCCCTTCTTATATGTCCTCATCACTTGACATTGTGCCAGGAATACAGTACATGCCTAATTAATGTTTTTGACTGATTGAAGGAGAGCTTTTAAGGCTGTATTTTGTTCTGTAAGATTAAATAACTGTTGGTGGAGATGAAGGGTGGGGGGTGGACTGTAAAGAACAAACAATAGATATAGTAGGAACTTATAGACATTCCACTATTCAGTCAGTTTTATGAGTATGAAGATGTCATCTTTTATGGAAAATTGCTCCCCCCAAATCTGCCTCATCTCATGTCATATTTTTATCAAGGATACTTTTGATGGGTTTGTTAACAGTTTTTTAGAGATGAGAAGGCATATAAGCTCTCATAGAATATAAACTACTTGGGTTCACTTTCATATATGTGCCTTAGCACAGTGCCTAGAATATAATAAGCCTTTAACAAATATTTTGATCAATTAGTGTCTTCTTGGAAACATTTGAACTTTGTTGTTTTTTTTTATTTTTGTTTTTTTGTAAAGATAGAATCTCCTCTTTTCCCCAAAAAGTAATAAAATTTTCTCCAAAAAGTCAGGAAGTCATCAGCAGAAGTGGTAAATATTTAGCCAACAGGCTCCTACTAATCCAGAACACTCTTGTGGGAAGCCTAAATCATACTAAATAATATTGGAAAATACTTAACAAAATAAATAAAAATAGATAATATTACATATTAAAACCAAGCTACTTCTGGAGAACAAGTTGGAACTATGTCCAAAAGGTTACCAAAATGTGCATACTCTTTGATCTAGAAATATTGCTTCTAGGGCTGTATTCCAAACAGATCATAAAAATGCGAAAAGGTCTCACGTACATGAAAATATTTATAGCAGTTCTCTTTGTTGTGGCCAAGAACTAGAAATTGAGGAGATGCCCATCAACTGGGGAATGAATGAACAAGCTGTGGTATATGAATGCAATGTAATACTATTGTGCTATAAGAAATGATGAACAGGAAGACTTCAGAGAGACCTGGAAGGACTTACATGAACTGATACTGAGTGAACTGAGCAGAACCAGGGGAACATTGTACACAGTAACAGTCACACTGTGCAAGGACTATTTCTGATAGACTTAGCCCTTCACAACAAAACAAGGACCTAAAACCTTCCCGAAGGACTCTTGAGGCAAAATACCACCCATATCAAGAGAAAAAACTATGGAGTCAGAATGCAGAATGAAGTAGACTATTTTCTCTTGTGTTATGTTTTGGTTTGGTTTGGTTTTTCTCATGCTTTCTGCTATTCATTTTAATTCTTCTATGCAATAAGACTAATGTGAAAATATGTTTAATAAGAATGTGTTTGTAGAACTCATATAAGATTGCATGCCATCTTGGGGAGGGAAAAGGGAGGAAGGAGAAGGGAATTTAAGACTTTAAGACAATGATTGTTGAAAACTTAAAGCAAATAAATTAATTTAAAAATAAATAAAAATACATATAAACTAAATATATACATATTATATACATATAAAATACATAAAAATATAATATACAATATAATATATATATAAAATATAATATAATACAGATTAAAAAAAACTAAGCTACTATGTGGCCCAAAGAGATCATGAGAACATGGTGTCATGTTCCCCATTTCTATTTGAATTTGATGCCACTGATCCAAATCATGTCATTAGCTAATTCCAAAGAAGAAGTAATGTGTGAAGGGGGCAGGGGGACAAATATATTTGGGAAGACAAGATAGCAAAGCAGAGATTGAAAACCCAAAAATTGTCCATGGTCCTGGAACAACTGATCAAATTATTATTGCTATTCATAGACTTTGACAGGAAAAAAGGAGGGTGATGCATGCTACCCCTATTTATGAATCATTAAACAGTACTTTAATTACTACATTTATCCAAATCAGATACCACAGGATATGAGCCAAAAAACAGCAGGAAATCCAAAGAACGTCCATGTGCTATTTCTGTAGGACTGGCCCAGAAAAAGAGGGAGAGAAAAGGTTGTTAAAAAAGAAAGAAAATAAGAAAGAAGGGGAGAAGAGGAAAGAAGGAAGGAAGGAAGGAAAGGAGGAAGGAAGGAGGGAGGGAGGGAGGGAGGGAGGGAGGGAGGGAGGGAGGGAGGGAGGGAGGGACGAGGGAGGGAGGAGACAGAGAGAGAGAGGGAGAGAGAGAGAAAGAGTGAGAGAGAGAGAAAGTCTCCCAAAGGCTGACCTAGAAAATCCAGAAAACAAAGGAGAGTTAGGTATAAATCAGAAGGATAAAGAAATAAAAAACAAAAAATAAAAAAAACACAGTGAGTAGAGGAAACACTACTAGAATTTGTAGGCATAAAAGAAAGGAGCTGACCAAGAAGTGACAGGGTATCTTGGAGCTTCCTAAATACTTAAGGTATATGTTTATAGGTTCATAGAGATTAAAACAAAAATAACTGGAATTCTTCTAAGTTATTTTGAAGATAAGTTTTAGCAAGCAGACAAACAGTTAGAAGAGGTTTACATGCTCTCTGAAGTGATATGACATGATCAATGCTGAGTTTAATCCTTTTATGAAGTCATTTCTTCTCCAGTGTTTGTATCATGATATTTATCTACTAACTATATAGTCTAATTTGTTTTTGCTTCGTTTTGTTTTGTAGTAGTCAAGAAATGCCACATTCTTTAAAGGCTAATAATAATAATAATAATAAAGCTTTGTCCACTGGATCATAGAAGAACTAAAAATGTGCTAAGAAAAACCTTGATTCCTATGTATTTATCTTTTCCTTTGAAGGTAGGACAGAATGAAATCTAATACCAACATAGGAGTTATTACAGAGTGAAGATTCTTAACCTCAGAAGCCCCAAGGGGTTTCATGGATAAATGAATTTGGATAGGAAAAGAATTACACTCTTATTTTCACCAGTCTCTAACTAAAATTTTGTTTTTCCTTTAATTATGAATGGAGGCAACAAATGATTCTTAATGTGTCTATAAGCCATGTTAGATTGGTGTAGTGCACACACACTGTTATAGTATACACACTCAAAAAGAAGAGTTAATAACCTCTGCTCTACAGGTATCTTTAGGATACACACATTTCTCCAGATTGGAAAAAAAAAGGCCATGCTTTCTTTAGGTGGTACCTCAAAAACCCCTATTAACTGTTTCTTATACTCAGCAAGTCTGGTGGTCTCATTGCTCTCAATCTTCTGCATCAATCTGCATAACAAAAGAGTTAACAACCTCTGTTCCAGAGGTCTCTTTGCAAGAAAACATATTTATTATATAGCCAATATCTATCAGGGTCCTCCCCACCAAAAACCTCTACCCAAATAGGTTAGGATATATTTTCTCTAAAAGGAAACTAAGTTGGAAGTAGATTGGACCAGAGGTGGTGCAGCTTCATGGTAGCCTATGGCTATACTGATGTGATTTCCTGGCTACCTAGGAACATAAAAAGTCACGCTCAACTATATCCAACTATGGTTGGTATCTGAAGGGTCACCGTACCTGGATCTGCTGATTTGATGTTTCCATATGGAGACAAGGGAGACCAAGTCTACCAAAGCCACATTTTATGCCAATGCCAAGCCTGAATTTTTAGAATACTATCTCTAACACCATTCAGAAGACCCATCTACAAATGCTATCCATTTATAAAAATAAATTGAATTGAATAAAGATACAAGAATAGAACTCTCCTAAAACGGTAGTTAGTAGTAAGGTCCCCATCATTGAGTAGGTTGCTCAGACAGGGGCTGGATGAACATCTATCAGGAATATTATGGAGGGCTACCCACTTTTCATGAAGTCTTGGAATAGATGACCTTTAGTCCTTTCCAACTTTATTTTTTTTGGATCACACCAAGAAAGAGAAATTTTGTGAAGAACAAGGAAAATGTGGGTCTAAGTATTATATCTCCTTTCTAACAACACAACTTTACACTCTTTAGGATACACACATTTCTCCAGACTGGAAAAAAAGGCCATCTTTTCTTTAGGTGGTACTTCAAAAACCCCTATTAACTGTTTCTTATACTCAACAAGTCTGGTGGTCTTGTTGCTCTCAATCTTCTGCATCAATTTGCATAACAAAAGAAGTACGTTTCAAACCTTTGCTTGGCATAGAGAGGAACACTGAATCTCAACTTTCACTTTTCACATAATGGACACAGACCTGTCATCCTCTCCTTCCTAGGCAGATTTATATCTGAGTTCGCACACATTCATATGTTCATCAAATTCAGTTCTGAAGTCTCTCTGGGTAGCATTCATTCGGCTCTAAACCACCTGTCCAAACAGCAGCTTAATGAGGTTAAGCTGTCTGGCTTTGTGAAAAAGTGTAACAGTACTTGGCTGTCCCTGATACAAAATTAATAGTTGACCAACTTCTCAAAAGACGTGTTTTTGTGATTGTCAATGTCAAGTTAAATATACCTTTACATTAAAAGGAAGGGAAAAGAGTGTCTGAAACTTAAAAAATGGCACCTCATTTATTATGATCTTTTGGAGTACTGAATTCCACATTATGTAAAACTGCAGCTGTTGGAAAGGCAATATTAGCTCATACTGCTCCAACTACTCCTGTCAGTAACCCAGATACAAGAAAGGAATTGCCCAGTCTTAATAAACAAAACTGTGGCTACATTTGTAACCCCCCCCCCCAAAAAAAAGAAGGAATCTCTCTGTGAAATGAAACTAATGACACAAACACATAGTATTCCAAGTGGTACTTGTGTAAGTAATAGAATTCCTCAGTGCTCTAAACCACTCTATAAGACTATAAATTGCAAAGAGTTGCTAATCGGCATCGAGTGATGGAGCTTCCACATTCAGGGTTCCTTTCATTTAATACCAGCCAGGGGCAGCTAGGTGGTACAGTGGCAGGAGCCAGGAGGATCTGAGTTCAAATGTCACCTCAGACACTTGACACTCACTAGCTGTGTGACCTCGGGCAAGTCACTTAACCTCAATTGCCTCATCCTGGGTCATCTCCAGTCATCCTGATGAATATCTGGTCACTGGATTCAGATGACTCTGGAGGAGAAGTGAGGCTGGTGACCTGCACAACCCTCCCTCACTCAAAACAAAGTCAGCTTCAAATCTTATCATTCCTCTGATGGCATGATCTTCTTTGGCAACGAAGGATGAACACACATCTCTAATACCATTATTCCAGTTAATGTCTCAACTAATCACTGTAGGTACCAATGACACAGCTCAAAACCCATTGTACCTGTCCATTCCATGGAATTTTCATCTGTGTTCTCTCAACTTCTCTATCAAAGGCCTACTCACTGAACTTGGAGTCTAACTTGTCTCTTGTCACTGAAAGTATAGCAATGGGACATGAGGGACATAAGCACTCATTCTTGCTCTGTGACCATCCTCACTTTGTTATTTTTTAATCATAGATAGAGAGATAGATATATGGAATTCAAACTCATATGGAACATAAATACATATAGAACTTAAATATATGTATGTATATATATACATATATAATTTATTTTAACATTCATTTACTAAAATTTTGAGTTTCAAATTCTCTCCCTCCCAGCCCTTTCCTCCATCCATTGAAAAGTCATGCAAAACATATTTCTATATTAGACTTGTCGTAGAAAGAAAGGGAGGCAGAAAGAAAAAAAGAAAGAGAAAAATGAAGGAAGGAAGGAAGGGAAAGGAAAGGTAGAAACAAAGAAACAAAGAAAGTGGAAAATATACTTCAATCCGCCCTCAGAGTTCATCAATTCTCTCTCTGGAAGCAAATAGCCTTTTTCATCACGAGTCCTCTGAAATTATTGATCATTGTCGTGATACTGCCGTGCACAATTTTGCGGTTTTTCTCACTTCATTTCGCATCAATTCATATAAATCTTACCTGATTTTTTAAAAATCATCCCTCTCGTCATTTCTTATGACACAATTGTATTTCATAGCAATCTTGTTTAGCCATTCCCAAATTGATGGACATCCCCTAAATTTCCAATTCTTTGTCACCACAAAAGGAGTCACTATATATAATTTGCTGCATATAGATCCTATTTCTTTTTTTTTTTAATCTCTTTGGGAGACAGGTTACACATTTCTTTGATGACATCTTCCACACTATTTCTCCTTCATAATTTCTTATTTTCAAAGTTCTACAACCTTCTCACACCCACTGACACATCTCCATCGCCACATAGGTGACCCTCTACATTAATTCTTCGGTTTTGACAACTCATAGAAATATAATATCACTAGGAGAATATTGGTGATCAAATAGCTTATGTTGATACATGCTTTAAGATTTTTTAAGTTCCCATTTTATCACAACCTTGTGAAGTCAGTGCTATTATTATCCTCATTTGACAGATAAGGAAACTGAGGTTGAAAGGTTGTGATATGTAACTTTCTCACATGGAAGAAGTTAAATAATAAGTCAGTGTATACTGAATGCTTGCCATGGGCCAAGAATGGAATTAAATTCTCAGGATAGATACAAAGGCTCCCTTGGAGGCTTTACATTCTAATGGGAGAAATAACACACACACACACACATACATGTATATATGTATATCCTATTTACAATATACATACTGACCCAAGTTAGTTGGCAGGATTGTATTAGAAGATATTGTGGCTCTCTGGTTAAAGGCAGAGTGGTGAAGTGCCACAGCACTCGGGGTGCTGCTGCTTTAGTGCCTTTAATGTTGGAATCAATAAGCCAATAAGGATTTATTATGGTTTAAACGTCTGATATCTCATAATCCCATTTATGGTTTTCTTGGCCAAGATACTGGAATGCTTTGCCATTTCCTTCTCCAGAACATTTTGTAGATGTAGAAACTGAAGCAAACAGGATTAAGTGACTTTCCCAGGGTCACACAACTAGTAAGTGTTTGAGGCCAGATCTGACCTCAGATCTTCCTGATTCTGATCTCCAGTGCTCTATCTACTGTGACACCTAACTGAATTTGCCAAGTGCCTATTATGTGCCAGGCTCTGTGCTGGGTCCTGGAGATACAAGTCCTTTAGGATGAAGCTTACTCTTTAATAGAGGAGATGACAGATACATAAAATATATGTACAACAATTGTAAAGTGAATATATATAAATATGAGGAAATTAATTAAATATAAGGCATTTTTAGGAAAAAGTTTATTGGAAGTTGGGGGAAACTAGGAAAGTCTTTATGCAAGAGATGGGGTCTGGGTTGTACCTGAAAGGAAGAGAGCTACCCTATAAGGAGGAAGTAAAGAGGAAGTACATTTCAGGTATGGGACACAGCCAGAACAAAGAAAAGGAGGAAGTGGAGTATCTTTTGTGTAAAACACAGAGAAATGAGAGAAATGATTGTTTGTCTCATATATTAATAATCAATTATTGAATTAGGACCAGGATTTTTTTCAGAAGCCTGTAGGTTGTTCAGCCTTTGAAGGACATTGTTGGTGGATGAGATCACCCAAATCCCTGTGGTACATGCCTTTCAGTCCTGGGTGGGAGACTCCAGCTAAATAGAAAACCTTGCGAAGAATTTAATCTAAGGTGAATTCCAGCCCATTGTGTTCCTCACAGCCAGGTTTGAGCACAGGTTGAACCCAATTGTCTAGATTGCTCCAGGAAGGGCAATCTGAAAAGAAATGTTTCTTTGTCCAAAACTGAGTGATAAGACTCAAGCCCCCCCAGCCTCTAATTAGAACAGGTACACCTCTCATTATAATATTTGTTCTTCTTATTAATTATTAACTAATCAGAGTAGATTGCCACCCTCAGGAGCACTCATTCTTCCAGGGGAGTATAAGCATTGAGTGCCTTCCACGAGGGGTCTTTGGCATTCTTTTGGAGTCACTGACCCTTTTAGGAATGATTGCTAGCATGATTAATAAAATGATTAATTATCCAGAAACTATATCTCTTGAACTTTTGAAAAGTCATAGAAGGCCATCTTGACTAGATCACAGTACAAGAAGGGTGTAATAACTAGGGAGAAAGAAAACATAAGTTGGGGACAAGTAATATAGAAGTTCAAAAGCTACAGAGAAGAATTTAATTTTTTTTTTCTAGAATGAAAGGATGCAATTGGATTGGGCTGAATATGGGAGTCACCTGGTCACTTCTGTTCTTAAAGAAAGTTTCCTTTGTAGCAATATATGGGATGTCATGGAATAGTGACAGACTTGCAGGTGGAGGAAGGAGAACTATTAGGAGGCTGTTGCAATAATCTAGATGAATAAAGATCAAGGCTTGAAGTAAGTTAGAAGGTAGTTGAGTGGAGAAGCTGTTAGATGTGAGAGATATAAAAGTAGAAATTACAGGATTTATCAGTTGTTTGGACTTTGAGGATAAAAGAGAGTGAAGAGTTCAGGAAAATGCCAAGACTTTAAACCTGATGCAATGGACAGATGATAGTGCCTTTGTCATGAATAAGGAAGCTTGGAAAAGGACAGGATTTTGGGGAAAAGATAATAAGTACATTTTTAAACCTGGTGAATTTAAAATGTCTTTAAGACATAGAGTATGAAAAGTCTAGTAGGCAACTGGTGATATAGAACTGAAGCTTGGGAGAAAGACTGGATGTATAGATTATGGAATCCTCTATATAGAAACTATGGTTAAAGCCATAATGGTGCTATGGGGAGAGAGAGGGAGAGAGAGAGAGAGAGAGAGAGAGAGAGAACAGAAGGAGAAGGAAAAAGGACCTACGACAGAACCTTGGGGAAAACCCAGTGATAGGGGGTGTGATGGCACACTTCTTAGAATAATCAATTTAGCATCTGTGTGATAGATGGTTTGGAGTACGGAGAAACTTGAATCATGGAGACTAATTTGGAGGCTAATACAATTGTCTGGGAGTTCATCACCTCTAAAGGCTACATCATAGAACCTGAATTAGGGTGAGGTCTATGTTGAGTGAACATAAGTGAGAGATGATTGAGATAGTCTTTAAATCTAGGCTTCTTGACTTCAAAGTCAGCACTCTATCCACTGCAACATCTTTCAATTGCCTTTTGTAGGTGATCAACTTCAATTCTTGGGTACTATCGTATTCCATGCCATACCACCACAATAACATCAAGAGAAGAATATTGGTATCTTAAAAGGAGAGGAGGAGAGGTAGGAGAGAAAGAAGAGAATCTAGGGAAATCAGAGATCCAGACCACAAAAAAGGAACCTATAAAATATTTTAAGAACTAAGTGCTTTTTTATTATTAAACTCACAGAGAAAAACCCAAGTTACAAAATGTTTTATGATGTTGTCCTAATCTGACTCAAAAGGCTGTGGGCTCAGGCTTCTTTGAATAGAATTGGAAAAAAAAAATGATACTCTAGAAGGTTAAGTCTTAATGCATGTTTGTGAGTGTTTTTCACGTGAATAGATGTACTTCTACTGCAAAATTGTTATATTGACTTGGAGGCAAAAATTATATGATTTCAATTATTACTTAAAGCCATGTGTGAAGTCTACAGGTCTCTGAAGTGAGACGTGGAAAGTGGACAGGTGAAATAGCCAAGACAAGTGCTATGATATATCATTTTTCATAAAAAGTCAAAGGCAGTTATCAAAAAGTTCCCCAAATGGCTTGCTGTAGAGCATGAAACACAGTAAGGTGAATGTGAGTTTTAGACCAGAATCTCTAATAATCCACCCCCATTTAAAGAACAATAAATATTCGAAGCAATAAATAAAATATCCACTAAATTTGCAAGATAATTTCTACTTTCTAATTTTCTAGTATAACAGTTCTCAAACTTTTTTTATCTCAGGATCCCTATATTCTCAAAAATTATTGATGACCCCAAAAAAGCTTTTGTTTATGTGGGTTATATGTATTGTTGTTTACCATATTAAAAATTAAAACTTCTTAGTATCATTATTGAAGTGATTTTGATCTCATGTCCCTCCTGAAAAGGTGTCAGAGATCCCTAAAGGTCTCCAGATCATACTCTTAGAACTGGTAGCCTAGTATAATGCCCAATATGTATGTCACAAAGACCTACCATCACGATTTACTGCTCAACTTTGTGACCTCATTGATGTTGGCAGGAGGATTTAATTTATTTTATTATTTGTTCATTAATTTAACCTAATAAACTGGCATGATATGGTTAGGTGAGTGCATTATATGTTTAATTTTATTTCTATACATACATATATACATATACATGTATATAACTATGTATTCAGTCATTTAGTCATCAAACATTTATCAACTCCTTACTACATGTAAAACATTGTTCAATGACCTACAGCTGATAAAGTAAAAAATATCTCCAAAGTGATTTATTCTTACCATAGCTATTCTGATTAATCAAGCTTCACTTCTCCCCTTACAATTCAATAGTTCAATCTGAAATTTTTTTAGTGAATACTATGCCAAAGATACAGCATTGTAGACATAAAAGTGGGAAGAAATGGCATTGTCCCTGACTTCAAAGAGCTTCTAGTGTAATAGGGAGATGAGGTATGTACATAAATTGCTATTACATACATTAGAAAAGAAAAATGAAAGATTTAGGAAATGAGGAACCACTTCTAGCTACAGAAATCAGCAGACTTCAGAGAAGAGATGGCACCTAGAAGAGAAGGCACATAGAGGAAAAGAAACATTTCAACTTGAGGAAGATATAAAGAATCCATATCAGGTGTACATTGTATATTAGCAGTCCAGACTGATAGTAGTGCCAACTGCAGAAAGGAATAGTGTGATATAATTGGAAAGATAGGCCATATTAGGTAAAGTTAGAAAGCCAGAATAATGAGTTTGTATTTTATGCATTAGGAAGGAGTAATCACTAAAGATTTTTGAACAAAGAAATGATATGGTTTTACCCGTGCTTTGGAAAGATTATTTTGGGCACAGCACAGCGCGGTCAGCGCGGCAGGGCGGAGGGGACCAGAGGAGCCCCAGAGTGGCGGGCGAGACCAGCGGAGCAGGAGATAAGCCAGGCCGAGCCAGTGAGAGCCGCTGAGTGGCAGACATCAGCGCAGCAGCCCTTGAAATCTTCAGCCTGAAGACGGACTTCGGTGGGTCACTACTTGAACTTCCAGGAACTGGGATGGCAGAGTGATCAGTAAGTGCTCTCTCCTCTCCCCTGATGACCGTGAGGGAACCATAAAATTCTTCCCCAGATTAATCCTGGATCAGCGGGAACAGCAGAAGGGGGCGGGTGGTCTCATAACACCAGAGGCTGGAAAAGTGGCAAAGGGGGATTCTTCCTACTGTGGTGGAGGCGATCTGGAGGGACAGACGACCCAGGGCAGAGAAAATTCGCACTGAGACCCAGGCAAGCCTCAGAGCCGGGAGACGAGCCCAAGGAGGGGCGGGAACACGCCTTAGCTTCTAGGCGTGCCCCAGCCCTCTAGGGGAAAAGGGAAGACAATAGGGAAGCTGGGATCACCATCCCCTGACCTTGCCTTTGCCTCAAGTCAGCTGAGGAGATATCCTGAGACCAGACCACACCTCCCACACACCTAACAAGCTAACCCCAGGGTTGATCGGGGAAACAAAAAACAAAAGCCTGCTTTTAGCCCAGATACACATCAGCTCAACTTAAAGATCTGTACCTTCTGACTGAAAGAACCAAAAGCTACAACACTCAGCCAACATCATGAATCGGAAAAAGCAGACGAAAAGTGAAAAAACCATAGAATCTTTCTATGGGGATAAGGACCAAAACACAAACACCAAAGAGGTTAGAGCTGAGACTGTACTTCCATCTGAAACCTCAGATGGGACTACGAATTTCTCGCAAGCACAACTAGATTACCTGGAACGTCTGAAGAAGGATATAAAAGAAAAACTGGCCAATGATTTTAAAACTATAAAAAAAGAATTCACTGATGAGAACATCACCCTGAAAAAGAAAATTGAAGAAATGGAAAAGGAAGTTCAAAAATTAACTGGAGAGAATAATTCCCTAAAAGGAAGAGCTAATCAAATGGAAAAGGAAACCCAAAACCTAATTGGGAAAATGGATCAGATGGAAAAGGAAACCCAAAACCTAACTGGGAAAATTGGTCGAATGGAAAAAGAAGTACAAAAATTAAATGGAGAAAATAGCTCCTTAAAGGGAAAAATTGGTCAGATGGAAAAGGAGATGGAAAAGCTAACTGAAGAAAACACTACGATGAAGATTAGAATTGGGCAAGTAGAAACTAATGACTCAATGAGGCAACAAGAATCAGTCAAACAAAATCTAAAGAATGAAAAGATGGAAGAAAATGTAAAATATTTAATTGGAAAAACAACTGACCTGGAAAATAGATCCAGGAGAGAAAATCTAAGAATTATTGGCCTGCCAGAAACCCATGATGAAGAAAAGAGTCTGGACAATATCTTCCAGGAAATCATCAAGGAAAACTGTCCAGAAGTACTAGACTCAGAGGGCAAAATAGTCATCGAAAGAATCCACCGTTCCCCTCCCGAAAGGGATCCCAAACTCAAAACCCCAAGAAATATAGTTGCCAAATTCCAGAGCTATCAAGTGAAGGAGGAAATACTACAAGCAGCCAGAAAGAAACAATTCAAATATCAAGGACACACAGTCAGGATAACACAGGACCTTGCAGCTTCTACATTAAAAGATCGAAAGAATTGGAACCCAATACTCTGTAAGGCAAAGGAGTTGGGACTTCAACCAAGGATCAACTACCCAGCAAAGTTCAGCATAACATTTCAGGCAAGGAGAAAGTCATTCAACGAAATAAGGGATTTCCAGAACTTCCTGACCAAAACACCAGAACTCAATAGACAATTTGATCGTCAAATGCAGGTCTCCAGAGAATCATAAAAAGGTAAACAGAGGGGAAAAAACAAAAACAAAAACGTGCTACTCAATTAGGGCAAACTGTTTACCTCCCTATAAGGGAAGATGATATCTGTTAATCTTGAGAACTGTGCAGCTATTATGATAAAAGGGATATATGTAGAGGGAACGGGCATAAAGTAAATGATGTCATGTCAAAAATATGATTTAAGTATGAGAAGGGAATGTAATAGGAGGTGTGGAAAGGGGGAAGCAGAAAATGGCAAATTATATCACAGGAAGAAGTACAAAACTATAGTAGAGGGAAGGAGGGGAGGGAGATGAGCATTGTTTGAGAGGTACTCTCATCTGATTTGTTCAAAGGAGGGAACAATAATCTTAAGTAGATAAGCCTAACTAGCTCTATAGGTAGTAGGAGGGGAAGGGGGAAGAAAGGGGAGGGTGGCTAAAAGGGAGGAAAGAAGCAATAAGAGTAAAGGGAACTAAAAGGGAGGGGGGTCAAAAGAAGGAGGGGAAGGCTGCAGGAGGAGGGGGAGAAAAGTGAATACTATTGAGGAGGGGAAGGGAGACGGGAGAGCTAAAAGCACAAATGGTGGGAAAGAGGTTGGAGGGAAATACACAGATTGTAATCATAACTGTGAATGTGAATGGAATGAACTCTCCCATAAAATGGAGACGGATAGCAGAATGGATTAAAAGCCATAATCCAACAATATGCTGCTTACAAGAAACACATTTGAAACGGGGGGATACACATAGGATAAAGGTCAAAGGATGGAGCAGAATATATTGTGCTTCAGTTCATGTAAGAAAGGCAGGAGTAGCAATCCTAATCTCAGACAAAGCAAAAGCAGAAATAGATCTAATCAAAAGGGATAAGGATGGAAACTATATCCTGCTAAAAGGCACCATAGACAATGAAGCAATATCATTACTAAACATGTATGCTCCAAGTGGTATAGCATCCAGATTCTTAGAGGAGAGGTTGGGGGAGTTGAAGGAAGAAACTGATATCAAAACTATACTAGTGGGGGACCTCAACCTCCCCCTCTCTGAACTCGATAAATCCAACCTCAAAATAAACAAGAAAGAGGTTAAGGAGGTAAATAAAATTCTGGATAAGGTAGATATGACAGATCTTTGGAGAAAATTAAATGGGAATAAAAAGGAATATACTTTTTTCTCAGCGGTACATGGAACATTTACAAAAATTGACCATGTACTAGGACATAAAGATCTCACAATCCAGTGCAGAAAGGTAGAGATAATCAATGCATCCTTTTCAGATCATAATGCATTAAAAATTACATGTAATAAAAGGCCATGGAAAGAGAAACCAAAAATCAATTGGAAACTAAATAATCTAATTCTAAAGAAGGGTTGGGTTAAAGAAGAAATCATAGAAACAATCAACAATTTCATTCAAGAGAATGACAATAGTGAGACAACATACCAAAACTTATGGGATACTGAAAAAGCAGTTATTAGGGGAAGTTTTATATCTCTGAATGCTTACATAAATAAAATAGAGAAAGAGGAGATCAATGACTTAGGCTTGCAGTTGAAAAAGCTAGAAAAAGAACAAATTGAAAATCCCCAAGTAAATACCAAATTAGAAATACTGAAAACCAAAGGAGAGATTAATAAAATTGAAATTAAGAAAACTATTGAATTAATAAATAAAACCAATAGTTGGTTTTATGAAAAAACTAATAAAATTGATAAACCTTTGGTCAATCTGATTTAAAAAAAGAAAGAAGAAAACCAAATTACTAATATTAAAAATGAAAGGGGTGAACTCACCTCCAATGAGGAGGAAATTAAAACAATAATTAGAAACTACTTTGCCCAACTTTCTGCCCACAAATTCGATAATCTAAACGAGATGGATGAATATTTTAAAAAATACAAATTGCCCAGATTAACAGAAGAGGAAGTTGAATACTTAAACAACCCCATCTCAGAAAAATAAATTGAACAAGCCATCAATGAACTCCCTAGGAAAAAATCTCCAGGGCCAGATGGATTCACAAGTGAATTCTATCAAACATTTAAAGAACAGTTAATTCCAATACTACATACACTATTCTTGAAAACTGGGGAAGGAGTCCTCCCAAATTCTTTCTATGATACAAATATGGTTTTGATACCCAAACCAGGAAGAGACAAAACAGAGAAAGAAAATTATAGATCAACTTCCCTAATGAATATAGATGCAAAAATTTTAAATAAGATTCTAGCAAAACGAATACAGCATCTTATCACGAGATTAATACATTGTGATCAGGTAGGATTCATACCAGGACTACAGGGCTGGTTCAATATTAGGAAAACTATTAGCATTATCGATCACATCAACAACAAAGCTAACAAAAACCACATGATTATCTCAATAGATGCAGAAAAAGCTTTTGACAAAATACAACATCCATTCCTACTAAAAACATTGGAGAATGTAGGAATAAAGGGAACTTTCCATAAAATAATAAGCAGTATCTATTTAAAACCTTCAGCAAGCATTATATGCAATGGGGATAAGCTAGATGCATTCCCAATAAGATCAGGGGTGAAACAAGATTGTCCATTATCACCACTATTGTTTAATATGGTACTAGAAATGTTAGCTGTAGCAATTAGACAAGATAAAGATATCCAAGGAATTAAAATAGCCAAAGAAGAAACTAAGTTATCACTCTTTGTAGATGATATGATGATTTACCTAGAGAATCCCAGAGATTCAAGTAAAAAATTAGTAGAATTAATAAACAACTTTGGCAAAGTTGCAGGGTACAAAATAAACCCACACAAATCTTCTGCATTCCTATATATTAGCAACAAAGTCCAACAGCAAGAGATAGAAAGAGAAATCCCATTTAAAGTTAGGGTAGACAGTATAAAATACTTAGGAGTCTACCTGCCAAAACAAACCCAGGGATTATATGAACACAATTACAAGACACTTTTTGCACAAATAAAGTCAGATTTAAGTAAGTGGAAAAACATTAGTTGCTCATGGGTAGGCGGTGCTAATATAATAAAAATGACAATTCTACCCAAATTAATATACTTATTTAGTGCCATACCAATTAAACTATCAGACAATTACTTTCTAGAGCTGGACAAAATAATATCAAAATTCATTTGGAATAACCAAAGGTCCAGAATATCAAAGGGACTAATGAAAAGAAATGCTTGGGAAGGTGGCCTAGCGCTACCAGACCTCAAACTGTACTATAAAGCAGCAATTATCAAAACCACTTGGTATTGGCTAAGAAACAGAGAGGTAGACAAGTGGAATAGACTTGGCACTCAAGATGCAGTAGACAAGAAATATAGCAACCTTCTGTTTGATAAACCCAAGGACCCCAGCTTCTGGGATAAGAACTCATTGTTTGACAAAAATTGCTGGGAAAACTGGATAACAGTGTGGCTGAAATTACGCATAGACCCATACCTGACACCGTACACAAGAATAAAGTCCAAATGGGTACATGATTTAGGTATAAAGATTGATACCATGAATAAACTGGAGAAGCAAGGAATAGTGTATTTATCAGATCTATGGAGAAGGGAAGAATTCTTTACTAAAGGAGAGATAGAATGCATTATGAAATGCAAAATGGATAACTTTGATTACATTAAACTGAGAAGTTTTTGCACAACCAAACCCAATGCAACCAAAATCCGGAGGGATGTAGTAAATTGGGAAAGAATTTTTACAGCTAAGCTAGGGGATAAAGGCCTCATTTCTAGAATATATAGAGAACTGATCCAAATGTGCAATCATAGAAGTCATTCCCCAATTGATAAATGGTCAAAGGATATGAACAGGAAATTTTCAGAGGAAGAGCTTAAGGCTATCTATAATCATATGAAAAAATGCTCTAAATCACTATTGGTTAGAGAGATGCAAATCAAAACAACTCTGAGGTACCACATCACCTATAAGATTGGCAAACATGACAGAACAAGAAAATGATAAATGCTGGAGAGGATGTGGGAAAGTTGGAACACTAATTCATTGTTGGTGGAGCTGTGAGCGCATCCAACCATTCTGGAGAGCAATTTGGAACTATGCCCAAAGGGCTACAAAAATGTGCATACCCTTTGACCCAGCAATATCGCTACTAGGACTATATCCCCAAGAGATCATAAAAATGGGAAAGGGTCCCACATGTACAAAAATATTTATAGCAGCACTCTATGTAGTTGCCAAAAACTGGAAGTCAAGGGGATGTCCATCAATTGGGGAATGGCTGAATAAATTATGGTATATGAATGTAATGGAGTACTATTGTGCCATAAGAAATGATGAACAAGAAGACTTCAGAGAGGCCTGGAAGGACTTATATGACCTGATGCTGAGTGAAAGGAGCAGAACCAGGAGAACTTTATGCACAGCAACAACCACAGTGTGTGAGAGTTTTTTCTGGTAGACTTAGATTTTTGTAATAACACAAGAACTTCTTACCAAAAAAAAAAAAAAAAAATCCCAATGGAGGATCTCAAGACAAAATGCCTGCCACACTCAGAGAGAGAAATATGGAAGTCACTCACATATTGTAGCAGATCATGTTTGTGTATGTGTATGTGTTTGTGTATCATGTTCTGATTTGTTATACGATTTCTTTCATTTATCTTAGTCTGACTACATAGCATGATTATAGTGAAAATATACTCAATAGGAAAGTATATGTAGAATCTATACAGAATTGTATGCAGTCGTGGGGAGGGAGGGGGGGAGCGGGGGGTAGGTGGGGGGGATAAAATCACAATTGTATGGCAGTGATTGTTAAACATTACAAAAAAAAAGAAATAAAAGCTATCTATAGTAATATTAAAAAAAAAAAAGAAAGATTATTTTGAGACCTGTGTTTGAAAAAAGAAGAGATTAAAATCAAGAAGACCAGTTAAAAAGCTATTACAATAATTCAGGTAAGATGATTGTAGTAATACTAGAAAGGAGAGGACAGAGGTTAAATAAAATGTGGAACAAATAGAATAAATAGACTTCATACTTGAGCAGATATGTGGATGACATAGAGGAAACAACAAGAATGACCATGAGGTTTTGAGCCTAGGGTACTGAGAGAATAGTGGCAACTTTTCAGGAATGAAAAA
The DNA here is from genome assembly GCF_028372415.1 of Notamacropus eugenii. Classification (NCBI taxonomy): domain Eukaryota; kingdom Metazoa; phylum Chordata; class Mammalia; order Diprotodontia; family Macropodidae; genus Notamacropus; species Notamacropus eugenii. The sequence continues at coordinate 72,174,992 of NC_092878.1, read as the reverse complement.
CTTTTAAAGGGAAGGGAATATTTGGACACATTGAATTTGAGGTATTAGCCTCAGCCACTTACTAGCTCTATGACCTTGGGACAGTCACTTAACCTTATTTGCCTCCATTTCCTCACCTGTAAAAATGAGCTGGAAGAGGAAATGTTAATCCACTTTAATATCTTTGCCAAGAAAACCCTAATGGAGTTAGGAAGAATCAAACATGAATGAAAGCAACTTTACAATGACATTGGCTATATATCCAAGTGAATCTAATTATTAGGCAGCTGGAATGTGACAACAGGTTGTGATGTAGGTTTGAAACTCATCTATAAAAATTTTTTAAAAAATGAAGAAATGGATTATAAATGAGATTTTCTGAGAGAAAATAAAAGAGGGTCAAAAGTAGAGCCTCAGATGATGATGTCACTTAAGAAGGAGAAGAAGCAGTGAAGAAAATTGATAAGGAACAGTGAAGAAAACTGATAAGGAACAGTAAAACAGGAAAGAAAGGAACCAAGTCAGAGCAGCTTCATAGAAGTTCAAGGGGTGGGGAGAAGGAGTTGTTATACTCTGCAGGGATTATAAATAGCTAAGAGATAGGAGTTCATTAACTTTGCTAATTATTAGGTCACTGCTGATCTTGCAGGAAGAAGCTTTAGTTTGAAACATCTATTAGATGGCAGGAGATTGAAAGTGGAGTAGGTGGGAGGTAGAGGAAGAAAATAACATAAACTCTTCCTCCTAGAATATGTATGTATATATTTATGCACACATTCCTTCATTGTTTTTTAGGGCTTTTGCTTATTTTGCAATAAAAGGCAGGAAAGAGGCAGGATGATATTTTTAGCAGACTAGCAGAGTCCAGGAGAAACATGGTATAATGGATAGACAGCCAACCTCAGACTTAGGAAATAGAGCCCAACCGCTCACAAGTTTACTCAAATAAACTACAAAGCTTTTGAATACAGATCTTGTTATGGTCCATATTGCTATCCAAGGATGAGAATAACTAAGGTTAGAAAAGCTCTTTACTAAATTGGACACAGTGTTATGGATTTTTCATCCCTAACAAGTCTCAAAGATTATATATTAAATCATATATATGATATATATAGATGTGCGTCTTGAATAAGTACTAGACAAAAGTAAAGAACGTTGAATTATGAATCATTAATATTTACATTAGAGAAATAATTTTTCTTTGTATATTGGATTTCTATACATATAATATAAAATGGAGTTATAAGTACAAAGTAGACCCTGAAGCCAGGAACAGCTAAATTCAAGTCCTTTTTCAGACATATGCAGGCCATATGACTGAGCTCTTATCTCTGATTCCAAGAAGCCATAGCATGTGTAGTGGTCATAACCCGGTTAAAGCATCGTGGCAGACAGGCTAAATTCAACAGTGAGTAACCAAGAGGCCTCAAACTTGTCGATGAATTAAGGGGATGTCTTCTCATTTATTGCAATGGCCATGAAGGTGGATCCCTTACAGGTTGGCGAGACATTGAAGACACCAAGGTCATTTATTCACTGCATCTCAGACCTTTGCAAGTGGTCCTGAATTTGGTCTTGCCACTGGATGGTGATGACTCTGGACAATTTTACACAATTGTTCTTTATTAAATTCAACTCAAACATCATGTGTGATGTCATTGGTCCTTTTTGAAAATGAAGAATCAGCAGCAACAATATCACTGAACAAACCTACTTAACCTCTAAGACATCAAGTCAATTCTCCATGACTATAAGTTGCAAAGAGGGGCAGATGAACATTGGAAGAGAGAGTGTCCTCACTTGAGAGTTTAAAATATTAAGGAGATTTTAGGTGTTGTCCCAAATCCTTATAGTACCTGTGTCTATACACATTGAACTAATTAAAAAGTATAAATGGGCTAATATTTGCTGAGCATTATTTTAAATAGTTGAGGGATATAGAAGTTGGAAATATGATCCTTGATGTCTGAAGGAACTCCTCTTCCAAATGAATGGATAACTAAGAATGAACATTTTTAATTAATTAATTAAAATTAATGGAGAGCTGCTCTAAAACGAAATAACAAGAAGGCATACTATAAGAAGGCATCTAGGTAGCACAGTGGATAAAGTACCAGTTTTGGAGTCAGGAAGACTCATCTTCCTGAGTTCAAATCTGGCCGCAGACATTAGCTATGTGAGTCTAAGTAAGTCACTTAACCTTGTTTGCTTCAGTTCTTCATCTGTAAAATGAGGTGGAAAAGAAAATGGCAAACCACTCCAGTATCTTTGCCAAGAAAAGCCCAAATCGGGTCACAAAGAGTTAGACATGACTGAAACAAATGAAGAACAACATTGTAAGACATTTGTATCACTCTGACACCAATAACTTAAGTCTTTGGAAGATTAATTCCAAGAATTAGTTGGCAGCATATGCACACTGAGAATAGAATTTTAGAGTTGGAAAGTATAATAGGAATCATTTAACCTGTTTTATGGATAATGAGGCGTAAAGAGGTGTAGTGATTTTCCCAAAATTTACTATTGAATTAATGGTAGAACTGGACCAAAACTCATATAAACTACTTGAGGGAAGGGATAGGTTTTCCATTTTTGTCTTTGTCATTCCAGGCCTTGGTCTCATGTCTTACACAATTTTTAATAAATGCCTACTGAATAGAACTGAAATGTGCTGAATTCTGGTTTCCAAATCAGAACTTATCTTCTCATTGTGGATTAAACCCATACTTCCAACAATAAAACCATGGCTTCAAATGAAAATAAATATAGCCATTTGTGATATAAGTGAGGTAATCAGTAAGAGGAGTAGGAAGAAGATGCTGACAACTGAGTATGTGAAAATCATTTGTTCCCTTTGAGCCAAGTCTGGACAGAAAAAAAAAATATCACATAATCAGTACTGAGAAAAGTAAAGTTGAAACAGTCTTTCCTACTTTTTCCTTAGCCTGGATCCAAATCAGTTCCTTCAGGTAGTCTTCCTAAGTTTGTTACACTCCATTCTAAGAAAGTGTATTATGTTCCCTAAGCATTTAAGTATTTGTTATGTACCAAGTCATATCCCACTTGTTGATTTTAATTGCTATAGTTTCATTATTTTTCTGTGCATCTTTTTACTCCTATAACTGGAATGTAAATTGCTCAAAAGTGAGAACCATGTGTTGTATTTATTATGTTATCCCTATCATTCAGTATATAACATTTCCTGTCTCAAAACGAAGGTACTTTAAAAAAAAATTTGGTTAACTTTCTTTCCTGGGCATTTGACTCTAAATTAACACATGGAACATTCCAAAGTTTCTGACTATCAATCATTCAGGTTAAGGAAATATCCTGGGCCTATACTTTTTCATTAGAGACAACCTGAGATAGTGTATAGAACGGTGGACTCTGGAAGAGCTAACTCAGTCTCCTGTTTCACTCATTAGTTAAGTGACTCTGTACCAGTCACTTAATCTCTTATGCTTTAGGTTTCTCATATTGTAGATGACAATAAATACTGCCCCTATCTCATATGGTTATTGTGAAGATCAAACTAGATAATGTTTATAAAGTGCTTTGCAAATTTTAAAGTGCTATATAAATGTTACTTATCATAATGACTTTTTCACAGTCTTCTGCTAAAGTAATTTCCCTCTGTTTTCAATCTCTTTCTCAAAGAATCTGTTGGAAAGCATAGTCTACTTTCTGACCCTGTTACAAACAAACTCTACTAAACCTTTCCTAATACTGACTGCAAATACATCTTCATTTGCCTTCACCTAGTCAACCTTAGAAAGAATCAGAAAACAAGTGTGGCGAACTAAAATCCTTTGTCATAAATAAAATCAAAGGTCAGAGGTTAAATTGCAAGGACCATTCTTTTTTAACCTGCTTAGGTTTTTCTCTTTTGTTGATGCTAGGATATGGAGAGAGACAGAGAGAGAGAGAGAGAGAGAGAGAGAGGATAGGTAGATATTACTTGTATGTGTATGACATAACCCTGACCTTTCCCCACTGTCTGCTTTGACCTCTAGTATTTTCCTGGACCTTTCTGTCTTAGAACTACCTACCACTCAACACATCTTTGTCAGAGTTCTTCTATCAAGAGGAAAAATAAATATATATATATGTATATACACATATACACACATATGTATTTATACACATATGTATTTGTATGTATATACATACATGTATATGTGTATTTATGTAGATATATACATATCTTACATGTGAACAGCACTTTATAATTGCAAATTCTTATCCCATAAGTAATAGAAACAATCCAAGGAGCATGCAATCTAGTTTCACATGTGCTCTGGCGGAGTGCTAAAGGACTTGCATTTGCCAATGATGCAGCAGTTTTTTACGTGCTTCACCATGTGACCTAAGTATGGTCCCCACCTATAGCAGCACTGGGGGCATCAGGGAAACAATGACGATGCTAGTGATGATAATGATAGTGAAAATAATGATGATGTGAACATAGCCTCAGTGGAGAGAAGTTACAGAGAATTGAGTTTGTTCTAGAAATCTGTCAAAGACCAAAGCCAAAACTAATAATGACAATGAATCAGCATAATGCCCCAGGTGCAGAAGCAATTTTCAGCACAAACCCTATTTACACCACAAACTTCTAAAGTGAGGCTATCACCACATTAGTATTAGTCCCCTGGTATTTTGACTTTGGAGGCAGTTAAGTGGCTCAAGGGATAGCATACGGGGCCTGGAGTTAGGAAGGCCTGATTTCAAGTCCAGCCTCAGACATTCACTAGCTATGTTACCCTGGGCAAGTAGCTTAACCTGTGTTAGTGTTAATTAGCTGGGGAAGGAAATGACAAACCACTCCAGAACTTTTTGCCAATAAAACCCTATGGACAGTATGGTCGCTGGTGTCATGAAAAGTCAAACGACTGAACAACAGTAATTAAGCTATGTTTGGCAACTCTGTTTAGCTACATGTAGGGACTTGTTTGGAATGTCTGCATCATCTCAGAGCATAAGTCCACAGAAACCAATAAAAGATTGCTGCATCACAAATGGTCAAAGGATATGAACAGGCAATTTTCAGAGGAAGAAATTAAAGATATCTATAATCATATGAAAAAATGCTCTAAATCACTATTGATTAAAGAGATGCAAATCAAAACAACTCTGAGGTACCACATCACACCTATAAGATTGGCAAACATGACAGAACAAGAAAATGATAAATGCTGGAGAGGATGTGGGAGAGTTGGAACACTAATTCATTGTTGGTGGTGCTGCGAGCGCATCCAACCATTCTGGAGAGCAATTTGGAACTATGCCCAAAGGGCTACAAAAATGTGTATACCCTTTGACCCAGCAATATCGCTACTAGGACTATATCCCCAAGAGATCATAAAAATGGGAAAGGGTCCCACATGTACAAAAACATTTATAGCAGCACTCTATGTAGTTGCCAAAAACTGGAAGTCAAGGGGATGTCCATCAATTGGGGAATGGCTGAATAAATTATGGTATATGAATGTAATGGAGTACTATTGTGCCATAAGAAATGATGAACAAGAAGACTTCAGAGAGGCCTAGAAGGACTTATATGACTTGATGCTGAGTGAAAGGAGCAGAACCAGGAGAACTTTGTGCACAGCAACGACCACAGTGTGCGAGAGTTTTTTCTGGTAGACTTGGAATTTTGTAATAACGCAAAAACTTCTTATAAAAAAAAAAATCCCAAAGGTGGTTCTCAAGGCAAAATGCCTTCCACACTCAGAGAAAGAAATATGGAAGTCATTCACAAAATGTAGCAGATCATGTTTGTGTATGTGTATGTGTTTGTGTATCATGTTTTGATTTGTTATATGATTTCTTTCATTTATTTTAGTCTGACTACATAGCATGACTATAGTGAAAATATACTCAGTAGGAAAGTATATGTAGAACCCATACAGAATTGTATGCAGTCGTGGGGAGGGAGGGGGTTAGTGGGGGGTAGGTGTGGGAGGGATAAAATCTCAATGGTATGGCAGTGATTGTTAAACATTAAAAAATAATTTAAAAAAAAAAGATTGCTGCATCAAGGTGGATAGAGGGCTGTGCCTAGACTCAGGAAAACTCATCTTCATGAGTTCAAATCTGGTCTCAGATACTTAAACTGCTGTGTGACCCTGGGCAAGCCGCTTAACCCCTTTTGTCCCAGTTTCCTCATCTACAAAATGACCTGGAGATGGAAATGGCAAACTGACTACCTTATCTTTGCCAAGAAAACCCCAAATGGAATCACTAAAGGTCCAGCACAACTGAACAAACAAATAAACAAAAAATTTTCACTATACTATGCTGAATCTAGAAGAAGGGTTGGGAAAGAAGTTACGTTAGACATCCCCTTTAACTAGGTTTTCTTTAATCAGAAGTATGTAATTTCCTATGAATTCATTATTGTACAATGAGAAGATTTCTGGATTTGTAGTCAGAGGATATGTGTTTGATTCTTAGCTTTGCTCCTTTCTACCTTCTTGACCATGGGCAAAGAACTTAAACTTATTAAACTTCAGTTCCTCATCTATAAAATAAGGGAATTGAACTAGATGGTTTCCAAGGTTCCTTACAGATCTAGAACCTAATGTCATCAGCTATCATTTGTCAGCTTCTTTCTGTATATCTGGCTAGAATGACTCCTAAATAACTTTTATAAATCATTTGTAATTATTTCAAATTACTTCAGTGAGAGAATCTCAGAAATTATGCTCACACTCTTCTTTTGTGCATACAATCACAACAATGGCAAAAATATTAAACAAAATTTATGCAAGGTTAGAAACATAACAGACAGATTTGAAGTGCGTTTCAACACAATTGCTCTTATTGGCATAAACCTATAGACTTTCTCCCCACCTTATTCCTGTTCTTTCTGTCTTTTCCTGTCTCTCTAATTATCTAACTCGATATTGGGAAGAAAGAGATTGAGAGATAACAAAACAATGAAGGATGTAAATGACAGGAGAGAAGAGTGCAATCTGCATCAGCCAAGAGTAGTCAGAAGAAAATTCTGGGACTGATTGATTGCTTGAGCTGTGGATGTGGTGTTATAGGGCAGTTTGGTATGGACATGAAGGCGCCAGTCATCCAATTAAGCTATTTGGGTTGGATGCAATTATGGAATAAAATATAGGTCAGTAGTCAAGCTCTTTTTGCCTTATGGTTTTCTTTTTTCCTTATGGGTTTTTCAGAAACCTAATATTCACCATGCTAATTCTTGCCCCTGACTGAATCCCGGTGGTCTGTTTGTTGGTGGTCGCTTACTTTCCTCTTATTCATTTTGTCACCTGCTCTATATTCCTCATGTTAGTTCTTTCACAGTAATTACTATTGCCTGATACCAAGTGGAGGTGACACTTCCAAACCTCCAGTCCAAGAAAAGGCTAATTAGGCAAGTTTCCACCACTTTGTAAACTTAAAGCAATTGATCTCACTTAAGTAAAAAAAGGTGTGTTTTACACCAAACAAATCTAAGTCTTTAGCCTTATGAAAGATGACTTTCATAATCCAGGTTAGCTTCTGTTTGGTATTCAGTAAGTTCTTTAGCAACAGGCAGTTATAATAAAAGCCAAAATGTCCAACAGGTTTTCAAATAGAAATCCCAACATGCCATAAAACAACCAGATTTAAAAGGTGTTTCGTATTTCTGCAAAACTGCTAAATTCCCTAGGATTACATATTTCTGTGGTTAATTATAGCTACTAAATAGAAAATCTTTCCAGTTTTAAATGACAGAAAATATTTTTTTAAATTAAAAACCTTGGAAAGGCAATAAGAAAATACCTATAATATTTTGAGGATCTCAGATTCTCTTAATGGAGTGACATAATATTTACTACAATTCCTCTTTGGACAAATAATTACCCTATAGTCTTGTCAAAGACCTTTTAAAATGTAACTCAACTCACCATAAGATAATGATTTATAGCAAAAAGCACCTCAGATGCCATATGGTCCAACTATATCATTTTACAGATGAGGAAAGTCAAGTGTCTTGCCCAATGTCCCATAGATAATAATTTGGAAGTGCCAGGATTCTAACTGAGCCACTCTGACTCCAAATCCAGAATTCTTATTTCATTATGCTTCAATATTCTGATGATGCTGGCCATGTTGTTCAAATGCCAATTGCTTAAAAGACTCTTTTACAGTGAACTCACACAAAGTAAGTGCTTGCATAGAGGTCAAAAGAAGCAGTGTGAGGACACTAATGATCTCTGAAAAATTTTGGAAACAATTGGGAGACATGTGAGACACTGGCACAGGACAACCCAACATGCACCTGCATCAAAGATGGTGTTGTGTTCTATGAACAAACCAGAATAGCTCAAAGGAAATGTGAGATATGCAAACTGAGAGACTTCTCCTCTCCAAATACTTATATGAACTATTGGTACCTGACCTGTGGTAGTACCTTCTGAGCTCATTGGTCTGATCAGCTATAGTCAGACACGGTGTATTTGATTCCAACTCAATGATATCATTTTGTTCCTCTTCAAGAACGAATGATAACCAATTAATCTCTGGGCTCATACTCAGGCTTTTCAGTTTATAAGACTTCTAGCTCTTGCATTATGCCATTGGCGCAACTTTTGAGAACCCAGGGTCACCTCTAAACTGTGGTAAGTTATGTTCCAATATTCTTGTAGAGGAAGGAAAACAGATGGAAAAATTTTAATCCCTTAGCATCCTATTCTAAAAGACAAAACTATAAATTAAGTATTATTCCTTGTAGAAATGAGATGTGAATTAAAGGCATATTGTCACATGGATATTTTCCAGAGCCACTATATCACTTGACTAAAATTTGAAAAATAAATATAGCTTAGCTTGGAGTTCGGGTTGGTAAAAAGAGTAGAAAGGGATTAGGTTAAAAGTGTAGAAATTATAGAGAGAAATATTTCAGCTCATTATAAGGGAGAACTTAATACCTACTAGGCTATTTAAAAATATAAATTTACTACCTTAGGTAGGAGTGACTTTCTCATCATTATAAGTCTTTAGGCAGGGGCTAGGTGAGCATTTGCCACGAATGTTATAGAAAGGATCCACAATCAGAGTAGAGATTGGAATGGATGACCTCAGAAATATTTTCAACCTCATTCTACCCATAGCAGCTATGGAATTATTAGGAGAAAAGTGAACAGAAGGGACAAGGTCAAAGGAAATGACACTATAGATAGTCAAACCATAAAATGTTAAGGAAATTCCAGAGCCTACTAAAGGCCTTCCTATAAGCAATGAGAACCACTTTTTAGATGTATTATTCTGCTTACTTAATCTAATCAGAAGAATCAGAGCTATTTACTTTTATATTTGATAAATTTATGTTTATAGTTATCTATGATGTCTCACCCTGGTATTCTTGTAAATTTTGCATATTAGTAAGAATGAGTTTGAAGGAAAATTTGTAGCTCAGAATTGTCAAAGGAGTAAATACACAGAGAAGCTGACGATTGTCCATGTGGCCTGGTAGCTGTATTCCTATGGTGAATATGAAGGTGGGAAATGATAATCAATTAAGCAACAAAATCTATGGAACTCTGGTCCATTTTGGATAGACCACAAGGCCTCTGACACAATGTTGAAAGTCTTTGACATGATGGAGTTATCCTTTATTGATCATTGAGCCATGAAGAAAAATCCACTCAACAGACTTTAAAAGGAAAACCATCTTTTACTTTCAACTCTCTTCTTCCTCTCCTCAGAACATATGATGTAGGGTGACATGAGACTCTCCCTCCTTTCTTCCTTCCATTGTCTCTGTGTGTGTGTCTCTGTTTCTCTGTCTCTGTCTCTCTCTGTTTCTGTCTCTTTGCCTCTCTCTCTCTCTCTCTCTCTCTCTCTCTCTCTCTCTCTCTCTCTCTCTCTCTCTCTCTCTCTCTCTCTCTCTGACTCTCTCTTCCTTTGAAGTATAAAGGTACTTCAAGACAACAACAGATATCCCATGGTAACTAAAACACATGCTACCTAAGAGCCTGACCCTAGGAGTTGGGGTCCTGGCTGCTTCCTCTGTTTTGTTTCTTTCTCTAAGCAGAGATAACCAAACAATAATCGTGAGATGAACTTTTTAGGAGTTTGGGAGTTTCTGGGTTCATTGTTGGCTTCCCTACAAGAGGTGTACTTTGTAGGTACGGTGCTTCTCATAGGAGTATGAGAAGAGTATGGGAAAAAGTCTGGTCTGGCTTACAAGAAGACATAAACCTTGAGAGAGACTTGTTTTGATTGTGTATAGCTAGGATGAAAATAAAATACTCATTCAAGTTCCCACTAATTATTCCATATTTCAATGGCTTATATAGCAACCTCTCAAGGAAATATAATAAGGGCTTTAGGTTACTTTTTCTTGTTTTATATCTCTGTCAATGTTTGTGAGTCTTTTTGTTTGTTTGTTTGTTTGTTTGTTTTAAGCATTTGTTTTGTTGGGAGGAAATATTTTTCCCCCCTATCTCGGAACTACATTGCACATTGAGTACCGTCCTATTTCCCTTTTGAGAGACCTAAGATGTGAGTTAAAACATTTTTTTCCTTGAATGATTTTCCCCAAGGGTTTCATGGTAGGCAGTAAAAGAGCCAGAGACAACAAACAGGAGCCTGCTCCATCTCTATAGAGGCCATGTTCCCCCAGGATTGAACCAATGAGGCCAGAACTAGTGATCCTTTGGTGGGAAAGAGGAAACTCCCGCTGCCACCCCCATAGACCCAGGATCTGCTGGAAATGGTCAAGTTATCAGGGATCCACCTTCCTGTCTATATGCTAACCAAATTTGAAATACACAGGGTCTGGGTTTTAATGATAACTCTGCCATCTTCTGACTGTGTGACCATGTATAAATCACTTAACCTTACATAGTCTCAGTTTCCTCAACTATAAAATGAGTGTGACTTTAACTTCCTGACCAACTCTCAATCTATGATTGTGTCTCCTTATGAGATCAAGAACAAATTATGTGAAAGCCAAAGGTTTATTGCTGCACTCTTACAGCCTTAGAGGCATAGCATAGTATAATTAGGGGAAAGTGATGTCCTAAGAAAGATATACATCAATGGGTAAAAACTTGATTTGGTGGAAACTACCTCAACATCCTCCATTTCCTAATTGGATAAACAAAAACAAAAAGAATGGGTGATGTCTGAATTCAGTGTTTGTAACTGGGAAGAAGATGATCTCTAAGGTTCTTATAAGTTCTCTAACATTCTATGATTCTAGTTTGAATAAAAATTTGAAACACTGTAATCTAGTCCTAAGTTTTCTCAATCATAATCAGACGAATCATAGCATGTGAATTTAAATGGCTGCCATCAAAATCAATTGAGCTCATAGATTGGTAGATTTAAAGCCAGAAGGGAACTTAAAAGTTAACTTGGTCCATTGATGAGAAATTATTGATGAGAAAACCGAGTGCCAGAGTTCTTTGCCCAAGCCTATACAAACAATAAGTGGAAAGATGGGATTCAAACTCAGCTCTTCTGACTCCAGATACAGCACTTTCTCCCTGCACCTCAAAGACTCAGTAACATTTTAGGAGATTAATAGTAATTCATTTAGCAATAGACTCTATTACTATGAAGTAAGAGTTAGGCATTATAATGATAATTATTATTGAAATTTACTATTTTGAAATGTTCCTGGAACCTTTGATCCTTTCCAAATATTAAAAATCTTTTCAATTTAGCCAAAATAAAAATCTCCTAGATTTAATCACATTTCACACAAAACATATTTATTCACAACAATGGAAGTTATATTGGTAAAACTAAAATTATCTAAGTTTTGTAAAGAAACAAGAATGACTGTAGTTCACCTATCACCTAAAACTCCTTTTTGTCTGACATGGTCAAGCCATTAACTGTCTTGGTTCAACTGAACATGATTTTTTTCAAGTATTTATTAGCCACTAATTAGACACTGATGATACTTAACCCTCTGCCCAAAACAAGTCTCTGAATTCAAAGAACACATCTTCTACTTGTACAGAGGTGCATAGAGATACCAAAATAAAATCACAAAGCAAAATTTTGGTGGGGGAAAGGGGCATATGGGGAAGGGAGTGTTGAGGAGAAATCAGCTAAATCTTTTTGTTAAAGTAGCTCTTGAGCTGAACTTTCAGTAGAGCTATAGGATCTGAAAGACAGACATCTCTATGTATAGAAGACAACTAGTTCAGAGGCATGGAGAGAGGTGGGAAATGAAATTATTGCCATATTGCTCTTAATGTAGTCTGTCACTAGATAGAGATGACATATTTAAAATGATATTTTTTGAAAGAAAAAATAATTAATGGGTATACCTTTTAAAGCAACGTACTTAAAGGTTTCACTCAGGTTTTCTTTGGAAGAACATGAACCAACACAAAGAAGTACCATATATTATTGATTATCATATTGCAAGTTTTTAAATATAATAAAATATATTTTAGGATAAAAACATATAGAACTTTGATGAAACCCTTTTTTTCTAATGACTCAAAAATCATTTAAAGATCTAACAGTGTTTCAAGATAGCTATTAAGGATACTGATTACATTCCATTGTTGATGGCAAAAGAAATGAGTTCCACTTAATAGAATGTTGGTTAAGTGAAAATATACCTAGGGTGTTTTCTAATAATTACCCTGTTATTGTTTTATTATCCTTGGTAAATGACCACCGAGATTCTTCTGGCAAACAGATTTCTCCTTGGTCAAATTTTGCAATTTGAATGCTGCAATAATTAGCCCACAACATTTTAGAACTAAAAATGACCTTAGGGATTTTCTATTCTAACCGAATCATTTTACAATAAGGAAACTGACGACTACGGAAGTTATGACCCAACTATGACCATGCAAATAAATGAGTGGTTGATCTGAAATTTGAGCCTAGGTATCCTGACTCAAAGTTCAGTGTGCTTTCCACTACATTAATATCTAAAGATATCAGTCATGTACCTGGCACGCAGATTTAATGCAAAAATCCCTTATGTCAAGGATACATAATTACACAGGCACTTGCACTCTTTCCACTTACATACATCATATTCCCTCAACAACTTGGTGAGCAGGAGGATATCTTTGGCTAAAAAATTCATCACTTGATGATGGGCCTCTCTGAACATAGTTAGGTTTCACCCCATAGGACCAGCATATCCCTTTGGCGGCCTGGGCTCAAAGTCTTTCCAATTTTAGAAGAATCATCTGATAATGTGCTCCTGGAAAGCCTTTGACTTATGGTCCCTTCCACATCAATATCAGAAACAAATGACTTTAATAGAGATGAATAAAGTTCCTTGACTTCAGGGGTCATCTGACCTTAGTCCTTTTATCCCCCATGCCTAGCTCTGTGCTTCCACATTGCAGGTATTCAATGTTTATTAAATTGAACTAAATTTAATATTTTCCTGGTCTTTTATGAATTTGTACAATATCAATAAAGATATTTAGGGTCTTCTTAAATTCTATTACTTTGCACGTACTTTTTAACTTACTGATATGTAAATAAGAGACAATGTGGTAAAATGGATAGAGAGCTGGACTCAGAGACAGGAAGAATTGAGTTTGAATAATTCTCTGATAATTACTATTTGTGTCATCCTGAGTCTTATCTACCTGTGTTGTCCCTCCCTCCCCCAATCACACATACACACATGGGTTAATCTAGTTTTTCTCTGAAAAGTAACCAAGTTTTCCTAAGGAATTGGTTGGCCTAAGGGCTAAAGCTCAAGCTCAGTCTCCATTGGTACCTTATTGATAGTCTCTGACTCTCATGATATGATATCTTGATTACCTAAAGGTTTAAAAAGACCTGCCCATACAGGGTTGGAGGCCCTCAGACCCAGCAGATATTCTACGATTAGCACACCCTATTGACCAAACTTATTATCATATGGATTCTTCTGAGACACATCTACCCAAGCCAAGTGCTGAAACAACCTTGTTGAATGTCCCTAGCTAAGTAAATCTCCTTTTGTTAACTGTTGAATGACCTGTGAGTCACTGCATTCTTAAACCAACCCTAAACTAACTGTACTGGCCTGAGTCAGGGCCACCCAGCAGAGCACTTTTAGTGTTCTGGACAACTCTCTAAAACCCTAAGATGATGCTGAAATATACTGATAGAATGAATTTCATCATCTAGAAGGTCCCTATAACAATAAAATCACTGGCCTCATCCCCATCCATATCAGTGTACCTTTTGTATACCCCAGTAACATTTATGCTCCTTGAGATTTCCTTCATTTTTCTCTGTGTTTCCCTATGGTCTAAAACATTACTTTTCACATAGTAGATGCTTCATAAACATTTGCTAGATTGGTTTGAATTGAATTCTCAGATGAAATATTTTACATTTCCCCAAACTCAATTTTAATATCTACATAAGCCATACAGTTGATAGGAGTAGGTTTGCTTCATTTGTAGATTCTTGATAAAAGTTCACTACAATAAGCATATATTTAGTATTAATTGCATGCAGAGTACCATTCAAGACACCAAGAGTTACAACTTTTAGATGAAACATGATTCCTAACTTCTAAGAACCTAGAATTCTTTTAAACATTTCCACATTAGTAGTGCTGCAAAAGAAGAATCAAAACAAAAGAACAAAACGCAAGAAAGTTTGAGAGAGAGAGAGAGAATAATATGCTTTGATCTTCATTCAGACTCCCTAGTACCTTCCCTGGATGAGGATAGCCTTTTTCATCTTGAACCTTTTGAAATTGTCTTAAAGCCTTGCATCCTTGAAAATAGCTAAGTCTATCAAAGTGAATCATCACACAATGCTGCTGTTTCTGTGTATAATATGCTCCTGGTTCTGCTCACTTCACTCGCATCAGTTCATGCAAGCTTTTCCAGGTTTTTCTGAAGTCTGCCTGCTCATCATTTCTTATGGAACAATAGTGTTCTATTCTATTCATATACCACAGCTTGTTCAGCCATTCCCCAACTGATGGGTATTCTCTCAGTTTCTAACTCTTTGCCACAACAAAAAGAGCTCCTCTAAATATTTTTGTACATGTAGGCCCTTTTCCTTTTTTAATGATCTCTTTGGGGTACAGACCTAGTAAAGATATTGCTGTATCAAAGGATATGCACAGTTTTATAGCCCTTTGGACATAGTTCCAAATTGTTTTCTAGAGTGGTTGGATAAGTTCACAACTCCACCAATTTTTCCACATCTTCTCCAATACTTATTTTCTTGTTTTGTCATGTTAGCCAATCTGATGAACTTAGAATTTTTAAGGGGAGAAACACTAACATAGATAGCACTAATTAATAATTTTCCATGATAAATGTGAAGAAAATTGCTACTTGAAGAAGAACAAAGAAAATTTCTAATGGAAGTTTGAGATAGAAGGACACTATGAACACAGAAAATCCAGGAAGGCTTTCTGGAGGAGAAAGCATTACAGATGAATTTGAAACTATGCCTAGGATTCAACAAGGGAGGAGGAATCAAGACTCTTGAGAACTATTGCAATGCAGTCGTTAAAATTATGTTAATTTTTACTTTGAACTAAGTTGACTTCCCAAAATATTATTTGCTCTACATATAAATACCTTATAACATGAGCGAGTGACAGTGCTGCTCAACACCAGGGCAAAGGTTTAGCCATCAAGAGAAAGAATCATAACATCTTTCTTTCTTTCATTTGGAAAGATGGTGGCTTTGCAAGAAATGTTACAAAAGTCTAAGGCGTGGACAAAGTGTCCTGAGTTTACTCTCCTAAAATTAACAGGACTTCAGTCTTGCTACTTTGATAAGATCTATTAGTAGTACAAATACAAAGAAGAGTTTGAAGTGGTGGGATCATGAAAGGCACATGGCATTTCTGCCAACTCAGCATGGGGGAGCCCTTTTTTTGTCCCATAACTTGCCTGAGAGCACACTTCTACTATTTGTGCCTTCTGAGTCGTTTTTGTCTGTCTTTGAAACCAGTGTCCGTAAAATGAAAGATTAATGAGATCATCCTCAGCCATCCTCAAGGCAATCATATTTATCCCCTCATCATTCTGCTTCTCCAGCCCTGACATTTAGCCTCTCCTCACAATGCAGTCTGATGTTACAAATTGTGCAGGGTAATTTCTCCAGGCCAAAATGAGAGATTTAGAAGCATCAGGGAGTACTGGAAATCTATCCCACCCATCACGAAATACTTCCTCTCCTAGCTTAGCAGCCCAGGGGAGGAGAGAGAAAGGAACAGCAGTGGGTGGGTAGCTAGAAATAATTGAAGAGTAGGGCTCACATACAGCAGCAGGAAAGTTTGAATTCCCCTATAAGAATTACTGTCTTGCCACCCTATAACCAATATTAACTGGGTACTTTCTTAAATAAGCTTTAACCATAAAGTGACAGAGAGATTAATTTCAGCAGTCTGGCTTTTAAGAACTATTTCCTGACTTTTTTAGAGGGGTGGAGAAATAATGGGTTGTTCAGAGGCTGAAAACTGATACTAGACATAACTTCTAAACATGGTATAAAAGAAGTTTTTGTTTAAAAAAAAAGTAGGAATTAGCTGACTTGGATCAGTGCACACATAGTACATTCCTTAAAGTACAGGAAACTCTAGGTTCCTACAACTTCATCAGACTCCTGTGGAAATTGATTTATATCCAAGGTAGGCTTTATGTTCATGGGAACTGCTTATTTGGGTTAAATAAAATAAAACAAAAAAGGTTCAACTCCAGTATTTTTTCAACCTTGTCAAATAGTTTAGAGACCAACAATGTAACACTGGGGATAGTGAATTCAATCTTTGCATTGAAAACTAGCTATAAGTTTACTGTTTTAGTGACTTCCTGGGACAAACAAAACCATCATCCTAATGATTCCCCTATGAGCTCAGTCAGCAACTTGCACTATCAGGGCTAGGGCACCTTTCTCTACCCTCTTCCTGAATTTTTCCACAGAACCAGGTTTAGGTTCACTCTCAGTTAGGGAATTATTGAGTCACCTGTTGAAGCCACATTTCTGGAGTTCTCCACAAAGAGGCACATAGTTCAACAAAATGGATGCTGATAGCTAATGTACCACAGAAACTAGTGTGGATGGAGCTATGAAGTGAAAGTTTGTGATTGATATTTCCAAACTTTCTTTTGCTTTTTCTTCCCCTCAGTGGTGTCTCAAACATCACCAAGAGCCTGATGACCCTATGCTCTGTTTACCCTCACTCACATCAAAATCTGCTCTCAGAGTAAGGTCTGCCAAATTCAGACAAACTGAGACATAAATGTGTGATAAGGTTTAATATACCACCTTTTCCAAGAATAATTGCATTTGATCAAGGGATGACTTCAAAGGACTGTCTGTCTAATGGTGAAAATCAGATATTGGTGATTACTATGAATTCTTATCAAACAGTTGGCTACGTATTCTACTTATGTCTACTTGTCTCTGCATACAGGAAAACCTTCACAGAAGGGAATGAAAGTTGAGCAAGAATAACCTAGAGTCTAATGTCTCTTTTCCTTACCTCTGAAAATCAGGCTGTCAAAAGCCAAGACAATCTGTTGGATATATGTAAAAAATATTAGTTTACCAATTAATTTTCATCTATGGAATAAAAGCATCATGTTGTAATGGATAGAGAAGACTCAGGTTTAGCCCTGCTTCTGATACAGATTAGCTGTGTGAACATAGGCAAGTCAATTAACTTCTCAGTGCCCCCAGACAAATTACTAAAACTAAGTTACGGATAAGTTATGGAACTACTTCAGTGGAGAGAGCTTTCACATTAGAACTTCCCTGTAGTGATGGAATCATAGGTCCAGTATCCAATCCACCCATCTCATCTCCTTCTACCCCCCAAATTTAATTATTTAACTATTTTAACTAATTTATTTAACTAATTTATTTTAGTTTCTTTCTTATTGAGTTTCATGACATAGACATGATCTCCAGGCAAACTTATCCTACTTCTTACACTTTAACAAATCTATTCCAGGAAACTGTACATGTGGGTGTATCTATGAAAAGATATGTTTTTCCAAACATCAATTCCATAAAAGGGCTTCAGTCCATAAAGTCACTAAATTTGAGAGTCAAAAGGAATCTAAGCTACTATTCAGTCCAACCCATATGTAAAAGGAATTGCTCCCTATAAAATATCTGACAAGCTATCCTCCATACTGATTTTAAAAAAAGATGTGTAAATGGGAATCTGAAAGATGGAAATAATAAAAGTACTTAATAAATACATGTCTACACTTGATGCCAGAATAGATTCTCTTCTTTGGGCAGGGTAGTATTAGGAAAGTTGCTGACTAGAACTGCAGTCCAAAGGGATGCAACTGACACAAAGCTGTTATAATATCACTGAATCAATTGGCCTTTTAAAGACCATCTTAATGTGGTCTCATTAACAGGTTCCTCCTGCCTCTTCTACCAGAAGCAGATAAATCTCACGGTACTGTATTAACAATGCAAGTCACCAGAAGAGAAGAACTCAATTTGTAATTTGGAGGCATTTAATAATGACAGAGCCATCCTTCAATCAAAATGCCACTATCAAAGTATTATTCTCATTTAGGGAAATTGGAAGGAGGAAGGATAGAACAGTCACATAAAAGCAAAACCTTCCTACTGCCCAAGTCTGCAATAACCTATGCTTTTCTGACTGTTTTATTTGTACAGAGTTGGACAAAACAATTATTTCATCTTCAAAAAGGGAGGATTGAACTAGGCAGGAGGTCTTGATCTGGTATCTATAGACTCCTGATTAGTCCCTGGACAGATTTCAGGGAGACTGTAAATTTGGATGGGAACAAAAAGTTACATCTTTATTTCAGCATAATTGGTTTCTTTTGTAATCTTCTGTATTTTATTTTAGCATTTTAAAACATTAATCTGAGAAGCAGTCCATAGGCTTCACCAAATTGCTGAAGGAGTCCAAATCACCAAAAACAAAAAAAAGTTTAGAAGTTCTAATCGAGAAAAAATTTCTAGACTCCCTTCTAGTTCTACAGTCCTGTGAATGTGTGTGTGTGTGTATGTTTAGCCTTGCTATACCTCAGTACTTGATTGCTTAATTTCTCTGTAGTTCAGATGCTCCACCTGAAGAAGGGGGATATGGGACCAAGTGATCTCTGATCCTTTTACCAGGAGGGAATTAATGTCACTCACCCAGTCTTTGGGTGAGTCATATCATCTCTCTGAGCTTCAGTTGCCTTTTATCTGTAAAATGAGAGAATTGGAGAAATAAATCTCTAGGTCCCTTTCAACTCTTTATCCTATGATCCTTTCAAGAATATAGACTATAACAATCTTACCAATCGTGCCTCTATTATCAAAACTCTTCATCTAATTCCCCTATGCATTACCCCTTTTGCTTCTAATATGCCATATTGTTTGTTGGGCTTTTTTGACTGTCTCCTAGATAAAGCATTTAAGGAGTATATTTGGAGAAAGCAGTTTGACATGCTAAATTAAACGGAGCTCCTGAGACATTTGTTCTAAGTAGCAAAACAAACTAAACTAGACAAAAAAAATGCCGAGCCCATCAGATCTGAAGCTGTATTTCTCCTTGTGTGCATATTAAGTGGCTATAATGCAAATGAAAGAGAACGCACAGTGAGCTGTGAGAAAATAAGTTACAAATTAAAAAGCTGGTGAGTGGCTGTGGAAATAGGTGGGATGTGATGTTGGAGCAATGGGTGGGGACTGAGCCTTCATTAGACAGTCTCATTTCTCACTCATTTCATTTCCAGTTATAAAGTCCAGTGAAATGGATCTTTGTAATTGCCAAGTTGATTGCTGCATCGGTTTAGGGAAAATGAATACTGTTATTACTTTCTCTCACGCTCTCCCTTCTCCCCTTCTTGGGTTACATACATGTGGGATTTATGGAAAGCTTTTCCAAACCATCAGAGAGATCATGCTCTTTATTCGTTTTGACATTTCTATAGCCTGTGGGCACCTAGCGCAATTTTCCCTTTAAAAATGAGTCATGATACCATCAACAGATGACAAATCAGGGCTGATGGTGTCACACCATGAACACAGAAATCCTCCCTAGTGTCAGAAACAAACACAAAAATATGCTTAACAAAAACAAATACTCTTAAAAGCAAGACACTGGGAATTAAGGGATAAAGATGGGGACAGGATTTCTGTTATTCATCCTTTTGCCTCAAAGCTACTCATTAAAATGTAATCCAGACTTTTTCAAAATTAAACTTATTGCTGTTTGATGACCAACAGGGGTTAATTTAGAGGCCTCCATCCAGTAGTCAGTTGTGGAAATTGAATCAAAAGGAACAGCTGTATTTGAAACTGATATCTGCTTAGTATAACTGTCTGAAGAGAAGTCAAGTAATGACTGGATTGTGAAGAACCAATCAATTAACAAGCATTTATTAAGCATCTACGAGTTCTTGTGCTCAGCCCTAAGGATGCAACTACAAAGGAAAGACAATCACTACTGTCAAGAAGTTTATGTTCTACTGTATTAGAGCTGCCATATAGGACAAATTACAGCAGTGAGAGGGCTGGTGTTCAAGTCTAATAAGCAGCACTGACATTTTCTGGTTGGATAAAAGGGAGGGTAATGCAGAAAGAGAACAAAATGGTCAATTCCACACTCAAGAGGCACTCTTATGTCTTCCTCACCCACCTGAAATGGCCCTGTTGACTCCTGTCCTATAGGCTTTGCTGCCTTAATCTGTCAGCAATTAGAATAGCACTTTTGACTGTAATAGGAGAGAGGAGAAAGGTCTAAGAGATTGCCTAGAAAACAGCTGTAAAAGGTGTAAGTGACAGTTGTTGCCCTTTAGTGTCACCTAGAGTCAGAGAGAGGTGAAATTTCTCATAAGGGTCTGTTGCTGTATGCTTCTATTTCTGACTTGAAAAGGCTGGATTGGCTGTGGAGGGACAATATAGGAGGCTTTGAAGCTGATTTGAAAGCTTAGTGAGTTGGGCAGCTTTGTCTGAAAGCTTTAAAGAGTCAATCTGAGCAGTATTTCTGTGAGCTCTATTGTAATGTGCTACATAATATCTTCATGAGTGCACAGATGGCTGGTCTGGTCCATATAGTCCCAAAATATTCAGTGTGTGAGTTTTGTAGGTGTGTTCGTCCCTTGTTGAAGAAGAAGACCATGCCGTCAGAGAAATAATGACATGATTTGAACTTGACTCTGGTGTTTTTGAATGAGGGAGGGCTGTGCAGGTCACCAGCCTTACTTTTCCTCCAGAGCCATCTGAATGCAGTGACCAGATATTCATCAGGATGACTGAGAGACTGAGATGACCCAGGATGAGGCAATTGAGGTTAAGTGACTTGTCTAAGGTCACACAGCTAGTGAGTGTCAAGTGTCTGAGGTGAGATTTGAACTCAGGTCCTCCTGACTCCTGCACTAGTGCTCTATCCACTGCACCACCTAGCTGCCCTGCTTTGTAGGTAGAAAGTAAGGAAAGGAGAGTAAGCATTTATATGGCACTTGCTATGTGCCAAACACCCTGCTAAATGCTTTACAAATACAATTTCATTTAATCCTCATAACAATCCTGTGAAGTAGATGCTATTATTATGCCCATTTTCCAATTGTGGAAATAGAGTCAAACCAGTAAAATGACTTGCTTAGGATCACACAGTTACTTTCTGAGGCCACATTTAAATTGCCTGTAACATTAAGTTGCAGCAATTTCTAAATACCTTTTCCAGGATGATTGCAAGTTAAACGTAATTGTAAAGTGATCTTCCAAAAATATACGTGTTCAAATATAGAACAGAGAAAATTTGCCCATCTAAACAGTGGTAAGGATAAACATGTAAGTGGTGAGTAGCAGTGTAGTTTTCTGTTACATGAATATTCCTGAATGGAATATATATATATATATATATATGTGTATGTGTGTGTGTGTGTCTGTGTCTGTGTGTACATGTGTGTATGCATATATAAAATATTATAATATAAGAGTCTGTATCCCAGAGCTATGTTACCCTAAGCATAAGGGTTTTCCTCCCTCAAGGGCTTCCTTTCCAGGTTATTATTAACAGGCATGCACTCTTTATCATAGATACTGTGTATTGGTCAGCCCTCCCTCACTCAAATCAAAGTCAACTGCAAGTCATGTCATCATCTTGATGTCATGGTCCACTTCGAGAATGAAGGACCAACACAATAATAATTGTGTATTGGTAGGAACGTGTCATGTTACTATATATGTGTAGTTAGATATATTTTATTATTGATGCATTGATTTTAATGTTACTATAATAATAAGATATAAAATTATAAATAAATTATACTAACGTAATTATGTAATTATTACACATAATATGTTTCTATTTGAAAAAATTTAAGTCAATTCTTTTGTTTATTATCTGAAAGTGTCATTATTATGAGTGACTAGTTGCGTAGATAGAAAATATATTAGATGGATGCTCAAGAGCAAGATATATGTTCTCACTCAACAGGGCTACCTCTAGTATACTAAAATAGTTTGAGTAAAACTGTGTGATGATTGTATATGCCTGAGTACCGAAATATGCTAGTGTGAGATCATGTTGGAGTAAGCGAGCCAAGCCAGAGTGAACCAGTGTCATGGGAGGGACGATAGATATATGGTTTTACATTGTTGAAGTGAATATATCAAGGGCCACACCACAGGCACATTACCATTACACAGGCAATAGTCCTTGATGACAGGAATCATGAAATTCCCTCTTCCCAGTCATTTATTCTGTAGCCTAAACATCCCCAGTTCCTTTCTTCAATTTTAACATGCTGACTTACTGACTTCTAGATATTCTCCAGTTTTTCAGTGACCTTCTTAAAATGTGACAACTAGCATTGAACAGAGATGGCAAGACTGTGATCTCCCTAATTATAGAAAAGTCTTTTTTTTTTTTACTTGAAGTTGGTCAATTAAGTCCTTATAAATAAATCTGCATAGGTCACTCCTTAGGGAACTCTATAACCTTGAGCAAGTCATTCTTCTTTATCAGAATAATTTGCATATGTCATCAGAATTTTATTTCTGAAAGTTTCCCATTCTTCTTGGACAGAATTCCATTATAGAATATCAGGCAATTAAATTCTATCTATCCTATTAACTCTTTAAAATCAGTTTTTACCAAATCTAAATTTGATAAAATAGTCATAGTAAAATAGTCATAGTTTTCTTCTCCTTTATCAAAGAAGTGGTCACTTCCTCTTAAGTTTCCCATCATCCTTCCTTTGGTAAAATTCAAGGCAGTACTGTGCTATATCACTTCTTCTGTCTTTTGAAGGAGGATGTTAACAACAAAGCAAATCCTGAAATTATGAACTATTCTGTGTGTGTGAGAGAGAGAGACAGAGAGACAGAGACAGAGAGGGAACATGATTTCATGATTTCATGCCAAGGGAATAATTTAATGCCCAAATTCATCACTGATTTTTTACTTCAAGTTAGGTGTTCTGTAGTATATCCTATAATTCTACCACATTAATACTTCTATTCCTCCCTCTATACTCTTCACCCTGTTTAGAATCTAACCAGTTTTGAATATAACTGACTATAATGTCATCTAGCCCATATCATTCTATTTTATTCACAAGGATAAAATGAAAAAATCTTATCAAACACTTTACTGAAATCCAAGTATACTAAGTATACTAAGTCTGTGTCAAGAATGTAATTTAACAGAGGCAAAGGCAAGATGGCAGAGTAAAGGCAAGGACTCTTCTGAGTTTTCTCCCAAACCCCTCCAAATACCTTTAAATAATGATTTAAATGATTTTAATCATTTAATAATGATTAATGATTTAAAACAAATTCTAGAACAGCAGAACACCCCCAAAATGGAAAGAAGCAATTTTCTAGCCCAAGACAACTTAGAAGGTCTGCAGGAATCATCTGTTGTACCAGGGTGGCCGAGTGGCACAGTTTAGGCCAACAGCATAAAACCAGGCCCAGAAAACCAGGAACAGACCTGAGTCAACTGAATTAGAGGCAACAGTAGCAATTTCCAGACCTCTCATTTCACAGATGGTAAGGGAGCTGAACAACAGGTCAGAAGGAGATTTAAAGGGGTCTCTTTTGACAGTTGGTCAGAACAAGATTGACAAGAGTCTCTTTGCTGGCACCAGGGGCAGGACATTGTTGAATTGCCTACATTTAGATCTGGGTCACAGTCCTGAGTCTTAGTCCCAGGGCAAGCAGGAGCACTAGCCTAGCATAACTTAAAGCCCCAGAGGAGCAGAAACCCTGGTCACAGTTCCAAGATAGAAAAGAGTGCTTTTGGTCATTCACAAATCAGAGGACAGTACAGGAGTTAAACACACCTTTCCCTATATCATAACACATTGGAATCTCCAAAAGCTTGTATTTCCTCAGAATTACCTCTGAAACAACTACACAAAAAAACCTGAAGCTTCAGACAATGTCCCTCCATTTGAGAAGTACAGCTTCACTTCAGCACAGAGTTAAAAATCAAGAAATAGGCTGGAAAATGAGAAAACAATAGAAAAATATTCTGACCATGGAAAGTTGCTGTGGTGAAAAGGAAGATTGAAATACACACTCAGAAGACAACAAAATAAAAATTTATGCATCCAAAGTCTCAAAGAAAAATATGAATTAGTCTCAGACCATGGAAGAGCTCATAAAGGAATTTAAAAATCAAGTAAGAGAGGTAAATAAGAAATTGGGAAGAGAAATGAGAGTGATTCAAGAAAATCATGAAAAAAAGTCAATGGCTTAAAAAAGAGGCACAAAAAATGCTGAAGAAACAATACCTTTAAAAGCAGAATAGTTCAAATGGTAAAACAAGCACAAAATTCAGTGAAGAGAAGATTGCTTTGCAAAGCAGAATTGGGGGAGCAGAACCAAGATGGCCGAGCAGAAAGATGAACTTGCTGCAGCTCTCCCCTCATAGCCCATACAATACCTGTAAAAAATGACTCTAAACAAATTCTAGAGTAGCAGAAGCCACAAAACAACACAGTAAAAGAGATTTCCAGCCCAAGACAGCCTGGAAGGTTGACAGGAAAGGTCTGTCACACTGGGCTCAGAGCAAAGCACAGTTCAGCAGCATGGACAGAACTGAAGCAGGCTTCAGGCCATGGAATCACTGGCAGCAGCTGCTGTTTCCAGATTTCTCAACCCATGAATGCCAAAGACAGCTTCAAAAGTCAATGAGAAAACTCTTACACAAGAGTGAGAAAGGAACACATACTGACCCCAGCCCCAATCCCAAGGTGGCAGCAGCCACTGCCACAGTATATTCCATTTCAGGAATCCTCAGCCTAAAGACCCTGGGGGAATTGCGCATGTGATCTGGGTCGCAGTCCTCAGAAGCAGTTCTGGTGTAAAGAGGAGCACTGGTATGGTGGAGCTGGTGGTGGCTGTGGAGAGGAAATCCTACTTGCAGATCCAGGGAAGAAAAAAGTACTTGTTGCCCCCAGACCAGAGCACAGGCCAGGAGAGGAGTTTACTTCTTGATTGTGCCACCTTGAGAACTTACAGGTCCCTAGATTATACCCTACATTTGACAAAGGACTCAAAAGTCAAGTAACTAGCTGGAAAAATGCCCAAAAAAAGGGGAAAAATAAGATGATAGAATACTACTTTCTTGGTGAACAGATAGTTTCTTCCATCCTTTCAAATGAGGAAGAACAATGCATACCATCAAAGTAAGACCTAAAAGTAAGGCTTCTGCATTTAAAATATCCAAAAAATCTATTCAATATTCTCAGGCCGTAGAAGAGCTCAAAAAGGATTTTGAAAATCAGGTAAGAGAGGTGGAGGAAAACTTAGGAAGAGAAATGAGAGCAGTGCAAGAAAATCATGTAAAGCAAGTCAACAGCTTACTAAAGGACACCCAAAAAATGCTGAAGAAAATAACACCTTTAAAAATGGACTAACCCAAATGGCCAAAGAAATCCAAAAAGCCAAATGAGGATGAGAATGCTTTAAAAAATAGAATTAGTCACAGGTAAACGAGGTTCAAAAGCTCATTGAATAAAATTCTTCTTTAAAAATTAGAATGGAGCAGATGGAAGCTACTGACTTCATGAGAAACCAAGAAATTATAACACAAAACCTAAAGAATAAAAAAGTAGAAGACAATGTGAAATATCTCATTGGAAAAACAACTAACCTGGAAAATACATCCAGGAGAGATAACTTTAAAATTATTGGTCTGCATAAAAACCACGATCAAATAAAGAACTCTAGATGTCATCTTCCAAGAAACTATCAAGGAAAAGTGTACTGATATTCTAGACACACGAGGTAAAATAGAGATGGAATGAATTCACCACTCACCTTCCGAAAGAGATCTCAAAAGGAAAACTACTAGGAATATTGTAGCCAAATTCCAGAGTTCCCAGGTCAAAGAGAAAATATTAGAAGTAATCAGAAAGAAACAATTGAAGTATTGTGGAAATACAATCTGGATAACACAGGATTTAGCAGTTTCTACACTTAGGGACTGAAGGACTTGGAATATGATATTGCATAGGTCAAATGAGATAGGATTAAAACCAAGAATCACTTACCCAGGAAAACTGAGTATAATGCTTCAGGGGAACAAAATGGAATTTCAATGAAATAGAGGACTTTCAAGCATTTTTGTTAAAAAGACCATAGCTGAATAGATAATTTGACTTTCAAATACAAGAATCAAGAGAAACATGAAAAGGTAAACAGGAAAGAGAAGCCTTAAGGAACTCATTAAAGTTGAACTGCTGACATTCCTACATGTAAAGATATTATTTGTAACTCATGAGATCTTTTACAGCATTAGGGTATTTAGAGGGAATATATATATATACACATGTGTATATATATATACATGTAGGTGCATAAGGGTATGTATGTATGTACATATTATATATGTTTAGGCATGTATATTTACATTTGTGTATGTATATATGTAGACATGTATATATATATTTGTATATGTGTATATAACTGTGTGTAGGTATGTACATATATACATAGACAGGGGGCACATCGTGAGCTGAATATGAAGGGAGAATACCTAAAAAAGTAACATTTACTGTTATGGAATGAACTAGGAGTAAGAGAAAAGAGAGAAGTAGTATAAAGCAAATCATCTCACATACAAGAGGGAAGAAAGACCTCCTACCATGGAGGGGAAGATGGGGGAGATGAAAGGAAATAATTGAGCCTTACCCTCATGAGATTTAGTTTAAGGAGGGAATAACACACACTCAATTGAATATGGAAATCTATTTTACCTTGTAGGAAGGCAAGGGGGAAGGGGATAAGAGAGAGAAAATAATAGAAGGGACAGCAATTTGGGGAAAAAAATAATCAGAAGCAAACACTATTGTGAGAGGACAGGTCAAGGGAAAGAATGGAATAAATGAAGGGCAGCATAGGACAGAAGAAAATATGGTCAGTCTTTTACAACATAAATATTATGGAAGTTCTTTGCATTGTTAAACATGTATGACCTATATTGAATTGCTTGTTTTCTCATTGAAGGTAGGTGGGGAGAGAGCAAGAGAATATGGAACTCAAAGTTTAAGAATGAATGTTAAAAATTGTTTCAGTATACAAATGGAAATTAAGCTACACAGACAATGGAGTATAGAAATCTATTTTGCCCTACAGGAAAGTAGAGGGGAAGGGGGATGGAAGAAGGGTGGTTAGTAGAAGGGAGGACAGACTGGAAAGGGGTGGATGGAGTGTGTGCTGCCCTGGGGTGGGGGTTGGGGAGAGATGGGGAGAAAATTTTGAATTCAAATTTTTGTGGAAGTGAATGCTAAGAACTGAAAAATAAATTAATTATATATTTAAAAAAAAAGAAAAGCAGAATTGACCAAATGGAAAAGGAGGTACAAAAGCTCACTGAAGAAAGTAATTCTTTAAAAGTTAGAATTGGGCAAGTGGAAGCTCACAACTTTATGAGACATCAAAAAACAAAACAAAACCAAAAGAATGAGCAAGTAGAAGACAATACAAAATGTCTCATTGGAAAACTATTGGGCTAGAAAATAGATTTAGGAGAGATGATTTAAGAATCATTGGACTACCTGAAAGTCAGGATCAAAAACATAACCTAGACATCATTTTTCAATAAATAATCAAGGGAAATTTTCCTGATATTCTAAAACCAGAGGGTAAAATAGATATTTAAAGAATCCATCAATAACTTCCTGAAAGAAATCCCAAAATGAATACTCTCACGAATATTGTAGCCAAATTCCAGACTTCCCAGATTAAGAAGAAAATACTGCAGGCAGCCAAAAAGAAACAATTCAAATATTGTGGAACCACAGTCAAAGTAATAAAAGATTTAGCAGTTTCTACATTAAAGCATCAGAAGATTTGGAATATGATATTCCAGATGACAAAAGATCTAGGATTACAAGAAAGAATCAACTACCCAGAAAAATTAAGTATAATCCTTAGGGGAAAAATTGACATTCAAAGAAACAGGGGACTTTCAAGAAATGCTAATGGAAAGACCAGAGCTAAATAGAAAATTTGACCTTCAAATACCAAATATAAAAGAAGCATAAAAAGTCAAATAGAAAAGAGAAATCATAATGGATTTGGTAAGGTTAAACTGTTTATATTCCTACAAGGCAAAACATTTATATCTCCAAAACTTACTAATTATTGGAGCAGTATACAAAATCAGAACACAGAGGTGTGAGTTCAATGTGATGGTGTGATCATTTAAATACAGTTAAGGGAAGAGAAAGAAGAACACACTGGGAGAAGGGGAAAGAGAGAGGTAGGGTAGGATAAATGATCTGACATAAGAGGCCTGAAAGAAATTTTACAGCGGAGGGGAAAATGGGGGAAGTTGGGAGGAGAACACATTCACCTTATTTTCATTGGAAATGATTCTAAGAGGGAATAACATCTACATTCAGTTGGGTGTAGAAAACTGTCTTACCATACAGGAACGTAGGAAGGGAAGGGGATAAGAAAAGGAAAGGTAAGGGTAGAGGTGATAGAAGAGAAGGTAGTTTGGAGGAGGTAAAAGTGAGAAGCAAAACACTTTTGAGAATGGACAGGGTAAAAAGAGAGAGAGAGAGAATGTGTGTGTGTGTGTGTGTGTGTGTGTGTGTGTGAGAGAGAGAGAGAGAGAGAGAGAGAGAGAGAGAAGCATAAATGGGGGGAATAGAATGGAGGAAATAGTTGTTAATCATTACTGTGAAAAAAAAATTACAATGAATTTCTCGGATAAAGACTTCATTTCTCAACTATATAGAAAACTGAGTAAAATTTATAAAAATAAGAGCTATTTCATAATTGATAAATAATCAAAGGTTATGAACAGAAAAATTTCAGACAAAGTAATAGAAGCTATCCATAGTCATCCTGATAAATATCTGATCACTGGATCCTCATGGCTCTGGAGGAGAAATTGAGACTGGTGATCTTATACAGCTCTCACTCACTCAAATCAAAGTCAATTGCAAGTCATGTCATCATTTCTCTGATGTTATGGTCCTCTTCAAAAATGGAAGGCAAACACAACATATGAGTAGAGTGAGCTGTCTGAATGGAGACCCAGCTAGTTCGATAACTCAGCTTATCTTCTCCCTTTCCTCCTCTCCAAAGGAAGGTAAATTTTGATGGGTCAGAAGCTGTCCAATTAACTTGGGGTTTACTGGTTAGATTTTCTTTTTTTCTTTCTTTCTTCCTTTCTTTCTCTTCCTTTCTTTCTTTTTCTTCCTTTTTCTTTCTTTCCCTCCTTCTTTCTTTCTTTCCTTCTTCCTTCCTTCTTTCTTTCTTCCCTCCCTCCCTTCTTTCTTCCTTACTCCCTTCCTTCCTTCCTTCTTTCTCCCTTTCTTTCACAAAGCCTTAAACCCAGTTCACTCTGAAGATTATACTTTGGAGCACAATAGATCTCTACCCAAGCTCTGTTTAATGGCTGTATTTTTAGGCCCTCCTGGCTTAGAGTGAATGTCAATGGTAACTGTTTCTCTTGAAACAGCAACCCTGAGAGGCTTCCCCTGCCAGTTTGATTTTTTTTCTTTATGTCTAATTAAAGGAGCCATCCCTTGACTCACTTCTTAAAGAGGCCTATTCACTGAATGAGCATTACCTCACTCTAAATGAGTACCTGAAAAGGCCTTAAAGGGTCACTGTCTCCCACTGCATCCTGGGTCATCTCCAGTCATTGAAATAAATATGTAGTCACTGGATCCAGATGGCTTTAGAGGAGAAAGTGAGGCTAGTGACCTTACATAGCCCTCTCTCACTAAAATCAAAGTCAACTGCAAGTCATGTCATCATTTCCCTGATGTCATGGGCCTCTTAGAAAACAAGTTATATGAAAAACACAAGTTACATGAGGGAAAAAATCTCTAAATAACTATTGATGAAGGAAATACAAATTAAAGCAACTTTGAGCTACTACCTCACACCTGTCAGATTGACTAATATGACAGAAAAGGTAAAATTAAAATGCTAATGTATTATTGGTGAAGATGTATACTCATTCAACCATTATGGTGAGCAATTTGGGACTATGCCCAAGGGGATATTGACCAAGGAATACTAGGTCTGTATCTCATAGGCATTTAAAAGGAAAGAAAAGTACCTATGTGTACAAAATATTTATATCAGATCTTCTAGTGGTGGCAAAAAATTGGAAATTGAGGGGATGTCCATTAATCGTGAAATTGTTGAACAAATTGTTGTATATAATAGTGATATAATACTACTATGCTTTAAGAAATGATGAGCAGGATACTCTTAGAAAAAAACATGGAAAGATTTACATGAACTGATGCAAAGTGAAATGAGCAGAAGCAGAACAACATAGCAACAGCAATATTGTATGATGATCTACTGTGAATAACTTAGCTATTTGCAGCAATACCTTGATCCACCACAATTCTGGGGGACTTATGATGAAAGGTACTGTACATCTCCAGAAAACGAACTGGTAGAGCTGAACACATTTCAAAGATATTTCTTCTTTTACTTTATTTTTCTTGAGGGCTTTTGTTCTGTGTTTTCTTTCACAGAATGACTTACATGGAAATGTGTTTTGCATGCCTACACATGTTTTACCTGTGTCAAATTTCTTGCCTTCTCAGTGAGGAGGAGAAGGTTGAGAACAAGAGAATTTGGAACTAAAAATTTGAAAAAAAAAAGCATAGAACGTTAAAAAAGTGTTTTTACATGTAATTAAGGAAAAAAATAAAATATTTTTTGAAAAGAATATAATTTACCAGCCTATTCAACTTTTCAAAAAAAAAAAAAAGAAATGAACTTAGTCTGGTTTTGAGGAGTTTTTGATAAAGTCATACTCATTTTTAGACTCTTCACTCTCTAAATCTTCATAAAGCACACTTTTGATGACATATATTAGAATTATTACAGGAATCAAAGTTAAGACCAGTGGCGTATACTTTGAAGAACTCACCTTCTTCTCTTTGTTAAAAATCAAGATATTTAACTCTTCTTGAGTCTCAAGGGCAGTATGCCAGGGTGGATTTGGATTTGGTGTCCATGAAGCCAAGTTCAAATCCCAGTTTTGCAAAATATCATACCTAGGGGTATGCTGCCACTCCATCTTACCAATGAATTCCTCAGACAAGGCCACACCAGGTGTAAAGTACTCTGTGGCTCTACATTCATTCAAAACCAAAGCTCTTGAGCCCCAACTAATGTGTTTATTTTTATCAGACAGAAGATACATTCGTTCAAAGAAAAGGCATGCAGCCAAGTTGAAAAGGTAGTATAATGTCATTAAAAGAGATTCTCCCTATAAACCTGAGAAACCTACAACCATATATGCATACATCATCCGGGAGAAAGAGGAGACATGCAAGATACAAATAGAAAGGATCACATATATGATTTACATGCATATAGCTTAGCTATATACATAGAGGGAACACACATTTGCTAACATGACTAGGACAAATGTGTGGAGAAGAAATATTTACCTCTAACACTGTAGGGCTGCTGCTGTCTTCTGATTTCACTGACTTATTCCTGCCTACTTCCCATTGTATGCTATATATCTTCTTCTAAACATGTCACTAGTCATTGTAAGTCTACTTATTTGTAGATAGTTGTGGAACTTGTTTCTGCTTCCAGGTTGTCACTTCTATTGAAATCTTTAGCTATTGTGCTATCTCCTCTCCTTAGAAAGACTCAGTTCTGCAATAGGCTGTTTCTTCTTCTATAGCTGATTAAGAAAATAGAAACAAATAAAATAATAATAATATTTTAAAATATCATTTATATAGAGCTTATTATGTGCCAGACACTGTGCTAAGTACTTTACAATTTGATCCTCACAGCACCCCTGGGATGTATTATTATCCCCATTTTATAGGTGAGGAACAGAGAGTGACTCATCTAGAGTTACACAGCTAGTAAGTATCTGAGACCATATTTGAACTCAGATCTTTCTGACTTGAGGTCCAGCGCTCTTTCCTCTGTATTACCTAGCTAATTCAGTTTAAATACACTTTTAAAAAGAAAAAAAAATAAATCTCCACAGAGGGAGGAGAGAGAGAAAACTTTCAGAAGAAACTTTCATTTACACACACACACACACACACACACACACACACACACACAAAACTTTGTCATAATCACCAAGTTCTATAGAATCATCAAGCAAGGTCACTTTTAGATAGCTAGTGCCCTTGGGCACAGTTTTTTAAACTTTTTTCCTAATAAATGGAGTTTGCTTCTAGGTCAAAAAGCCCTCCCTAGCTTAGAGCTAGAAATTCATTATGGTTCCCCATTTAATTCCCAACTAGAGATCCTTTGCTTTCAAATTCATTTCAGGCAGTCAAATCATAGGAAACACTAAGAAATAAGTGGTTCTAATACCTTTGCATTATCTTTTCGGCGTTCTAGCATGCATTGTGTCTGCTAGCCAAATGAATCTCAAGCAAGAATGAAAGTTGAACTCAACAATCAAGAATATGATCTCTCCTATATAACCATACCTAAGCTTCATATGGTCACACTACATTAAAGTCTTTTTGGATTTTGAGCCCATCCTTATGTTCATCTATGCCCTTAATGAAGTCACTCTTCTGAAGGTCATTCCCTTCACTGGTAACATAATTGTATGGGTCTACAATTTCTAAAAATCTTT
This sequence comes from Notamacropus eugenii, assembly GCF_028372415.1. Classification (NCBI taxonomy): domain Eukaryota; kingdom Metazoa; phylum Chordata; class Mammalia; order Diprotodontia; family Macropodidae; genus Notamacropus; species Notamacropus eugenii. The sequence continues at coordinate 72,141,988 of NC_092878.1, read as the reverse complement.
TCAGATTAATACTTCTCCATCCTGTTTGTGGATTTTCTTATGTGACTATATCTTAATCTATAAAGCTACTCCCAAACCCCCTTTTATCTGTTTTGTACCTTTTTAAATAAGATTCCCTTCCATCACCCCAGTGAAAAAGGTAAAAGAACAGAGAAGCTTCTGTATCAAGGAAATAATTGGTCTCGCTGAACAGAAAGATGATGGAAGTCTATATGTATTTCCCATAGAACAGTAAAAGCAGCAGAGGAAAACACAAACCTGAAGAAATTTTGGCAAGGAGACATAGCAAACACAGATTGTCCTGGGAGCATTTATGATGATACTAAAAGGAAGACAACAAGTAAACATAAAATGTCACAGATTTGCCAGTATTTCTGTACTTTCCTATTCACATCACTGTAGAGTCAACATATCTGACCCCTGATGTATTATATGAGAAAGTAGAAATGACACTTTAGAATATGCCATCCAGAAAGGTGGCTAAACCTGACTTGTACATTTAAAGTAAAGCATGCCTTGGAAATTTTTATTTTGAATGCATTTAGAGAACAGGATCACAAAGAAAGAAATATTCCAATACTCATATTCCACTGTCTAAATGTGGTGATTGAATTACATGCATAAGTTTTCTATTTCATCTATATATTTTAAGAGCAAATATTGCCCATACTTTGAGTATTTTCATATAAATATATTTAATACAGTGTTTAATTTTTATGCCTCTTCTTTGGTACTGTTTTCTATTAATTATTCTGAGTTCAAATTCAGTTGCAGATATTTTCTAGCTGTGTGACCATGGGCAATTCATTTATACACTATCCAACTCAGTTTCCTCATCTGTAAAGTGGAGATAATAACAGTACCTACCCTACATATTTGCTATGAAGATCATGTGAGATAATATGCAATACAGTAAGCCCTTAATAAGTGTTTGTTCCTCCCCCTTCCTGTCTTCTTGCCACTTATTTCTCTTTTGGAACTGAACTTGCCAGACAGAAAAACGTAGCTAATTTTCCATTTAAATACCTCTTGATCATATTTGTAAGTTTCCAGATAAATAACTTTACATTTGCCCTCATTAGATACATTCCATCCTTGACCAAAGTTTATCATAGCTATTATCTTGTCATATTATTCCATATTTCCAAATTATTCTCTTAACTTTCAATTAGCAAACATATTTTTATATTCTAAAATCATTTTCTCAAATAAGAACTGCCTTTTAGAAATATCATTTTGGAGAATGGATTGGAGTAGGGAAAAACTTTTAGCAGGCACAGCCTTCAGCAGATTAATGCAGTAGTCTAGGCATGAGGTAATGAGGGCCTGGACTGGAGTGGTGGTAGTTTCACAAAAGAAAAAAAGAGAGTATTCACAAAAGTTGAAAAGCTGGAATCAATAGGTTTTGGTAGGTTACACGTGGGGGATAAAGATAGAGAGGAGTCCAGGGTAACTCCTAGGTTATGAGCTTGGGGTCCTTGAAGGATAGTGTTTCCCACTACAGTAACAGAGAAAGTAGGAGGTAGGCAGAGGTTAGAGGAAAAGACAAATTACATTTTGGACATTGAGTTTAAGATGCCCACTGAACATCCAGTCTGAGACATCTGAAAAGTAGTTGGAGAAGTGAGATTGGAGGTGAGCAGAGAGATTGGAGCAGGATAGGTAGATTTGAGAACTATCAGCATAGAGATGGCAATTAAATCCATGGGATCTGATAAGATCAAATAAAGTATAGAAGACAGTTTTTTATAGAGAACAGAAATGGTTGCCATTTATACAGTGAATCTTTTATATATGACTTTTTTCTCTACTATTTCCCAGAAGCCTTCTCACCTTTGGAATGCTCCACCAACTATTTCACCCATTCCTCTATTTGGACAGCTCTTCCCATAACTTTCATTTTGAGGGAGGATCCAGACCAGCCTTGTTTAATCATCTGGACTTCTTTCTCCAAGATGTCTCCCTCTCTCCTCACCAACACACACACACACACACACACACACACACACACACACACACACACACAAACATGCACAGTGCTTTCTCTCATTTTAATGTCTTTCCCCATCATAATGTAAACTCTTTGAAGTCAAGGACTGTCTTTTTTATCTGCTTTCTATTTGTATTCCCAGTAATAACAATACTGCCTGGCCCATAATACACATTCAATAAAGGATTATTGACTTGTCTTGACTAGGTTTAAAATTTAAAAAGCACTCTACATAAATCTTCTCCACTGAACCTCACAATAATCCTATGAAATATCATTATTATCCCCATTTAATATATGAAGAAACTGAGGTAAAGCAAGGTTAAATGATTTGTCCAGAGGAGTGTAAGTGTGTATAGTATAGTGTGATTGTTTTATTTCAATTTTAAATTAACTAGGAGTTAAATTCCATATCTTACCTGTTGATATTCTTGGAATTATAAAGGGAAAAAAAAACAAAAAGAGGATTATTGCAAGGAATGGAAAAACATGGGGATGTATAACTGCTAATTCTGATTATATTAAATTAAAAAGCTTTTGTACAAACAAAACCAACAACCAAGGTTACAAGGAAAGCAGGAAGCTGGGAAATAATCTCTATAGTAAGTATCTCTGATAAAGGCCTCATTTCTCAAATATATAGAGAACTGAGTCAGATTTATAAGAATACAAGCCATTCCCCAATAGATAAATGGTCAAAGGATATGAACAGGCAGTATTCAGATGATATCAAAGCCATCTATAGTTACATGAAGGAGTTTTCTAAATCACTTTTGATTAGAGAAATACAAATTAAAACAACTCTGAGATACCACTTCACACCTATCATATTGGCTAATACAATAAAAAAGAAAAATGATAAATTTTGGAGAGAATGTGGGAAAATTGAGACACTAATGTATTATTGGTGGAGTTGTAAACTGATCCCACCATTCTTGAGAGCAATTAGGAACTATGTCCAAAGGATTATAAAATTGTGCATATGCTTTCATCCAGCAATGCAACTACTAGGTGTGTATCCCAGACATTATAAAAATTATGAAAAATTTTCATGTGTAAAAATATTTATAGATGCTCTTTCTTGTGGTTTTAAAATATTGGTAATTGAGGGAATGCCCATCAGAAGGGGAATGGCTGAATAAGCTATGGTATATGAATGTAATAGAGCACTGTGGTGCAATAAGAAATGATGAATAGTCAGATTTCAGAAAAAACTGGAAAGACTTGTGGAAAGACTGATGCAAAGTGGAATGAGCAGAACCAGGAAAACATTGTAAACAGTATCAGCAACATTGTGTGATGATTGACTATGAATGTCTCATCTCTTCTCAGCAACACAATGATCCAAGACAAGTACAAAGGGTTCACAAAGGAAAATGTTATCCATATCCAGATAAAGAATTAATGGACTGTGAATGCAGATCAAAGCATATTTTTTCACTTATTTTATTCCTGCTCATGTTTTTTTTTTTCTTTTGATCTGTTTCTTCTTTCACAACTGTGATTAATATGGAAATATTTCTACATTTCATAAAGCATATCAAACTGCCTACCATTTTCACATAAGCCTTCCCAGGTTTTTCTGAAACCATATTGTTCATTATTTCTCATAGCACATCTAAGTCTTTTTTTCCTTTTTTGATTTCTTTAAGATACAGACCTAGTAAGGGTACTGCTGGGTCAAATAGTATTACAATTTTATAGACCTTTGGACATAGTTCCAAATGGTTCTCCAGAATGGTTGGACTAATTTACAACTCCACTAACAATGCATTAGGGACCCAATTTTCCATATCCTCTCCAGCATTTACCATTTTTCTTTTCTATCGTGTTAGCCAATATAATAAAGGTGAGATAGTATCTCAGAGTTGTTTTAATTCTCATTTCTCTGGTCAGTGGTGATTTAGATTATTTTTTTCATGTTACTATTGACAGATTTGATTTCTTCTTCTGAAACCTGCCTATTCACGTCCTTTGGCCATTGATCTATTGGAGAATGACTCTCATTTTTATATAGTCGGCTACATCCCCTATATATTTCAGAAATGAGGTCTTCCTCAGAAAAACTTCATGTAAGAATTCCCCTTCCACCAGTTTCTTGTTTTCTTTCTAATTTTGGCAACTTTGGTTTTGTTTGTGTATAAGGTTTTTAATTTCATGTAATCAAAAATATCTATTTTACTTCCTGTAATCTTCTCCATCTCTTGTTTTGTCATAAACTCCTATAGTTATGCATAGATCTGACAGGCATATTTTTCCTTGCTCCTCTAATTTACTTATGATATCACATTTTATGTCTAATTTTTTTTTAATATTTCTGCTTTTCTGCATTTGGCTATGTGATTTTTATCCCCTAATATATGGTCAATTTTTGTGAAGGTTCCATGTAGACTAAGAAAATTATCCTCCTTTCTATTCACATTTAGTTTTCTCCAGAGGTCTATCCTATCTAACTTTTGTAATAGTCTATTCATATCCTTAACATCTTTCTTATTTTATTTTATGCTTACATTTATCTAGTTCTTAGTGTGAAAATTTGAGGTTTCCCATTAGTATAGTTTTACTCTCTATTTCCTCTTGAAATTCATTTAGTTTTTTCTTTAAGAATTTCGATGCTAAGTCATTTGGTACATATCTGTTTTATATTGGTATTAGTTCACTGCCCATGGTATCTTTTAGCAAACGCAGTTTCCATCCTTTGCTTTTGCTGTTTGAGATCATAATTGCTACACCTGTCTTTCTTATTTCAGCTTAAGCATAAAAGATTCTTCTTTATTTCCCACTCTGTTTTTGTGTCTATTTCAAGTAAACCAAAACATATTGTTGGATTGTGATTTCTAATCCATTCTTCCATGTGTATTCATTTTATGAATGAGTTTGTCCCATTCACATTCAAAGTTGTGATTACTAACTGAATTTCCCTCCTTCCTGTTTCTCTCTCTCTCTCTCCCTCTCTCTCTCTCTCTCTTTCTCTCTCTCTCTCTCTCTCCCCCTCTTTCTCTCTGTCTCCTCTCTTCTCTCTCTCTTGTCCTCTAAAGTCTGTTTTGCTTCTGAAAATGACCTTTTCTTATCCGCTATCCCTTTTATCACCACCCCCTTACTTTCTGCCTCCTACTTCCCCATTGGATAAAATAGGTTTCTAATTGAGGATATGTACAAACACACACACACACACACACACACACACACACACACACACACACACACACACACACACACACACACACATGGATATAGATACCGATATCTCTATTCCCTGCTCATTCTACCCATGTTCAGGTTATAACACCCCATCCTACCATCATCACCCCTACAGACCCTAAAATCTCGTCTTAGAATATTTTCCCTCCTACTTTCCAGTTATATGAGTGTGACACATCCTTCCATGACTTATTGAAATCTTACTTTTATTTAATAATTATAATCTTCAGTAATTTGTCCTGCCTCTGAGCACTTCCTGTTGACAATACTCATATAATTTTGAATCAGAAGGAGTCTTAAATGTAATCTATTCCAACCTCATCAGGAACATATCTAATGCAGGATTATCCCCTCTGCTCTAATAATATTTTGTATTTATATAATTTTCAGGTATGCAAAATACTTTTCTCACAGTAACCCTTTGAAACAGGCAATGTGGGTAATAGTCTTCTCATTTTTTAAATGAAGAAACAGTTTTAAGGACTTCAGACTTCCTTATCATCATAGAACTTATTAGTGCCAAAGTCAAGATTCAAACCCATGTCTTCTAGTACTAAATCTGCTACTCTTTCCACCATATCAGATTACCTCTCTCTTCCAGAAACCTCTGCTTGAACCTCTCCCAGAGACTTCACTAGTTCATAAGACAACAGACTCTATTATAAGACACCTCTAATAATTGGAAAGTTCTTTCTTATACCAAACTGAACATCAACCAGCACTAGCCCTGCTACATAGAACAACAAAAATTATGTTTCATAATATTCCAAAGACTCCAAATAGGAGAAATACAAATACCACTTAGAACCTATTTCCTCCTCATGCTTGAGAATTATTTCTTGTTACTAAGTTTAATATGTGCACTCTTCCACATAGAGCAATTTTAGTTTACATGTATGCATATCTTGCCTACATGAATGTTACAAATTCCACACAATGTTATTGTATTATATTGCTTTCAATAATTTTATTGTGTCCATCCTTCATTTTGGAAGAGGAACATGACATCAGAAATGATGACATGACTTGCACTTGACTTTGTTTTGAGTGAGGGAGGAATGAAATAATTTTATACTAGCTATATGGATATATGCTAATGTTAATAGTACTAGCAACAATAACAATAGCTTGATCATTAGTGATTTATGGCTATATCTTCATACATATATATTTGTGAGTGTGCATGTGCTTATGTGTGCACATGTGTGTGTGTGCATGTGCGTGTGTAGGAGGAGGAGACAGGGGAAAAGAAGTTTTGAGCTCCTGGTACCTTATATATTTATGTATATGGAGACTAGATGATAATTTGTTGCCTATGTTGTAGAGAGAATTCCTGGTCAGTTATTAGTCCCTCCCAAAGTCTCTCCTAACTCTAGAATTGTATAACTGTTATCTCACTTCATATTCACAATCATTTAGGGAGATAAGCCATGCAAGTATTTATGTATGGAAGGAAACTGAAACCCAGAGAGGTTGACTAGCCCAAAGTGTCATGGTTAATACGTGGCAGTGCTGGTACTCATACCCAGTTGTTTGACTATAAATCCAATGTCATGCCTAGCACATCACATTCTAAAAAAAAAAAATTGGTTTCATGAAACATCTGTAAGTGTTGAAATTCTAGCATTTACTAGGGAGCTGGGTGGCACAGTGGATAGAGTACCTGTACAGGAATCAGGTAGATGTCTTCCTGAGTCCAAATCAGACTTCCAATACTTACTAGTTGTGTGACCCTGGGAAAGTCATTTAACCCTGTTTGCCTTGGTTTTCTCATCTCTAAAATGATCTCAAGAAGAAAATGGCAAGACACTCCAGTGTCCTTACCAAGAAAATCCCAAATGGGGTAAGGAAGAGTCAGATATTACTGAAAAATGACTGAACAAGTCCGTAATTTAAATCCTTCACAATGTCCTTCTTTTTTTTGTGTTGATATCAGTGGAGATGGGGAAAAGTTAATTTATATGACATATCTTTGTCTCTCCTAAATCTTAGCAATAGCAGTGTCCTGGTCTCTGTTACACATTTCAAAAGATAAGTGCCAAATTGTCCCACAGCTCATAAATATCAAAATTTTCATTTTACAAATGAAAACAACAATTGCAAACAGAGTAATGATAAGCACAAAGGAGGTCAAGATGGGTAAAGTTGATAGTCTCTAGGCAGGAAGGTGCTATTGAAAGATAGAGGGTATGTACATACAAAACTAAACTAGGAATTGGAAGTCTGAAATTACAGTCTTTTGCCAGCTCCCTAAGTAATCCTGGTAAAATCTCTTCAATTCTGTAAATTCTCATTTTCTCACTTTTAAAATGAATTGACTAGAGTTGAAATAATATCAAGATTCACATTTATATAAATGATTTAGGATTTCCTAAGCACTTTACTTACAATGAGACTATAAGTTTGCTAATATAAGTATTATTAAGGTCATTTGATAGATTAAGACACTGAAAAGAATTGTTACTTGCCCCAAATCAATTTCTCTCTCTGTCTCTGTCTCTGTCTCTGTCTCTCTCTCTCTCACATACACACACACACACACACACACACACACACACACACACACACAAACAAACATAAACACACACTCCTAACACATTGTAAAACCAGTCTTCAAACTCAGGTTCTCCAACTCCAAAAACTGACTTTTTGCATATTGCCACTGTAAATTCTATTATTGTATTGCTTTGTGGAAATGGAAGGATCCTGAAGTGTATGACTTCCTTTGCCCTATGACCCCAAATCTCTCTTCTAACAAGATAGTGTTGGCTAATGACATTGTTTTGGTGAGTCCTTTGCTGAGGTCCAGCAATTCTGACCAGTATTCCAATGCATCTATGATCTCAGCAAATGTCAATACTTCATGAATAATGCAGGTCACAATCTATTGATGCTTGTCTCTCTAGGAAAACTGAGAGTTTACATCTTTCTGTAAATATACACTTCTAATAATAGGTCAGAAATATATTACTGTCAATCCTTGTTAACTCGGCTTCCTGAAACAGGAAGATTTGAGGGTGAGATATCATATGACATACAATGATATAGATTGCAGAGGGACAGACCTCTATTTCCACTCATCTGACCTATAAGGGTTTTGCAACTATGTAAAGTATCAAATTAAAAGAGCAAAAAAAATATTCTACTTGTGTGGGCAGTGATTCATAGCCACATAGCATCATCAAAAGAATATTTCTGTTAAAAAAAATTTTTCAGGGAGAAAAAAAATATCTTACCTACCAGCTCTCTACATAACTACCATAGTCTAGACAAATAACCATTCTTCACTTTATTTTTATGTGTATTGGTTGTCTCTTATTCAGGAAGTTTTACAAGGTTTATTTCTTATGTAATTGACATAATGTCATCCATAAGCAATAATCTCTATAGAACCCCTCCATCAATAGAGAATTCTTCTTTCATTTGGACTTTTTGCTGGATCTGCACTGGTAGATGCAAACACCTGGAAACTTCCGGGCTTGTGTAAGAATATGTGCTTGTTATTGTCTTTTGTGTTTATTTTCAGTTTCAATTTTTTGCCTCCCACAATGCCCTTGCCCACTCATTGAGAAGGGAAGAAATAAGATATCCATCATGTATGTGTTTATGGATGGATGAATGTATGTGTATAGTCATGCAAAATATATTTCCACATTAGCCATGATATGTTTTTGCTTTTTAAGCAAAAAAATAACTTTAAAATATTCTTCAATCTGCACTCAAAGTCTGTCTGGAGCAAATACCTCCAAATTTTATTTTATTTTTTTCCCTTTTTTTAAAACTTATTTATTCAACTTTTAACACTCATTTTCACAAAATTTTGGGTTCCAAATTTTCTCCCCATTTGTCCCCACCCCCACCCCAAAACGCTGAGCATTCTAATTGCCACTATCACCAATCTGCCCTCTCTTCTATCATCCCTCCCTTCCCTTATCCCCATCTTTTCTTTTGTCCTGTAGGTCAAGATAACTTTCTATACGCCTTTACCTGTATTTCTTATTTCCTAGTGGCAAGAACAGTGCTCGACAGTTGTTCCTAAAACTTTGAGATCCAACTTCTCTTCATCCCTCCCTCCCCACCCATTCCCTTTGGGAAGGCAAGCAATTCAATATAGGCCAGATCTGTGTAATTTTGCAGATGACTTCCATAATAGTCGCGTTGTGTAAGACTAACTATATTTCCCTCCATCCTGTCCTGCCCTCCATTGTTTCTATTCTCTCTTTTGATCCTGTCCCTCCCCAAGAGTGTTGACTTCAAATTGCTCCCTCCCCCCCATGCCCTCCCTTTCATCATCCCCCCCACCCTGCTTATCCCCTTCTCCCCCACTTTCCTGTATTGTAAGACAGGTTTTCATACCAAAATGAGTGTGCATTTTATTCCTTCCTTTAGTCGAATGTGATGAGAATAAGCTTCACGTTTTTTCTCTCACCTCCCCTCTTTTTCCCTCCACTAAAAAGTCTTTTGCTTGCCTCTTTTATGAGAGATAATTTTCCCATTCCATTTCTCCCTTTCTCCTCCCAATATATTTCTTTCTCACCACTTCATTTCATTTTTTTAAGATATGATCCCATCCTATTCAATTCACTCTGTGTTGTGTGTGTGTGTGTGTGTGTGTATGTATGTATGTAATCCCACCCACTACCCAGATACAGAAAAGTTTCAAGAGTTACAAATATTGTCTTTCCATGTAGGAATGTAAACAGTTCAACTTTACTAAGTCCCTTGTGACTTTTCTTTGCTGTGTACCTTTTCACACTTCTCTTCATTCTTGTGTTTGAAAGTCAAATTTTCTTTTCAGCTCTGGTCTTTTCATCAAGAATACTTGAAAGTCCTCGATTTCATTGAAAGACCATTTTTTTCCCCTGAAGTATTATATTCAGTTTTGCTGGGAAGGTGATTCTTGGTTTTAGTCCTAGTTCCTTTGACTTCTGGAATATCCTATTCTATGCCCTTCAATCCCTTAATGTAGAAGCTGCTAGATCTTACGTTATCCTGATTGTATTTCCACAGTACTTGAATTGTTTCTTTCTAGCTGCTTGCAATATTTTCTCCTTGACCAAGGAACTCTGGAATTTGGCCACAATGTTCCTAGGAGTTTCTCTTTTTGGATCTCTTTCAGGTGACGATCAGTGGATTCCTTGAATACTTATTTTGCCCTCTGGTTCTAGAATCTCAGGGCAGTTTTCCTTGATAATTTCATCAAAGATGATGTCTAGGCTCTTTTTTTGATCATGGCTTTCAGGTAGTCCCATAATTTTTAAGTTGTCTCTCCTGGATCTATTTTCCAGGTCAGTTGTTTTTCCAATGAGTTATTTCACATTATCTTCCATTTTTTTTCATTCTTTTGGTTTTGTTTTGTGATTTCTTGGTTTCTCATAAAGTCATTAGCCTCCATCTGCTCCATTCTAATTTTGAAAGAACTATTTTCTTCAGTGAGCTTTTGAACCTCCTTTTCCATTTGGCTAATTCTGCTTTTTAAAGCATTCTTCTCCTCATTGGCTTTTTGAACCTCTTTTGCCAATTGAGTTAGCCTATTTTTCAAGGTGTTATTTTCCTGAGCATTTTTTTGGGTCTCCTTTAGCAGGGTGTTGACCTGCTTTTCCTGCTTTTCTTGCATCTCTCTCATTTCTCTTCCCAGTTTTTCCTCCACCTCTCTAACTTGATTTTCAAAATCCTTTTTGATCTCTTCCATGGCCTGAGCCCATTGAATATTAATTATGGATGCTTGGGATACAGGAGCCTTGATGTTTAGTTCTTTCCCTGATGGTAAGCATTGTTCTTCCTCATAAAAAAGCGTGGGAGGAGATATCTGTTCACCAAGAAAGTAACCTTCTATTGTCTTATTTTTTTTTTCCCTTTTCTGGGCATTTTCTCAGCCAGTGACTTGACTTCTGAGTTTCCTTTCCACACCCACCTGGCCTCCACATTGGCCCAGTTAGCACTTAGGGGCTGAGATTCAAATGCTGCTTCCCAGCCTCAGGGCTTTTGGCGGGGGTGGTGCTGCTATTCAGTGTGAGATTAAGTTCAGGTGCTCTGGTCGGGGTAGGGCCACCACACGGGGCTCAGTTCCCTCAGGGGGTTTATGCAGAGACCTTCAACAATGGATCTGAGCTCCTGCCTGCTTTGGGAGCCGTTGTCCACTGCCGCTTCTGCTGCTGCCTCCCGAGGGGACCTGAGTTATGGGGACACCCAGCTCCCCTCTCCATGAGCCAAAAAGCCCCTCTGACTGACCTTTGGCACCTGTGGGTGGAGGGACCTGTGCTGCTGCTGGAGATTCTGTCCCTGAAGCCTGCTCAGATCCACTCCTCTCGGGTCTCCATGGCCAAGGCAGGGCTGTGCTCTGCTCTGGGTCTGGTTCACATCGCACCTTTCGGGTCAGTTTTTCAGGTCTCTCTAGAAAAGAAATCTTCTCTGCTCCATTTTTCTATGGCTTCTGCTACTCAAAATTTGTTGGTGGTTCTTCTTTACAGGTATTTTATGGGCTGTGGGTTCGGAGCTAGCATATGTGTATCTTTCTGCTCTGCCATCTTGGCTCCTCCCTCCTACCTCCAAATTTTAAATCTTATTTAATAACACAATAATTTATCACTGTAAATCATAGATTAATATAATCTCTGATGACTCACAACTGCAGGATATCCAAACAGCAATAACTAGACATGTGATAGGTACAGACTACAACATATTTTTAAGGAAGCAGAAGAGAAGAAATTGCTACAGGAATGGATTGCTGGAAAGGAGAGGTGGGTTGTTTATGTAGTGAGAACAAGGAATAACAGATGGATGGCCCATTTGCTTCACTGGGAGTCACATGATTTTAAGAGCTCTAGAAGATATTCTCCCAGACGTTGGTGGGTGCCCTAGATTGGATTTATGAGAATGTATACATGGGTTCAAAATTTAACATTAGATTGTAATCTGTGCCACTGGCAGAAACCAAAATATGAAAGAAGGGAATAAGTTCCTTTACAAATTGAAACAGATCAGTGAAACCTAGTCAAAATAATTTGAGGCTTCCTCATTGAGAAAAGCGTCAGGTGCTAACATGCAGCTGACAGGAACACTGACTCCAACATAAAAAGGATAACATTTTGAAGAGAGGAGAGCAAGCCACACAGGCAATGAGCTTATTCAGTTTATTGCTTCTCAGAACTCCTTAAGGATACAAAAAGAACAACATGATACAGTGGAAAGATCTGTGTGGTCTTGGACAAATCACTAAACCTCTCTAACCTTTAATTTTCTGATATGTAAAATGAGAAGATTGGACTTGACCTTCTCCAGGGCTCCTGCCAGCTTTAAATTCCATAAGTATATCTATAACTATATATGTGTATGAATGTGTGTAGACACACATATACATAAATACATGTATATACATAGACATGTATCCCACATGATGAACTAAAAGTTCTGGTCTCCTTCATCATCAGAATGATTATTTGAAAAACAAGAAAGGGCAAAGAGAGCAAAAAGAAATAGTTGATATTCTCGAAGGAGAAATAAAATCACCTCTAAATATATTTTGCAGGCTCAGAAACTTGTCGATTCTAAGGAATAAGATGATTTCACAGCCAGGAGCACCTCTAATAAAAACCAGTTCATCAGAATCCTCAGGTGAGCATGTTATCTCTCCTCTTTTGGCCTTCCAGGACGGAACCATTTTCCAGGAAGCCAGCTGTTAAGCTAGAAGAGTAGTTTATTAACTGTAACCTTGCAATCCCTTTGCTTTAATAATTTGGCAGTGTAATTAAATTCTAGTAGTTACATCTTGGGGAAAGAAATGAAGATGGGATTGGTACCATTTAGGTCAAGCAGCTGGCAAACACTGGGCCTGGAAACAAGTGGATATTTCATGTTGGTTATGTTAGTACTCAGAGTCCCAGTTAAATATATTCCATAAGAAGTTACAGCCTGTTTAAAGGTAGAAAGCTTCTTCACCTGCTTCCCTGAGATAAGATGTAATATATTTTTAATGTACACTTTTTATCTTTCCTTGGCAGTAAAGATGGCTCACAAACGATATTCAAGCCAGAAGGCAAGCAAAGCTAATAGGCCTGATTTGTAGACAGCATATGGACCCCCAGGTTCATCCTAATTCATTCTTTCTTCTTCTATTGCCTAAAGATTTTCAAACGTTGAAGTGGGAGTGGTGGCTTCCAGAATTAGGTCTTAAAAACTGTGCTCCAATTTGTACTACACTGCTGTTAATGACAAGGTATATTTCCAACATCTGGTAACAGTGCTTACTATGATTGTAACAAGAATACATCAAATGCACCTCCAACAAATTCGTGTTATATTAAAATTAGGGAATTTTAAAGCTGCCTCTGATAGATACTATTACTAATGGTGATATTATACTTTAAAGCCAATCCTTTTAAAACAGTTGGAGACTCAATGGAAAAAGCTTGAAAGAGAGATGCCCATATACATATACAAATAAGTACACATATGTGTATGTGTATAAAAATGTGTATGAATATACATTATTATGTATATACATGCAACATGGTACATTTTTATGGCATATGTACCTGTGAAGTACAGTTGATTTCATATATGTGTGCCTATAAACACATATACACACAAACATAAAAGCATAAATTGTGTGTGCATGCATTTACATACATGTACACATATATACACACATCAAGGCACATGTGTTTCTGTGTGTAAGTGTTAAATGCAGTTGATTTTATATGTGTGTATCTATACATATAATGTATTCATAGATACAAATGTACACATACACACTATACACAAATATATAATTATAGTTGTATGTGTATGTCTATAGGTACATAGCATAAACAAATATACATGTTTATGTATATGTGTGTATGAATATGGTGTGTATCTATCATTTATATATGTATGTTTAGATATAAATGATATGCATACGTATTTAGATGTTTGCATATTTGTATATATAGATATATAAATACAAAGAGATAGATCTGTATCTATTTAGATATTTAATAAGGGGGATATCTATCTCTGTCTCTGTCTATCTATCATCTATCTATTCATCTATTCTACAAAGGGGACCAAAAGTGAGACATCTAGGGTTCATTACAGAGGAGGAATGCAATGAAACACACACTTTGATATTATTTCTAAAAGTACATAATATAATGAACTAAAACCACAATTCATTGTGATTCCAAATTCAATTCAGCAAATATTAACAGTTTGTATAGGCAAGTAAGAGTGCTGGATGCTAGCAACATCATGCTTTGCTGTTTCACAAAGGTGTCAAACAATACAATTCCTGCTTTCAAGGAGATTATGTTCCAACTGAGAGGAAGTGACAACTGTGCAAGTAGTTAGTAATGAAGGTGCAAATAAGATAGGAGTGTTGTTGAGTGGGGAGGCAGTATCCAGATGAAATAAACAATTTAAGAAAGGAGAAATCACTTTCAGTTTTGCACCAGAAACAAGGAGGATAATTATAGGATTTCTGGAGTTTGTGGTAGAAGAGAAAGAGAAAGAGGTAGAGGTCATCACAGGTAGAGGGAATAGTAGTGATTGACTTGTGAGTTTCTATTGTGTACACAATCAAATGCACTTCACAACAACAATATAGGGTAGAGTTGGCTAGACAATAGGTCATCTGACAAAGATCTACAGGAGAGAGGATTCTGGGAAGATAATGAATTAGATAAGAAAATTCCATGCTCTCCAGATTTCCTCCATAGACAAGGTAAAATAGTTCAGCAAATAGAGTAGCAAAAATAAACAAGAATTGCAAAACAGTCATCACCTTGAGGCAATTGAAGAAGATCCCAAGAAACATCTCAGGATGGAGGTTCAGCTCAAGTGAAGTTTAAATATCTCTAGGTTAGTTCCACTAAACAGTAAGCAGCGAGTCCTGGAGGAAGCTGGGTTGGGAGGGAGTCTCAATATCAGTCACAGGAATTTTCAGCTCCTGGACAGTGTGGGGAGTTGGGTGTTTAAGTAGGGGAAGATTAAGGGAGCATCTGTTGACAAAGGACACCAGGCCCAGATGTGCTGCCAAGGCACAGTCCTGGGCATGAAAGAACCAGCATATGCCAGATGAGTACAGAAGGTGTGGGGTAGGATCATTGCTGACTGTAGCTTTTACAGGAAATCTGAATTCTTGTTCTTAGTCCAGACCAGAAAGGAGAACTGAAAGTCATAACTACTGGAGGGATTATGAGGTAACAAGAACATTTCAGCATGGTATACCAGGGAGCCCTAGCTGTGGCTTGGAGCATAAAAGGAGTACAAAGGGTTGGGCACAGGACAAAGCCCAAAAAAAGTAACAGCAAGGTTAGAGGTGATTATAATAAGAAACTGCTAAAAAAATTATTTAAATGATCAGGCAAAGAAGAAGGAACCCAACCATAGATAGTTACTATGGGAAGAGAGAAGACCAGAGTTCATCTTCAGAGGACAATACTGAAGCAAAAAACAAACAACAAAAAAAACCCTCTCCTACCTCAAAGAGCAATGTCAAATAGTCATCTGCCCAAAAGAATTCTTAGAAGAACTCAAAAAAGACTTCAAAAATCAAACAATAGAGATTAAAGAATTTTTGGAAATTAGAACAGTAGTTTGAACTTCTGGGAGTCAAAATAGTGGAGTAAACTGTAAGTGCTCTCACCCTCCCCTTGTTCATCTTGAAAAACAAAGAGAATATTTCCCAAAGAAAAAATCTGGAATAGAGGAATCAGCAGAAGGAGCACAGCAGTCTCTCAGCTTGGGAGACTAGGAAGATCAGCAAGTATAGTACCTCTTGCTATGGCTGAAGGGAACCAGTGTGGTTCCTGAGGTATCCCAGCAAACCTCACCTCAGTGGAGCAGGAGGAAATCCTGAGCCACATTGGGGTGAAGCCCATAAGTGCCAAAACCAGGACCCCAGGTGTGCCTTAGTACAGCCAGGGGAATTGGGTAAACACCAGTACAAATGGGGGTTCACCAGCCACTGAGCTTGCCTGTACTCGAGCTGAGCCCCAGGGAAGGAAGAGAACTATTATAGTTAGACCACCCCTCCACCACACCTCATGCAGTGAATTTCAGTGTAATCCTGGGGAAACTCAGAAAACTAAATCTGCTCTTTGCAATGGCACACACCAGCCTGCTCAACCCTGTAAGCTGGAGCATTATATTTAGCTTCTAGTTGAAAGAACCAGAGGCCACAACACACAAAACCAGTAACCAAGCCTCAAACACTCAGTGCAAGAAACATGGTACAGAGCCCCTTGTGCAACAGAAGCAGAGATCCACTTTAAAAGCTAGAAAAAAGGTAATCACCATGAGCAAAAAGCAAATCAGAAAAGCCAAGACCATAGAATCTTACTATGGAGACAGAAGACCAATATATGAATTCATAAGGGGAGAGCACTGTCAATATACCCACATCTGAAACCTTAAAAGGGAATATGAACTGGTCTAAAGCCCTAAAAGCGTTCTTGGAAGAGCTCAAGAAGGATTTTAAAAGCCAAATTAGAGAGATTGATAGAAGAAAAAATGGACAATGATTTTAAGACTACAGTTGCCAGAAAGGAAAAAGAATTCACAGGAAAGAACAGCTCCAAAAGTAAAATTGGCCAAACGGATAGGGAAGCACAAAACCTAACTGGGAAAATTAGACAAATGGAAAAGGAAATACAAAAGCTAACTGAAGAAAACAATATATTAAAAATTAAAACTGGACAAGTAGAAGCTAATGACTTCATGAGACATCACCAATCAGTCAAACAAAATCTAAAGAATGAAAAAAAATAGAAGAAAATGTAAAATAACTCATTGGAAAAACAACTGACCTGGAAGACAGATCTAGGAAAGAAAACCTAAGAATTATTGTCCTTAAGGCCATATGAAAAAAAAAAAGAGCCTGGACAATATTTTCCAAGAATTCATCAAGGAAACCTACCCTAAGGTCCAAGATCCAGAGGTCAAAATTGTCATTGAAAAAAATCTACTGACTACCCCCTGACAGAGGTCCCAAATGGAAAACATCAAGGAATATTGTTGCCAAACTGGATGACTATCAAGTTAAGGAGAAAATATTGCAAGCAGCCAGAAGGAAACAATTCAAATATCAAGAATCTATAGTCAAGATCACACAGGACCTTGCAGCTTCTACATTAAAAGATTGGAGAGAATGGAATATATTATTCCATAAGGCAAAAAAGACTACAACCAAGGATCAATTATCCATAAAAATTGAGCATAACATTTCAGGAAAGGAGATGGATATTCAATGAAATAAGGGATTTCCAGACCCTCTGATGAAAGGGCCAGACTTCAATAGAAAATTTTGATCTTCAAATACAAGACTCAAGAGAGGCATAAAAAGGTAAAGAGGGACAAAAAAAAAACCCCTTGTTATTAAATATAGACAAACTGTTTACATCCCTATATGGGAATATGATACTTGCTAATATTGAGAAATGCATATTCATTATGACATTTAAAAGGAATACACAGAGATAGAGGGAGTGGATATAAATTAATTGATGCAATGATAAAAATATAATTAAAGGCTCTAAATGGATTGTAATGGGAGAAGAGAAAAGGAGGAGAACAAAAAGGGTAAATTACATCACAGGAAGAGGAACAAAAACATATTATAAGAAAGGGAAAGAGGGAAAGGGATATGAACATTGTTTGAGCTTTACTCTCATTAGATTTGGTTCAAGGAGGGAACAAACATGCACAGTTAAGTACAGAAATATAACTTGCCCTACAGGGAGTAGGAGGTGAAAAGGGAAAGAAAAGCGAGGAGTATTGAAAGGGAGGGAATAAGTAGTAAAAGAAAGGTGAAATGAAATGGAGGGAGCTGATAGAAAGGAGGGAAGTCTGAGGGAGAAGATGCTCAAAAATTACAACTCTATTGTGGAGAAGAAGGGAGAACTAAAAGCATAAATGAGGGAGGGGGGATAGGATAGAGAGAAAGACATAGATAGTAATCATAACTGCGAATGTGAATGGAATGAACTCTCCCTTAAAATGGAGGTGGATAGCAGAATGTATTAGAAATCATAATCCAACAATATGCTGTTTACAAGAAACATATTTGAAACAAGGGAATACACACAGGGTAAAGACAAAAGGTTGGAGCAGAATATATTATGCTTCAGATGACGTAAAAAAGGCAGGCATAGTAATCCTAATCTCATAAAAATCAAAAGCAAAAATAGATCTAATCCAAAGATTATATATCCTGTTACAAAGGCAATGAAATAATATTACTAAACATATATGCACCAAGTGGTATACCATTTAAATTATTAGAGAAGTTAAGGGAATTACAGGGGAAAAAAGGACATCAAAACTATTCTATTTGGGGACCTCAACCTCCCCCCTCTGAACCTGATAAATCTAACCTCAAAATAAACAAGAAAGAAATTAAGGAAGTGAATAGAATTCTGGATAAGGTGGATATGATAGACATCTGGAGAAAACTGAATGGGGATAGAAAGAAATACACCACTTTCTCAGTGGTACATGGCACATACACAAAAATTGACCGTGTACTAAGGCATAAAATCCTCGTAATCCAATGCAGAAAGGTAGAGATAGCCAATGCATCCTTTTCAGATCATAAGGGAATAAAAATTATATGTAATAAAAGGCCATGGAAAGATAGACAAAAAATTAATTGGAACCACATAATGTAATCCTAAAGAATGAGTGGGGCAAACAACAAATCATAAAAACAATCAATAACTTCATTCAAGAGAATGACAATAATGAGACAACCTACCAAAACTTTTGGTATGAGGTGAAAGCAGTTCTTAGGGGAGGTTTTATATCTCTGAATGCTTACATGAACAAAATAGAGAAAGAGGAGATCAATGAATTGGGCAAGAAACTGAAAAAAGCTAGAAAAAGAACAAATTGAAAATCCCCAATTCAATATCAAATTAGAAATACTAAAAAAACAAAGGAGAGATTAATAAAATTGAAACTAAAAATACTATTAAAGTAATAAATAAAACTGAGAGTTGGTTTTATGAAAAAACAATAAAATTGATAAACCTTTGCTCAATTTGATTTAAAAGTTTATCAAAATTTATCAAAAATGAAAAGGGTGAACTCACCTCCAATTAAGAGGAAATTAAAACAATAATTGAAAATTGCTTTGCCCAATTCTCTCTCTCTCTCTCTCTCTCTCTCTCTCTCTCTCTCTCTCTCTCTCTCTCTCTCTCTCTCTTTCTCTGTATGTGTCTGTGTATATGTGTGTGTGTGTGTGTATGTATGGATGCATGCATGCATGAGTGTATGTATGTATGTGTTAACTGCCCTGATTAACAGAAGTAAAATACTTAAATAACCACATCTCAGGAAAAGAAATTGAACAAGACATCATTGAACTCCCTAGGAAAAAATCTCTGGGGCCAGATGAATTTACAAGTGAATTTTATCAAACATGTAAACAACAGTTAATTCCAATACCATATAGACTATTTGGGGAAATTAGTGAAATCCTACCAAATTATTTTTATGATACAAATATGGTTCTTATATCTGAACCGGGAAGAGCCAAAACAGAGAAAGAAAATTATAGACCAATTTCCTAATGAATATTGAAATAAAAATTTTAAATAAGATATTATATATATGTATATTATATTAGATAGAAGATGTTAGCAACTTATCACAACAATAATGCACTATGATCAAGTATGATTTCTACCAAGAATGCAGGGTTGGTTCACTATTTGGAAAACTATCAGCGTTATTGATCATAACAAAAACAGAAACCATATGATTATTTCAATAGGTACAGAAAAAGTTTTTAACAAAATACAACACCCATTCCTATTGAAAACACTGGAAAGCATAGGAATAAATGGCTCCTTCTTTGAAATAATGAGTCTCTACCTAAAACCAGCAGCAAACAATATATGTAATGGTGATAAGCTAGATGCTGTTCCAATAAGAATTGGGGGTGAAATGAGGATGTCCATTATCACCACTGTTATTCAATATGGTACTCGAAATCTTAGCTTTACCAATAAGAGAAGAAAAAGAAATTGAAGGAACTAAAACAGGCAAAGAAGAAGTTACTGGAAAATTATTTTTTAGAGCTAGAAAAAATATCAAAATTCATCAAAAAGAACAAAAGGTCCACAATATCAAGGAAATTAATGAAAAGAAATGCTATGGAAGGTAGCTTAGCCATATCAGATCTCAAATTATATTATAAAGCAAGAGTCTGTAAACACCACTTGGTACTGGCTAAGAAATAGAAGGGTAGATCAGTGGAATACATTAAGTACACAAGACACAGTAGTCAATTATTGTAGCAGTGTACTGTTTGGTAAGCCCAAGTATCCCAACTTCTGTGATAAAAACTCACTGTTTGACAAAAACTCACTGTTTGGAAAAACTGGAAAATAGTATGGTGAAAACTGGGCATAGTCCAATGCCTGACACTATACATCAGAATAAAGTCCAAATGGGTGCACAATCTAGGTATAAAGACTGATACTATAAACAAATTAGAGGAGCAAGGAATAGTTTATTAGTTAGGTTGGTGGAGAGTGAAGAAATTTGTAACCAAACAAGACCTAGAGAACATTGTCAAATGTCAGATGGATAATTTTGATTACATTAAATTGAAAAGATATGCACAAACAAAGCCAACGCAACCATGATTAGGAGGGAACCAGAAAACTGGGAAAGAATTTTTACAACTAATGTCTCTGATAAAGGCCTCATTTCTATAATATATAGAGAACTGAGTCAGATTTACAATAATACAAATCATTCCCCACTTAATAAATGATCAAGGACATGAACAGGCAGTTTTCATAGTCATATGAAAAAAAAATACCCTAAATCACTATTGATTAGAGAATTGCAAATGAAAACAACCCTGATGTATCACATCACACCTATCAGATTGGCTAACATGGCAAAACAGGAAGATGATAAATATTGGAGAAAATGTGGCAGAGTTAGAACACTAATTCATTGTTGGGGGAGCTGTGAGCTCATCCAACCATTCTGGAGAGCAAGTTGGAACTATGCCCAAAGGGCTATAACAATGTGTATACCGTTTGGCCCAGCAATACAACTTCTTGGACTGAATTCCAAAGAGATCATAAAAATGGGAAAAGGACCCACATGTACAAAAATATTTATAGCACCTTTTTTTGTGGTGACCAAGAACTAGAAATCAAGGGAATACCCATCAATTGGGGAATGGTTGAACAAGTTGTGGTATATTGATGTAATGCAATAGTATTGTGCTATAAGAAATGATGAACAGGTTGACTTCAGAAAAACTTGGAAAGATTTATATGAACTGATGCTGTGAAATGAGCAGAACCAGGAGAATATTATACACAGTAGCAGCTACAGTGTGCAAAGACTGTTTCTGATAGACTTAGACTTTCACTGCAATGCAAGGACCTAAAACATTTTACAGGACTCTTGATGCAAATGCCATCCACATCCAGAGAAAGGACTATAAAGTCAGAACACAGAATGAAGCAAACTATCATCTCTTTTGTTATGTTTTGGTTTAGTTTGTTTTTTCTCATGGTTTCTCTCATTTGTTTTTAATTCTTCTGTGCCACATGACTAGTATGAAAATGTGTTTAATAAGAATGTATGTATAGAACCCATATAAGATTGCATGCAATATTCCACAGGGTGAGAGAGCGAGGGTGTGAAAATTTAAAACATATGGAAGTTACTGTTGAAAACTGAAAACAAATAAATTAATAACAAAAAAATAATTAAAAATTACTTAAGAACAATACAAGAAAAACAAGAAGAGGAAAGGTGATCAACAGAAAAAGGAGATCAAGAATCTTAAGGATGAGTATGACTTCTTGAAAACTTAAATTGGGCAAGGGGAGTGAAGTTATAAGAGATCAAGAATTAACCAAACAAAATATAAAGAATCAAAAAACAGAAAAGAATGAGAAACTTCTCTTAAGAAAAACAACTGATGTGGAAAACAGATAAAGAAGAAAAAAATATAAGAATAACCAGACTACCTGAAATATATCACAAAAAAGAATATTGATATGATAATACAAGAAATAATTAAAGTCCTGAAGTTTTAGAACCAGAGACCAAACTAGAAATCGAAAAAAATCCTATAGAAACAGAAAAGTGATCCTTGGAGAAAAACCTACAGGAATATCATAGCCAAATTCCCAAACTCCCAGGTTAAGGAGAAAATATTATGAGCAACAATAAAAAAATGCAAATATGGTGGAGCCACAATTAGAATTACACAACACTTAACAACAGTTACTCTAAAAGACTGCAAGTCTTGGAACTGTAAATATTGAAGAGCAAAAGGACTGGAGTTATAGCAGGAAATATCATATCCAGCAGAGGCAGCTAGGTGGTGCAGTTGATAGAGCACCAGTGCAGGAGTCAGGAGAACCTGAGTTCAAATATCACCTCAGACACTTGACACTCACTAGCTGTGTGACCTTGGGAAAGTCACTTAATCCCAATTGCCTCATCCTGGGTCATCTCCAGTCATCCTGATAAATATCTGGTCACTGCATTCAGATGGCTCTGGAGGAGAAGTGAATCTGGTGACCTGCACAACCCTACCTCACTCAAAACAAAGTCAAGTGCAAGTCATGTCACGATTTCTCTGATGGTATGGTCTTCTTCAGCAATGAAGGATGAACACATACACGTACCCAGCATCATCCAGTATAATGATGAATAAAAAAATAATTGATATTCAATGAATTGACAGACTTTCAGAATTTTATTGCCAAAAGATCAGAACTTAATAGAAAATTTGACATATAAAATCCAAGAGAAATATAAGGTAAACATCAAAGACTAATTACAAGGGACTCAATAAGGACAAACTGTTTACTTTTTATACATGGAAATGTAAACTGTATGACTAAGATAGTGAGGTAGAGCTGAGAATGATGTGATTTGAAAAAGTAAAATGAAAGAGGAAAAGGTAAAAAGAGTGATTATCTTATATAAATGAGGTGTGAGAGAAGGAACTGATACAGATGAATTAAATAAGGGAAAGGATGGATAGTTCTAGAATCCTAGCCTAATCAAGAATAGGTCAAACAGAGAAAAATACAGACAGACAGACAGACAGACAGATAGATAGATAGATAGATAGATAGATAGATAGATAGATAGATAGATAGATATAGATATAGATATATAAAATAATATAGCAGGTTTCTAAATTTCAAAATTAAGAGGGTAAAGAAATAGGATGGAGGGGAATGTCAAGGGAGGGATCCTTAAAGGTGGGGTAAATTAAGGAATAGGAAGGCAAAGTAGCAGATAGAAGTAAAACAGAGCAGTGAAGAGAAATAGGAATAGAGTGAGAAGCTTAGTGAGGAAAATAGGAATGAGGAAAATATACAACAAGTAACTATAGTTTAGAATGTGAATGGGATCAATTTACCTACAAAATGGAAGTGATAGCAGATTAAAAATTTGAATTGAACAGTATGTTGCTTTCAGGAAATGCTATAAAAAAGAGATACACATAAACATAAAATAAACATCAGGAATAGACTTTATTATACTAAAAAAGGAGGGATAGTAATCGTGATCTCAGAAAACATTAAAGCTAAAATTATATTAAATCGAGAGAGAAAAATAAGGAAACTATACCATGTGTCAGTCATATTAATCAATAATTTTCGACTACACAAAATAACTAGTTGGTATAAAAAATGAGAGCATACTTGCCAAAGCAGATACAGGAATTATATCAATATAAACACAAAACATCTATTATATAAACTTAGATCTAAATAATTGAAGTAATATTTATTGTGCATGGGTCAGCAAAGCTAATATAATTTTGGAGAAAAACCCTACAAGTTTGCCTAACTAATCTACTAATGTAATGCTATCCCAATTAAATAACTTAAAAAATTATCTTACTGAGTCAGAAATAATAATAGCAGGATTCATTTGGAACAACAGAGGTTCAGGAATTTCAAGGAAACCAGGTGGGAAAGATGTGAAGGAACTAGATTCAGCAGTGTTATATACATACATATGTATCCATAACTTACACATATACACTCAGACCTGTATGTATAAGACCATATTATGCTTCTCACTTGTCATCTGTTTCCCCGAAGGTGAATAGCATCTCCCTTCATTAGTTCAAGTTTTACCATATTTTTCTAAACACTGTCTCTCCAGTTCATCATTTCCTGCACCACAACAATATTGCTACCTAACCACATTCTATCTGGGAGGTTATCCATGACAGTCCCCATCCCCAAATTTATGCATTCTCTCTATTCTTGGCTTTGTAGATTTTATTTATACAGGAAACATTTTAATTTAAAATTATCAAAATTATCTATTGTGTACTTCAACCATGCACTCATCTTCTGCAATCCTAGTGTAGCCCACTCTTTGGGGCCACTCTTCTAAGCTGGATTTGCATTTATAGATCAGCTCCTAAGGCAAGGGCTTGACTACTCTCACGATGCTAGGAAGACATTCTAAAGGGATAGTACTATTATTATGATAATAGCCAAAGGATGATGATATTGATGATGATGATGATGACGGCAACCCTGTACGTAGCAGCTCCTGGGATCTCATTAGTGAGTTCCAATTAGCAAACAGCAATAGGTTTAATTAGCTTTTATGAAAAGGTATTTACTAAGATAATATTAAATTAAGGTTAGTTTGTATGAAATAATCTCAAAATCCTAGTGCTCATTTTCCCACAAATGCACAATAGAATTCATGAGAAATGTGGGTTTAAAGTTAGAATACAATGGTAGTGAGATACACATGGAAGATACACATCTGACAAAAAAGTGATCTACAACAGTGGGTATTGGAAGTCTTTTCTTAATACCATACCTAGTACTCCTCTCCACCATGAAGTGTCATGCTTTTACCAGCAGCCTCTTTTCCTTGGTGACTGTCTTTCCTCTTCTGTCAACACTAGGCATCCTTCTCCATTGCTGATTGAATAGAATATTTCCTAATGGTTCAGCCTTTGATAACATGGTCACTGGGGAGGACTCATATACTTTTTTCACTCATCCTTACTTTTGACCTCTGTTACAGGTGAAAGGGTTTTCTACTTCAAGTTTTTATAGTTCTATGGACTCGAAAGATATTCCAAAAAGAAGGATATTTCAACTATAATTATTCTTCATTCACAAACATCATAATTAAATGTGTCCTTTTCTCCTTTTCCTATTATTTTAAAATTGTGTCTCCTTGTTTTTCTATTTTTTTTTCCAATCTTTGGATTTTGTTCAAATATTTATCTTCTTGTGGAGTCATTCAGATGTGTTTACTCTATCTTATTTTTCAGGAATCTCATGTTTAGGGAAGGTTATGCACTTTCTATTCTAAGCTATTTATTCTCCTTTCACTTTCTTTTTCTTCACGAACTTTCATTTCTAATTTCATTTTTTAGGTTTTGTTTCAGCAGCTACATACTAATCACTATTTTAGTCCTTGTAGTTAATTTATTTTTCTCTCTTTCTCTCTAAAATTCTACTTGAACTTGTTGTGGGGTTACATTCTTCTGGTTTTACCTCAGGCTTCTTTATTTTTAACCATATAGTATTTTTTCATTGTGTTCAGTGCCTTTCATTCATGTATATTTTCACCCTCATTTTATGGATTGGAATTATTTTATCAGCTCAGGTACCTCTGTCTCTCTTGGATATGTTGGGTAGGACTTCTTTGCTTCCACCACAGCTACTTGTCAGTTTGGGATGGGCTGTATAGTATTAGGTCCCATACTCATCCTCTGACTTTTTTTCTTTCTCCTGGTGAGACACCAGTCTCAGACCTTCTCCACAACCTTTCTGGCACTAGGAGGTCTGAATTGGCCTTGTTGTCTCCAGTGTCTCCCAGTGCTTAGGTGAGTGTATGTCTAGTTCCTACTTCCCTGTACAATGACCTTTCACAGCTGACAGGTCAGGATCAGGATCTGATTTCAGGCCCCAAATTATTGGCACTAGCACTGGCTTACAATATCCATGTTTAGAGCACTGGCCGACTTCAGAGCCATATCTGCTTCTAATACCTTCTAATACAGGATTTCATGATAGATTCCTAGGTAAGAGATTTTTTATCTTCCCCAGATTGGCTTTTCTATCAGCAAATGTTTAACAACTGACTCTCTAGAGGGAAAATGTGCTCATGATATGCTTTCAATTTTAATTTGCATTATTAACATTTTCTCCATCATTTTAATCTAGAAAATCAGTGCAACAATAAATCAAACCTTCATTTGTATTGTTTGTTGATTTCAAGGTATACAAATACTCATGGAAAATTCAACAATCTACTTTTGAGAGACAATTCAAATTGACTCCAACACCTGCTTGTCCTTTTTTTGGCCAACTTTTTTGAGTAAAATTCTGAACTGGATGGAGGAGCTTATTTCACTTTAGAAAACTATTTGCTATTAGTCTTTACAGAAATATTTAATGATGATACTTGGACCAGGTAGATATAATAAAAATGATTATTTTATTAATTTAAATATTTAGTAATGTGGTAATCAAATTATTAATACAATAGTTCACATAATTAGAAAAAAATTAAAACAATTTATTTGAAAGAACAAAAAGTATGTATTATCTCAAGAGAAATCACATGAAAAAGAACAAATGAAGAGAGTATTATAATCAAAGTGATTTATTACTGGTTAAAAATCATAAAGGTACCACAGCAGAAAAGTCTGGACAAGTAATAAATAGAAACTATTTGAAGTGACAGACCAGTGTCTGATATGCCCAAGTATATGTATAGGTGGTGTGAAGACTCCCTTTTTTGTTAAGAACTGACAAGAAAACTAGATAGTAGTTTGGCAGAAATTAGATTTTTGCCAATGTCTTATGCTAGATACCACAATAAGATCAAATGGACACATGGACTAATTATTAGAAGCAGGGGCCTTCTGGTAAATGCTTACCTGGTTTTCTGAAGGCAAAAAAAGGTAGGCATGATGTGCTTTTAAATTTAATCTTCATTACTAACCTTTTCTCTGTCACCTTCTCGTGTCTATACAATCAACAAAATAATGTCAAGCCCTGATGTATAATGTTTTCTTTTTTCCAAGGTGGAAATGCTCACACTGAAAATTTAACATATAACTCTTGCCAACTGGTTCAAGCTAGCTCCAGCATACCCTTGAATTTAAGCATTATATTATTAATTATTTTTTAATTAGAAAAGAGCAAGATGAACTTCTGGGAGTCAAGATGGCAGACTAAACAGGAAATTGCTATAACTCTCCCATATTCATCTCCAAACAATCATAAAATAGAGTTCCCCAAAAAGTCCTGGAGCAGCAGAACCAGAAAACAACATCAGATGAAGCAATCTTTTAGTTTAAGAATCTTGGAAGGTCAGCAGGAAATATCTGTCTCACTTGGGTAAAGGGGAAGTGCCATCCAGGAAAAGAAGTGTCTGAGCAAGCCAACAGCAAGTCCCACCTCAGCAAACGAGGGGAAGATCCTGAGTCCCAGTGCTGCGGAAATTGAGGGGATGCCCATCAATTGAGAAATGTCTAAGCAATATGTGGTATATGAATACAATGGAATATTATTTCACAATAAGAAATGATAAACAAACCCATTTCAGAAAAACCTGGAAAGACTTGTAAGAAGTGATGCAAAATGAAATGAACAGAATCAGGAAAACGCTCTACAAGGTATCAACAATATTGTGTGATGATCCATTATGAATGATTCAGATCTTTTCATCAGTGTGATGATCCAAGAGAAGTATAAAGGACTTAGGAAGGAAAACACTATCCACATCCATATAAAGAAGTGATGGACTCTGAATGCAGATCAAAGCATATTTTTTTATTTACTTTATTTTTATTTTTTCTCTTTTTATCCATTTCTTCTTTCAAAACTGTGACTAATATGGAAATATGTTTTACATAATTGCACATATATAGCCTATGTCAAATTGCCTACCATTTTAGGACGAGGGGAGGGAGGAAGGGAAGAAGAGATGAAGAAAAATTTGGAACTCAATATCTTGTAAAAATGAATGTAAAAATTGTCTTGACATGTAATTGGGAAAAAAATGAGATACTATGTTTAAAAATAAAAATAAAGAAAGAAAAGAAAGAAAAGAACAAGGGGTAACTTTCACAACTTTGGCGAATGGGGGAAAAGGATAATTTCCAAACAAAGAGAAAATATCAAAAGAGACAAAAGTAGTTATTTTGATTACGTAAAATTAAAAGGATCACACAAAAACAAAATCAAGAAAAATAAAACAAGAGAAGTGATAGATATTTTAAAATATTTACACCAAATAGTGATAAGTATCTGATAGCCAAGATATTTAGAGAATTGACACAAATATAAAACACCATAAAAGAGCCATTCCTTGACAATTAAGAGGGCAAATATATGTGAATAAATTATTTACAAAAGAATTTTAAGACATAAATGGCAATTTGGGAACATATTCCAAATAACTGGAAGTTTTCAAATGCATAGGTATTTGTTCTCACAATGTGCCTATGAAATGTAACAAGTATAGAACACAGCACAGCAAAAAATAAAAGGTGAAGTAACCTATTGAAAGAAAATTTATAGCTGAATCAATAATAAATCCAGGTGTCCATCTCTCAAGACTTGACTTCCTATACTCTAATAAGAAAAAACAAAAGAATGTCCAATATTGCTCCCCTTAGGCCTACATTTCCATTCTGTAATTTTAGCAAGCAATGTAGAATTTGGCTACAACAGAATGTCCTCCAAATAGAACCCTAAGAACCCCATGCTAAGCTTTGCTAACAATTTTTCTCCTAATCTCTGGTGAATGCAGTTCAACCAGGTTTCCAAGTTATCCAGGGCATGCTATTTTATTAATCAACTCTAGTATGGTACAGTGAAAAGAATGGAGTTATAGGAACTGAGTTCAACTTCTTCCCCCTGACATTTTTTATTTGGTTGATCTTGTGCAAGTCATTTAATCTCCTTGGCATTCAGTTTTCCCATCTGCATTATGAGGGGCTAATCCTAAATATCCTTTGAGGTTCCTTTTAGGTCTAAATCTATTATCGTATCAGCATATGAGATTCATCACTTGTTTACTTTAGGGAATAACTTCTCATCTCTAAATGGCAAGTTGCTTGCATGCATTTACATTTGCATCCTTGGATGACTGGATAGACATATATAAACATATAGCACTGTGGAACAATAGCTGTGCCAGAATTATTCTGACTTCTTAGGATAACTTTTTGCTAAAAATTCTGTATTTGTGGAACCCATGCAAACTCTAATCAATCTTATCCCAACTCTCATACTCATAAATGAGTTTGAGTGGCTACATATTTCCTCAGGGTGCCAAGTGTACCCCTGAGGGGTCAGGAGCAAGTCTCTAATGACATGGGTTCAAGGTACCACTGGTTTGCTTCCCTTCAGGATTACCAGTTGAGAATCAATTCAGTCAGCTAGTCTTAAACAGCTTTTAAATACGAGCATTTACTATGATGGTACAATAGGTACAAAACATTCCCACTTCCTGTGATGGCAATTAAATTGCTACTTTTGTTTACTGAAAGTGCCTCTGATTGAATAATGTGTTTAAAGAAAATCTTTCCTACCCATTGATGGTCTTGCCCATTATTGGAAGCTTTATTGGAGGAGTTGTTTTGTAGGAGGGTCAGAAATAACTTTTGTTTTTTCTATTGAGGCACTGGGTCAGAGGATTATGACCTCTGGCTCTAAAAAGTGTATAAATACTCTGAGGGTGAGGTTTTACTTTGGGGCTTAGTTTTTGTAAGAAGGTTTGAGTGCTAGACTAGGACTATGGGAAGTTGCTTTAAGGAGCCCCCTGGTTTTGAAAACCCAGATGCCAATGCTTCCCTCTCTGGTACCTATGGTCAGACAGTTGATGTCAGGCAGAGGAAGTCATGTCTGTTGACTTTTTGATTTCTCTGTATTTTCTTTGAAGTTCAGGGTGCTGACACCCCTGAACTAGATGAATGATACATGTGCTTGATTAAAAGTGATTGTTAACCCCTCAAAAGTTGTCTTTCCTTTTATAAATGCAGATCTAAGATCCTGAGATAGCAGGCCCCCCTGTGTATGTTGGGGTGCTTACTGTTACACTCCATCAAAATATCTGTGATATATTTCTCCATAAGTATACATAGTCCAAAGGAAAATAGTCTCAAGTTTTAAAAGCATATGTGGCAAAGAAGGAATAATAATTTGGTTACTGGAATTCCTTTTCTCCCATTTGCTTCACAAGCTCTCATCAAGCTTAGAGAATCTGCAACAATTCTGGTCCTTGGCTCCCAATGCACATGCTGGTACCAGCTGACACAGGCACAACATTTAGGAGACTGATGAGATGATGGAATTTTATACATCCTTTAGATCATTGTAAAGCTAGAGCATCCTTTGGTCAAAGGGGAAAAGGAGCACAGGGGAGACACACTGAAGTCAAGTCCTCCTCCTGCCCACCCCTAACTCATCCAGCCAGGAAGTTCCTCCTCAGCCCTCAGTGGAGGACTAGAAAGTCACATTTCCTCTAGAAAGTCATATTTGCTCCAGTTTCCTGAATTTAAACCATTCTTAATTCACTTAACAATTTATAGATAATCCCTTGGGTGTGATCTTTTTGGGGGCCTATCAGAACACAATTTTTGCTTGACCTCTTTCTGGTTTGTATGCCTTTTTCACACTTAGTCAATGGTGTTTTGATTGAGTGAGTTACATATTTCCTCACCAAATTAAGACATCAAAGCTAAAATGTAGAGGGGGTAGTATGCAACAATTTGCATATGGATTTGTGGATAGAGTTTATCAAAATCTCAAAATATCTAAGTCATTAAAAATATCCAAATTTTTAACAAGAAGCATAGGATTAAGTTTGGTTATTTGCTTCTCTGCACTTGTATTAATGTACTGTCTTCACAGTTACCAATCACAACTCTAGCTTCAGCCCTAGCAGGAGACTTAGGTCAATGGTCTTTGTTTTTCTCTAACTGTTTCAAAATTAAAAGCAACTTCCTTTCACAATATGGAATATACTATTCCCTAAAGGATGACTGGGGAAGGAGTGAAAATTCCATGGTTTCAGAGATTCCAGATCTTTGCAGGTATTATCATGATTAAAGGCCAAAAACTGTCTATCTTATTCCCTTTCCCTGTTAGAAACAACTGGAAATATTTGGAAGGGAGAAAATGTTCAGAAGAGTAAAAGGTCAAGGTATGTTCAGTTGTGTGTGTACATTTTTTTTTTTAAAAATCCTTCTTTGTCTCTTTCTTCTGTACAGTTTATTTCTGAATTCTTACATACTTCTTCGAAAAGCAATTGAGAGAAGAGCTTAGCTGCTATAATTCTGCTCATAAATAGAAAAAGAATGCAGCAAAGTGACTGGTTAGTGATCTTCAGGGCCCTTTCTCTTTTTTAGGTTGTGTTTTACAGCCTTCCCTACCTTCATCAATGGAGAATTTTTTTTTAATTATATAAACTAAAGAGAGTTACGAAGGAAAAGATTTTTGGCTAAATGTGCATCCTCCAAAAAAACCATTGCCACAGTGGATTTTCCTCAAAAATTGAAACTCAGTCATTTGGAAACTATTGGGTAGGTTTTTTTCCCCTCAATAACATACTACTGTGGGAAAATTAGGGTAAGGGGGAAAGGAAGGACTATAGTTTTCAAGACAGCCAGTTCTCATTCAAAATATTTGCCCCAGTAAAATCTTTTGCCCTGCTAAGTGTTACACTTCTGTAAAGAGATTTCCCCAAGCAAAGCAATATGGTTCCATTACCAATTCCAGAAATTAATTCATTCAATAATCGTTTATTGAGCATATGATTTGTGCCAGACTGTGCAAGGCATGGTCATACACAAACAACAGTTTATAATTGCATTTAGAATCACAGATATTGCTGGAACACATTCTGTCCATCCTTTTGTTTTAGAGCTTCTGAGACACTGTATGACTTTCTTAAATTGCAGACAGCTGATGAAGAACATTTAATTTTATTTTAACTGACTGTTGATCTGTTATCTGAAGAAAAACACAAAAGCTGGTGTGCTTTTAGTCTGCAATGAGAGTGGCAGTGTCTAGCATTGAAAGGTGATCTGTCAGAAGTTCACAGTTTCTGATGTGAGCATGTCCCTCATTCTTCAATATTGAAATGGTTCTGTTTGTTGGTGATTGTTAAGTTTACAATGAAAAATGAAATTTTAATTAAAGAAAAAAAATCTATTTTCCTTTAGCCAAGACATCATTGAAGTTTGTTTTTTAGGAAACTTTTTTCTAAGTAGCTGAGAGACAACAGAATAAAACCCAACAAACAACTCTCCCAAAAAATCAGAAGCAAAGCATCTTTTTTGATTATTCAGAACACTTTTGGAAAACATAATTTCCTCTGCCTTTTATTTCCCTTAATGCTAGCAATCAGATGGTCATTGAACAGCATTATATTTGTGGCTGAATTTATGAAATAATATTGAATAATTTTATCATATGTAAGAGTGAAATCTTTAAGACTGCATTTTGTTCTCCTAAGTCAGATACTGCATTTTTCAATAGTAACAAGCAATAAACACAGTGGGATCTTTTATTTTCTGAATTTTTGGCAATTGTTAAAAAAAAAAAATTAAAATAAGATCTGAATTGTTGCCAAGAATCATTTGTAAAAGTTTGCCCATTCCTTTTTAATATATTTAACAAAGATACCTTCAATATATGTCTAGATCATCCTCATATAGATTTCCAGAAAGATAAGAACAAAGGCATATGGGTTGGTAATTATGGATAACCTCTCAATACCATGTCTGGGGTAGTAATATTGTTCATAATTTTTTCCACAGTTTTTTCAAAATCATCTCTTTCCTGCATAGAGGAAGGAAGTTTTGATTCCCTTCCCTCTTCCCTCTTCCTCTCCCACTCTTGTTGACATGGTAAAAAAAAAAAAAAAGATATTGACACCCAATGATCCCATTGCAAATTATTAACATCTCTTTCTCTCTCTCTCTTTTTTCTCACTCTGTGTCTCTCTGCTTCTCTCTCTGTCTCTCTCTGCCTCGCTCTCTCTCATTTTCTAAACTCTTTCTTTCTTTTTTTCCTCTTCTCCCATCCATAAATTACCATGCTTTAGGGGACTTAGATAGTTAAGCCTTGGAGAAAGCCAGAATTCAGAAATGTGTATGAATGGAAGCAGAAGCCAGTAGTTGGGGAAGAGAATCCATCTCTTCACATCTTTGGAGGAAAGAGAAGATTTTTTTTTTCTCTCCTCTCTTCCCCATTTCCCATTCACCCCCACCTCCTCCATACCATCAACCATAGCATTTAGCAACAAAGGTACTCATCCAGAGGGAGATATTCCATACAGATGTTGGAAGGTTAGTTCAGGACGCAGTTGAGAGATTGGGGACACATATTCCAGATGAACATGAATATATAGGAGCCAGTTTCCAGGAAAGGGACTATGACTACAGAAAAGACAGGTGATTTTTGACTCAAAACATAGCTAACTAGGTAGCTCTGGCAATGCATCCTTGGTTTTCAGAGAGGACTGTATAATACCAGAAAGAATTCTGAGGCCCATCTATGCCAAGAGATTGCATAGCTTTGACTGCATACATTCCTCACCATGTACTTCACTATTCTAAATTTTTGTCCACTCTTCTCACTGGGTGCTATGTGTATGTATGGGAAAATGTACTCTAGGTTTATGAAGGTAGAATATTTTGTAGCTACTATTCATTTTCTTAAATAATAGTTTATTCTTCCCTAATTACATCTTAAAACAATTTTTAACATTTAAGTTCTGAGTTCCAAATTCTATCCCTCTCTAGGGATATAAACTAGAAAGAAGTCAACCAGGAATTGTGTTCTGATAGGCTCAAAAAAAGATCACACCCAAGGGATTATCTATAAATTGCTAAGTAGATTGAGAATGCTTTAAATCCCAGAAACTGGAGCAAATACTACTCTCTAGAGCAATGTGACTTTCTAGTCCATCACTCCCCTGTGCTCCCTTTCCCTCTTCCTGAGACAGTTAGCAATCTAATATAGGTTATACAAATGTAATAATGTAAAAACTTTTCTATATTAGTCATTTTGTACAAGAAAACTTGAACAACAGCAAGGAAGAATTAAAAAAAGGAAAATGAAAAATAGTATGCTTCAGTCTGTATTCAGATAATATCAGTTCTTTCTCTGGAGGTGGATACCATGTTTCATTATGTGTCATTTGGGATTGTCTTGGATCATTATATTGCTGTGAATAGCTGTCGTTCCCAATTCTTCATCATACAGTATTGTTGTTATTGTAGACAATGTGCATCAGTTCATGTAAGCCTTTCCAGGTTTTTCTAAAATCATCCTGCTTGTCACTTCTCATAGCAAAATAATAATACTCTGTCACAATTATATACCACAATTTGTTGAGCCATTCCCCAGTTGATGAGCATTCCTTCAATTTCCAGTTATCAGCCATCACAAAAAGAGCTATATAGCTATTGGTCTTAAAATGTCATTTTAACAAACACCTTTGTTATGAGCTAATTATTTCTATTTAATGGCTTACTATTAATTTAAACAGCAGTAGTAGTAATTTGGAGAGTACTATGCACCCTCTGAGAATCCAAATTTTTAGTGTGAGTATAAATTGGTAAGAGTTCCTGAAGAGGTGTCACATGGCAAATAGTAAAATGAAGGGAAGGAGTTAGATTATATCACCTCTAAGGCCTCCTCTAGATCTAGATCTCTGACCCTATGAGCTCTCCAAGCTTTCAAAACTTTGTTACCTCCAGAATCAATTTCCCCTGAGTGTCTTTGGTCCAGTTCAGTCATATTTTTTTTCTAATTTCTTATATACTGAGACTGAATTGTTAAGAGTTCAAATGTGGAGATTATACTGTCACTGATAATAACAATATATTATTTTAAAAATGCTTCAAAATTTATCCCATTTCATTTACTTCTGTTTTTTGGCCTTCCAGTTCCATGCATACCTTTAGATATGAATGTAGGAATAGAAAGAATTTATCTTCAGATTATTATATGATTTTGGGCAGACCATTTAACTTCCTTGGGCCTCAACTTCCTCATCTGTAAAATGAAAAGATTAAAAGAAATGGACTCAGATTTCTTCTAGCTCTCCCTTCATTATCTCATTATTTGTCTACATGTTTAATTTTTTAGTTATCCTTTCCACATCATGGGGATTAAGGGTAGAGTGCCTCTATAATCTGGAAAATCCACATAAAATTTTTGACCCTCCCTTCATACCATGGAAGAAGTCTGAACTACTGTGGTATTAAAAGATAAAATATAGTGATACTATACAATACTATACATATATTCTATGCCTTTGTGAGTTCTAAACTTTTATGTGTTGTCAGCTGGCCCTCGCATGTCATCTGTGGTTTCAAAAAATTCTCCTGCCCAAATTCCCATTTAATCTCTTATTCTAAGCCTTGACATATTGAAACTGTAACCACAACGGGGAAAGTTGTGATGTGGAAGGGATAACTGTAGTCTTTTTTTGAGAGTAGGGTTAGTTAGATGGCTAGATAGTGGATAGAGTGCTGGTCCTGAATTCAGGAAGATCCGAGTCCAAATCCAGTCTCAGACACTAGCTGTGTCACCCTAGGCAAGTCACTTAACCTTTGTTTCCCTCGGTTTTCTCATCTGCAAAATAAGGATAATAACAGAACTTCTTCCCATTGTTGTTGTGAGCATCAAATGTGATAATCATTGTAAAGCACAGAGCCAGGCAAATAGGAAGTGCTTCACAGATGTCAGCTTTTATTATCAGTAGTGTTTTATTATTTTTGAAGTTTCTTTTCCCAGTAAATCAGAAGCCCCTGGAGGACAGAGTCTGTTTTCTTTTTTTTTTTAATCCCTAGAGACTAGACTATCCCAGGACACATAGTAGGTGCTTAATCAATGCTTGCTGAATTGGATTGAAGTCTGATAAGGGTTCCACCACAGCAACCTATTATTTTCTATTTGTTAAGATAAAGGAAACTTTATTTTCTGTGATGGTGTTCTATCTTCATCCATCCAGTATCTTCCAACTCTCTTTTTAGGAGAATACAGTCATCATTGCATCATTGCAAACACTGCCATGTTTGATTACTGCGTAATTCAGTTATGCTTAAATGCTTTCCTTTTATTGTAAAGGAAAGATCACTGAGTGGGTTGGGGTTGCTATATCTGGAAATGTCTGTATTGAAAAATTACAAAGGTATCAATGAAATGTCATTTATTCAAAAAATAATCTATTTATCATACGTACTATGGCTTCTGAATAGATTTCACACCTTTCACCTCTGTTCTTTCTTAAACTTAAGTTTTAGTTTCTGGCATACTTTTCACCATAGTCTTTTGCACCAATCTTTGCATTATCAAGGGACAAAATATGTGTACATTTGATTTGGAGAATCTTGTCAAATGTCCCCCTTTCCTTCAGGAGTCATTTATTCTTGCAACATAACACATAAATGCAATTATCCTCATGATGTTTGTTGTTTATGCCCATAAGTACTAGAAAATATGACTGAATGATGCAGTTTGATCAGATCAGACACCTTTTCCCATGGGAAGAAGGACAAAAAGATAGAAACAGCTGGAATGACTTCATGAATATAGACCCTGTAATGATAAAGGACTTCTACCAATCCTGTCGTATATCCTTATCAAGATTGCTCATTATCGGAATAATCAAAAATTGCTTAGGTTGTGACCAGCATACATGGGTACATTTGGAAAAAACAAAACAAAACAAAACAAAGCCCTAGCTAGCATTAACCTCTTGAGTATAAAATAGTACCATCATGACTTTTCAGTGCAAACCTTTGGTTTTGGAGAGAGTTATTTTTTTTCTATAACTGCTATTTATGTTGCTTTACCTTTCTGGAAAAATGATTTTTAAAAAATAAGCAACTTAGAGGAGAGAAGAGATGATTGCGATATGTATACTTGTACCCTTTATGTATGTAACATTAGTGGTTTGTATTACAACCCATGATAACCCCCTTCTTCTCCAACTCTAGATCACCCGGAATGTGGGAAGGTGTATCTCAGGTACCTCCAAACAAACACTCATACCATATAACCTCATCACATTAATTCTAAACCATCAATATGATGTGCAAAGTTGAACTGTCTCCTCCCACCTTCCAAAGTTCCCTATTACTATCAAAAATACCACTATTCTTCCAAATCCCCTATGCCCACAAGCTAGACGAAGTCTTCAACTCTTCTGTCTCTGTCTCTCTGTATGTCTCTGTCTCTATATCTCTGTCTCTGTCTCTCTGTCTCTCTGTCTCTCGTCTCTGTCTCTCTGTCTCTCTCTGTCTGTCTCTCTGTCTCTCTCTGTCTGTCTCTCTGTCTCTGTCTCTGTCTCTCTTTCTCTCTCTCTCTTTCTCTCTGTCTCTGTCTCTCTTTCTCTCTCTCTCTCTCTCTCTCTCTCTCTCTCTCTCTCTCTCTCTCTCTCTCTCTCTCTCTCTCTCTCTCTCTCTCTTTCTCTCTCTTTCACTAATGCATACTTCCACCTTGAAACAGGAGCTCATTGCCTCACAACAGCTGGCTGGTTAATCTGTCTGCCATAAATCTCTTCCCATTCCAGTTCAACCTCCACTCAGACATCAAAGTGATTTCTTTAAAACACAGTTTAGATCTTGTTGTCCAATAATTAAGGAACTCCAGGGGCTCCCTCTCACTTCCAGGATCAAATTGTTTTTTTTTTTTGTTTGGCACTAGAACCCCTTCATAACCTCTCCCTCCCCCCCCCCATCACTATTGCCTCTTTAATTGTCTTACACTTTGTACTCTCCCAAATAAGATATTCTGTCTCCTATCTCCAGACTCTATGCATTGTCACTGGACGCTATCCACCATGCCTGGAATTCTCTCTTTTCTCTTCTCTGCCTCTTAGCTTCCTGAATTCCTTGAAATCTCAGCTAAAATCTTTCCTTCTACAAGAAGCTTTTCCTAATCCTTCTTAATCTTGTACATTGCCTCTGCTGATTATCCCCTATTTATCCTATATTTAGCTTGTTCATACATAGTTATTCATATATTGTCTCCTGTATAAGATTGACTGGCTGATGCCACTGCTTGACCCTCTGCATGTATA
Source organism: Notamacropus eugenii (assembly GCF_028372415.1). Taxonomy (NCBI): domain Eukaryota; kingdom Metazoa; phylum Chordata; class Mammalia; order Diprotodontia; family Macropodidae; genus Notamacropus; species Notamacropus eugenii. The sequence goes on along the minus strand of NC_092878.1, from coordinate 72,103,710 downwards.
TTATCAAGAAACCCCAAAGAGTCAGTATGAAGGAGTATAAAGCTCTACTTCTATACTTAAATTCTGGAACTCTACTAATTAACATTAAAGTTTAGGATCTCAAAGACTAGACTCAACTCACTCACTTAGGAGATAATTTATAAGGGCAATAAGCTTTTCAGGATAGTAATATTTATTCTAGGTTAAAGAGCTCTAGTCCTAGGTTTCTCTTGGCTAAGCAACACGAAGATTTCAATGCCCTACTGCAGGGGATAGCTGTTAAATATCATACTTGAAATAGGAAACTCTGTGGTCAATATTGGGATCAGGAATGAATATTTCCGCTTTTTGTGGTAACATGAACAGTTCTAAGCACAGTTCAACTTGGCTATGAAGATGCAGAAAGGAAACTCATTAAATTAACAGTACCTTCCTTTAAGAGGCAATAACTTCAGTTCAATTTAGAGGTGAAAAAGCTCAAATGAAGTCCAAACTCTGGAACTTCTACCTTTTGCTTAAAAAGATATTAAACATGCATGTAGAGCTGGAGAAAGAAGATAACAATTGGCAGTCTCCACTTCTGAAACTACCTGCTTGGGAAGAAACACCAGGGCCAGTAAAATTCAATTCAGGAAAAGCTAGTTAAATTGGTTTGCATGATTGCTGAAAGATCTTCTTGAAGATTCATAAATGTTGCTTTTTTTTTTTCCAGTGTGGTGTTTATTCCATTGCATGTTCATTCCTGGAAACATGATTTTGTTCAAATTTATGAACTTGAATTAATTGGTCTTGAGTACTTGGTATTTTCCTAGTCTCAAAATAAAATTCACACACACATACATACTAACACAAATGTCATATAATTCAATTCTGTGTCATAAGGGATCAAGAGAAACCTAGCCATTTTAATGAATCTAGGGCCTGCACCACAGTCACATCTATGTGACTGTCTATGGAAAGAAGGGGACAAGTTGGAGAGATGTTGTGAAGGTAGAAACTCTAAGACTAACCAATATATTGGATATGCAGGAATGAGTGTAAGTGAGGAGTTAAGTTACTGTCAGAAATATGAACACTGGCTCCTCTCTGCAACTCAGTGTAAAAATTTCTTTACCCTTCATACTTGAAGTCAGATTCTCAGTATCTTATTTTCTATTTTTTTCTTCCAATATTCCCTCCTTCTTTTCTTCCTTTTTTATTCTTCCTTCTTTTCATCTCTTCTTTCCTTTCTTCTCTCCCTTCTTTCTTCTCTTCTTTTCTCTTCTCTTCTATTCTTCTCTCCTCTTCTCTCTTTGTCTCTGTCTCTCTCTGTCTGTCTCTGTCTCTCCTAGCTGCTATGAGTAAATACCTGCCATGAACATTTTATTAATATATGACCATTTTCAATTTTATATCATCACCTTAGAGAGATAGTAAACATAGTAGCCATAGTTCCTATCAAGGAAAAAAGAGTATCATTCATAAAATCATAGCATTTGAGGCCTGGGACTGTAGAAGTCACCTAGTCTGATATTTTTAATAGATGAGGAAACTGAGGTACAGAGAGTATCAATGACTTGAATAAGAAGGACATCTCGTTAAGAGCAAAGCTCATATCTCCTGATTACCTTACCACATCTTCGGTGATGAATCCTAATTCAACCTGTCATCCATTCTCACCTTTACTCCCATAAAAGCCTCATAAAAGTTCTCTGCCTTCAGTCTTCTTCCTCTCAACCTATCCTCCATAGAGATAACAAAGTGATTTTCATAAACCACAGGTTTAGGAAATCTGTCATTTCCTCACTCAGTAAACTCCAGTTTCTCCCCATTGCTTCAAGTATCAAACAAAAACTCCTATGTTAGTTAGGCATTTAACGTTCTTTTCAATCAGATTCCAATCTATCATTCAGACCTTATTATACATTATTCTTCTTCATGCATTCAATAGACTAGTCAAGCTGTAATTCTTGCTCTTCCTTGAACATAACATTCAATCCTCCCATATCTGGAATGAAACATTTCTGGGCTCGAATCAAAGCTCATTTCAAGCAGTAATACTTCCTTCATGAGACCTTTCCTTTTGACCTTCCTCATTCCTGATGTTAGTGCCTACCCTCTCTTCCTCCTCAAAAAATAATTCTTTCTTTTTTGTGTGCAATATTTTTATATACATGGTTTTCCCCCAGCAGAATGTAAGCTCCTTCCAGGCAAAGACTATTTCCTTTCTGTCTTTGTATCCTCAATGCCCCTTATGCAGTGTCTAGCCTGTAAGGGTCTCACCTGTAAGTACTTAATAAGTACTTCTTGATTACCCAACATGATAGAGTTTGAAGGATCATTCCAAAGTTCCTCTAGCACACCTGTAACCTACTGATTAAAATGTCACATCATTAGAAAGATAAATATAAATTTAATGCAGGAGTTCACAACAACCCTCATTGGATAAAGAATAAACAGAGAACTCAACCACATAAAAGGCTACAAATGAAATATTCTGAATAGATATAGAGAAATATATAAAACAATTACAAAGAAAATACTATGACGAGGAAGTACCCTCTATTTTTTGCAATCACAAATGAATGAATGAAGGAATTTTTAGATGAATCTGAGCTTTTATATTATAAAAGAGATAAAATCTCCTGATGTCATTTGTCACTGGTGCGATTTTTTAAAATTCAACAGCTTAGGTTATGTCTATATGACACTAAAGGAAATCAATCAATTGTGTTAATCCTGTCTTTAAAAGTCAATCAATGTGAAAAAAATCAATTAAAATCATATTCTGGCATTATCAACACATTAGTTTACTGTATACATTTTTCAGTTTTCATTTTGTTTCTTTTTTTTTTTTTACTGAGAATTACTCTGCATTAAGAAGAAATAAGCTATTTTCACATAAGTGAGTTATCCAGATGACTGATACGATCAGTTTCAAAATTTCTTTTTTTATCTCCACCATTTGGGATTTAAATATTCCTAAAGCATTCTTACACACATGTCTGCATTTTCAAACAAAAAGGAATGAATGAAATTTCAACTTTTCTTTATTTAAGGTCAGTGTCACAAATGCAATGGTATAAACTGTTTGGTAATAATCTGACATGGGATCATGCATGGTATTGGTGCTGGAATATACCTTAGAGGCCATCGAGTCCACCCCAAAATTTTCTTCCCCTTTATTTTACTGTTGAGGAAGAGGTTAACTGACTTGGGCTAAGATTACTCAGCTAGTAAGTGACAGAGCCAGATTTGTACACCACATTTTCCATTCTACCATGTTGTCTCTCTCTTTAAGAACTATGTAATTGTGTTGGTCAATTCTCCCCTATGTTAAATGGTTTTATCCTACTACACTTCTTTAATTCTTATATCTGCTTTTTAAGCTTTTCTTTTTTTCTCTTTGCTATATCACTATCAAGTTACCAATTGTCACCACTTGCTACTGTAATTGGTCCTGCCTTTAAGCAGTTAATTATGCCCCACTTCTGAGTTCTTAACTCTTATCTATGGAACACTAGGAAACCAAGTTACTAAACTTATTAGAATGTCTTCTAAAATGAGAACAGAAAGATTCCAAGTCAAAGCCTGAAGAATTTTCCTGTAAGTAGAGTACGCTCAAATTAGTTAAGCCTTTTCGGATCCCTTTGGACATACTGAACGATTTTTATTTGTTTCTGGGTTATCACATTTGAACTGAATAGGGGAGACTGTCCCTGGACAAGTGAGACCCCTAAATAAATGAAGCAAACTTTTAACTGCGATTAAAATTATAATATATATTTCAACTTAAACTTTTTAAAAGTCATTCTTTATTCTCCTTCCACTCTTGTCACAGTATTTTCAATGCTTTAATATAACATTAATTGATTGGGTGTAATAAAGAACAGAACAATGTTTTTAAATCCTATATTTTGTTGTTGTTGATCCTTTGTTCTCAAAGATGACTGATGACATCAGGAGGAGGGATATCTTGGCTTGCAAGTGAATTGGATTTAAGTGAGGCAGAGCTGTGCCAAGTCATCAGCTTCACTTTCTCCTCCAGAGTCATCAAGATCCAGTGACAAGACATAGGTTAAGATGACTGGTGATGGCCCTGGATGCTGTGGGAGATATTGATAATTTTAAGCCAAAGTCTTTCACAGGTTTCAGTTTGTCTTAGGCAATGCACATTCAATAATTAAAGGCGAGGTAAGAATTCAGTATAGACTCTTTAAGATGAAGTTATTATTTTCCTTCTTCCAAAAGGGGAAAATTGTATGAGCGAGAATATATATGGTGCGGGGAAAAAAGAGGAAAAAAATTTCTATCCCTTCCAAAATACCTCCTTATAATAAATATTGAGATATATTCACAACAGAGAACTCCATAAAACAGAGACAGGCCACCAAAACAGACCATTTTAATAAGAAAAACATAATCTCATTGGTATATATTCTAACCATAGAATCTGATAGGAATGAGATTTTGAACTCAGAGATAAATGCTGTAAGATCAATCAAACTTCATTCTTACACATTAGTTAAAAACAATCCTGTATCTCTAATAATAAATGTGGTTTGGAACCTCCTTTGATAATAGATTTCTGTGTCATTTTGAATTAGAAAATCATTAAACCTCTCTAGGGTCTCAGTTTCCTCTTCTGAAAAAAAATGAGGAGGTTCAAATAGATGTCCTTGTCCAAATTTTAATGATCTATACCTAAATCTCTAATACTATGAATTGAGCTTGGTTTTGATATGTGTCAGCAAAAATAAACACGATATTTTGTCTCACTTGGATCCTTTCATTTTCAAATTAAAAAGGTATATGCAACAAAGAACCAATGGAGATGCATAGGAATTGCTGCATCTTCTACAAATTTTGGTGTCTGCTTTAGGCTAGTTTATTAAATGAGCTATTAAATCATTGAAATTTGGGTCAAGTGATTCCCGCTCAAGTGAATTATTCCCCACAGTAAATACACAGGGGTTTGCTGTAAGAACATGTAAAGGAAAAATTAATAATTTGTAAAATTAAAGATTCTGAGATCATTTCTAAGCAAGTTTCTGAAGCTGCTATCAGGTTTGGGACCATCTCAAACCCAAATAAGGCAATAAAAATTATTACAAAAGACATTACTACTATCAAATTCCTCATTGAAATTATAATCAGGTGATATCATCCACTGTGGGCAGATCATTGTACTAAGTATTATGAGGCAAAAGGAGGTTAGAGAGGGAAAAAAGAGTAGAGACAGTAATTTAGTTGTCATTTAGTTACAGTCTAGCTGGAGGGAGAACATATACACACATGTATTGCATGTGTGCATGCAGCTAGGTGGTACAGTGGATAGAATGCTGTCCCTAGAATCAAGAGGACTTAAATTCAAATCTCACCTCAGACACTTGTAGTTGTATGACCCTAGGCAAGTCACTTAACCCTATTTACCTCAGTTTCCTTATCTTTAAAATGAACTGGAGAAGGAAATGACAAACCACTCCAGTACCTTTGCCAAGAAAACCCCAAATGGGATATGAAGAGTTGCGCATAGCTGAAACAAATGAACAACAAAAACATATGTATGCAAATAAATGTGTACATGAATATATATATATACACAAATCCACGTGTATATGTGTACATATGCCTATACACACACATATATGCATATACACATACATACATATGCCACAAAGGCTAGCCTAATATATATGTGACTGCCTGTATGTAGCTTGTTAATTATAGGAGTGGGGGTGGGGAGTGGGGTGCATTAAGGACTCTCTGACCAAGGATTCCTCCTAATGGGCCTGCTATGGTGTCTGAAATTTCTGAGTTAAGAAATTTTCTCCAGACAATTCTCAATAAGATATCCATCTTTCTGAGAATTGGAAACACATTAGTACCCAGTACACATTAGTACATCAATCTAGATTAGTATGTCATATTAGCCAGCTGTCACATAACACTGAGAAAAGCTAAGAAGAAATGATGGCTAGGTCAGGTTAGCTTGGAAAGAAAGAGCAGAGCCAGAAAAGCATTGAAGCATGAGTGGTGGGCAGCCTAAGGTATGAACCTATGGTGCAGAGCTGGGGGAACACCAAAGTCAAACTTTACCAGCTCTTCATTTTCTCCCCAGGGCCTTCAATGCACACATATGAAACTATTACAAAGTGAATAAACAGCCACATTTGGAACAAACGGAATCTTTAATTGCTGAAGAAGAAACAAGGAAAGTCACACAAATAGTCAGGTGATGGGATATAGCAAAAGACGGAATCAAGACTTGTCTGTTTTTGTTACTTTAGTAGATGGATGTCCTTAAAGCACTTTCACTTACCCTCTGTGAGACTCAGTTTCCTCAAGTGTAAAATGTTCATGATACTGGCCCATTACATGATTTTTGTAAGGGATAGTTAAGGAGATGTATGAAATAATAAGTCATATTTATGTTATTTTAAGGTTTGTAAAATGTTTTCCTCATAACCCAGAAAGTGAGGTAGTATAAGCAGAATGCTAGATTTGGAATCAGGAAGAACTAGGTTTGGATCTTGCTTCAGACACTTATTAGTTGTTTGACCCTGGGGCAAGTCGCTTAATCTGTAAATGAGGAATTTGGACCCAATGACCTCTAAGGACTAATGTCTAATCTAAGGTTGCATTTTACATATGAATAAACACAGGCTCTGAGACTTTTAATGACTTGCCCATGGTCAAAGAGCCAAGAAAACTTGAATAAGAATTTGAACTGAGATCTCCTGACCTAAGTTCTAATACTTATTATCCTGCCCCACAGGGCCTCTCTATAATGTGCCTAATAAGTATAAATTATTAAATAAAGCTGTTATTACTTTGGTATTAAGTTTTGTTGGGGTTTTTTTAGTACAAACCTGGGAAGCCAGTAGTAAGAAACATTTCAGGACACAGTGAAGGCTCAGTCACACAATACGTGCTCAAAGATTACTTTACATGCCAGAGGAATTTAAGGGAATGGGAATATTAAAGGAATAGAAGAAGGTAAGAATGCCCATTCCCTAAATATAGATAGATAGAAAGATAGAGTACAGATATGTCTCTCTCTCTCTCTCTCTCTCTCTCTCTCTCTCTCTCTCATATATATATATATATATATATATATATATACATATGTGTGTATATACATATATAAAGTCTATATATCTCTACATATCTATATAGCTATCTATATTTTTATATCTGTATCTATGTCTATTTATGTGTATTCATTCACTAGAACCCTAAAGACTTATCTTTCTCCAAGAATTTCATATTAACACTCTGTAATGGTAATTTAAATGGGAAGATCTTTCCCATTCATTAATAGGCCCATGTGACCTGCCTGGGTCACTTAAGTCTGAGTCACATGGAGCCGGTGGTGGGAGGAGCTTGTTGAACAGATGGAGCAGGAAGTGAGTCAGAGAAGTCAGAGCTCAGAAAGAGAGCAGGCAGCAACTAGTGTGAGTGGGAGAGCTTGATTGTGATTTGTTTAAGGGAGCTGATTTGTGGGAAGCCTAACAGAAGGATGGTAGTGCCTCCTGCATTGTTATTGTGTATGGATTTCTTTGTTGCTATGATGAATTTGGTTTTCTGCTGTTGGGATTTGACTTTGTGTTTGAATAAATGTTTTTGTTCTGTCATCCATGTGGAGAGTCTGTTACATTTTGTGATTCAGAACTGTGATATCACATTGGTGCTACACACTCTAATACCCCAGGGAAGGGATATCCCATTAATCTTTCATTGGGCAATATCTTCATTCACATTTAAAATCTTTGCAGAAATTGAACAAGTGCCTGAAGTGAGGGAGGAGAGGAGAGGAGGAACTAAGGACCTCAAGAATAAAGAATCAAGGTTTCCTAAAAGGTAGCATGTTAGAAAGTAAGCAGTGAAAACCTATTTTCACCTCAAAATTTGGCTGAGGTTGGCCCTAGCTAGGTACTTAGGAAATACTTCATTAATTCAAAGGCATTCATTCTCTTGGCCTCCTAATCTAATGTACTGGAAGAAATATTGAACAGAACACTGAGCTTTCCATGATGGAAAATGCTATCCACATCCAGGGAAAGAACAGATGGAGTCTGAATACAGACTGAAGCACACTATTTTCACTTTATTTTTATGTTTTTTCTTTTGTTCTGTTTTTTCTTTCACAACATGACCAATATGGAAATATGATTTACATGATTGTACATATATAACCTGTATCAAATCCCCTATTCTTATATGGAGAGGAGAGGAAAGAGAAGAATAGAGGGAAGAAAATTTGGAAATTAAAATTTTGTAACAAATAAATGTTAAAAACTGTCTTTATATGTAACTGGAAAAAGTAAAATACTATTAAAAACTACTGAACTTTCCCCATATTCTCTCTAACAAGCTCTAACTCTTCGTAATAAAGAAAAAAAATAATAGGATCATAGATATGGAAGTGGAAGGTCCGTTAGAGGAAATCTAATCCAACCCTTTCATTTAACAAGTAAGGAAAATGAGGTCCAGAAAGGATAGGTGACTTAGCTAAAATCAAAAAGCAGCAAGCATCAAAAGCAGCATTTGAACCCAGGGCCTCCAGTCAATGATTTTTCCACTGTTCCCACACTACTCATCTTTAATATAAAACAAAACTAGAAAATGCCCAAATTTCAGGATTCAATACATATTTTTAAGTCAAGTCAATAAGTACTTTTTGTTCACTTATATCTAACTCTGTGACCCCATTTGTGGTTTTCTTGCCCAAGACACTGGAGTAGCTTGTCATTTCCTTCCACAGTACAGTTTACAGATGAGCAAATTGAGGCAAACAGAATTAAGTGACTTGCCTAGGGTCACAAAGTTAATGAGTGTCTGAGGCCACATTTGAATTCAGGTCTTCCTGACTCCAGGCCCAGCACTCCATTCAGTTGCCATCTAGCATTTTCTAAGTACTTGCTATTTGTTGACACAGTACTAAGTTCTGGGAATAAAAAATGCAACTAAAAAGAAATACAATCCCAACATTTAAGGAACTTACATTCTAATGAGGAAAAATAGCACATAAAAGAAAGATGAAAACAGGAGGTGGGAGGTGGGGAAGAAGATGCTGGTATGTGAGGCATGGTGGAAAAAGAAGTCAGAGGTGGAAGCCCAGAGAGTAATTGTAATGTTAATGTTAATGGGATAATAATATATTATCCCATTTTATTAATAATATATTAATAAGTTCTGCCCCCATCCATTAATATGCCTCCCATTGGGGGAGGGATTTGCCTAAGGAGGAGTTTGTTTAGGTAGTGACTTGCTTGTAGGAAGGCTTCCATATCCTTTGGTACCAAGTTGATTAGGCACTGAGTCAAGCAGGTTGTGATGCCTTCTGACTCTGAGAAGTGTACATACACTCTGAGTTGGTATTTTGCTTATAAGAAGGACTTTGCAGTTCTCTGGTCAGCACTCCAAGTAGCCATATGTTCAGACCCCTGACTGCTAAGATATAAAGGCTCTCTTGATCCAGTGGTATATGTAAACTGCATAGCTATATTGCTTTGATTCAGGCAGTCAGAGCCCTGTCTGTTGATCTTTAGGCTATTTTTTCTGCTTATATTTTGTCTGCTTGCATTTTCTCTGACATTCATGATGTTGACTTTTCCCTTGAACTACTGAATGTAATTAAAGAAGATAGCTGACCCCTTAAAAGTTGCTTTCCTTTAAGAAAAGCAGATCCAAGATCCTATGCTAGCAGGTCGTCTTGGGTGTGCCAGTGTGCTTGCTGTTACAGTAGTGAAAGAGTATTTATGGAACTTAGGGCTCAGGGAACTTTGCTTGAGATGAAGGTTCTAGAGGAACGGACCAATCAGAGGAATGGTCTTCAGGGAAGAGTGATCTTCTAGGATAAGAAGACTACTGGATCACAGTGGAGAAACAAGTCCATAGAGTCAGGAGAGTAACCCAGAAAGGAATAACATAAAGGAGAGAAAGAGACAGGCAGACACAAAGAGACAGAGACAGAAAGAGAGAGATGGACAGAGAAAAAGATGGACAGAGAGTGAAGGACAGAGAGAGAGAAAGATAGACAGCAAGAGGACAGAGAGAGAGCAGACAGAGACAGATGGTCAGAGAGACAACGTCAAAAAGAGACTGAGACAAAGACAGAAAGAGAAACACAGATTTGATGGGATGACTTAACTTGATAAGACTTTCCTCTCATAAGATCACATTTATAGGACAACACATCCTTAGTGGTCACTAAGTCTTCCCTCTATATTTTACAGACAAGGAAAACCAGGCCCATAAAGGAAAAGTGACTTGCTCAAGGTCACACAACTGTTAAGTATCTGAAGTGAGGATCAAAGTCCCTGAGGCTTTGATCCACTGTACAGCCTCTATGAATCATGGCCATTCGAATGCATTTAGCATGAAGCCACTAAGTTACTTTACATATTCTGCTGCTAAAAGAGTTTGGACTAAATCTCTAAAGAGACTTGTTCGTTCTTTACTTGACAGATGACTACATTTCCCCCTGGAGTTAATAAGAGAATGCTAGGTATAATCTGCAAACAATATAATCAGCCATAATATTATTCCAAATGGAACCTGAGAGGTATTTGGATGACTGCCAGACTGAGACCCTTGGGATCATCACAGACAAAAATATCCACACCCATGGTCATTGCTACTACTTTTCTGTAGAGAAACTAAAAGCTTACAGTGTTATCACACTTACACAAAGAGAAGAAAACAAACAAAATTAAAATTGACATTTTTCTGCAAAATAGGCTTTTAAAAATTATTTCATTATTTCACAATTACATGTAAAAAAAATGAAACAATCATTTTTCAAATTTTGACTTCCAAATTCTCTCCCAACCTCCCATGCCAACCTCCTCCTTGAAAAGGGAAGCAATTTGATTTAGATAATACATGTGAGGTCATACAAAACATTTTCCCATATTATCCATGTTGCAAAAAAACCAAACACACTAGACAATAAAAATATATTTTTTTAAGTATGCTTCAGTCTGCATTCAGAGTTCATGAGTTCTCTCTTTGGAGGTGAAAAGCATTCTTCATGAATCTTTAGGAACTGTCTTGATCAGAGTAACTAAGTCTTTCACAGTTGATTATACAATATTGATGTTATTGTGTGCAATGTTCTCTTGCTTCTGCTCACTTCACTTTTTATCAATTCATATAAGTCCTCCTGGATTGTTTGTTTTTTTTTTTTTCTGAACCATCCTGCTCTTTATTTCTAATAACACAAAAGTATTCCATTACAATCATATACCACATGTTCAGCCATTTCCCAACTAATAGGTATTCCCTGGATTTCCAATTCTTTGCTACCACAAAAACAGCTGCAAAAAATATTTTTGTACACATTGATCCTTCTTCTTTTAGATCTCTTTGATATACAAACCTAATACTGGTATTGCTAAGCCAAAGACTATACATAGTTTTATAGCCCTTTGGGCATAGTTCTCCACAACTCTACCAACAGTGCATTGGTGTCCCAGTTTTTCTATACCCTCTCAAGCACTTGTCATTTTTCCTTTTCTGTTGTGTTAGTCAATCTGATAGGTGTGAGGTGGTATCACAGAAGTGTTTTAATTTGTGTTTCTCTAATCAGGAGGGATTTACAGCATTTTTTAATGTGGTGATTGCTTTGATTTCTTGTTTTGAAAATTGCCTTATATCTTTTGACCATTTACCAACTGGGAAAAGGCTCTTATTTTTATAAATTTGGTTTGGCTCCTTATATATTTGAGAAATGAGACCTTTATTAGAAAAACTTGCTGCAAAATTTTTCAGTTTCCTGTTTTTCTTCTAATTTTGCCTGTATTAGTTTTGTTTGTGCAAAGGGTTTTTAATTTCATAGAATCAAAATGATCTATTTTATTTCCCAGAAACCCCTCTATCTCTTATTTGGACATAAACTCTTCTCTTATCCATAGATATGAGAGGTACATTTTTCCATGCTCCTTAATTCATTTATATCACCCTTTATGTCTAAATAATTTATCCATTTTGACCTTATTTTGATGTATACTATAAGATGTTGGTTTATGCCTAGTTTCTGCCAAATTGCTTTCCAATTTTCCCAGTAATTTTTATCAAATAGTTCTTGCCCCCATAAGCTTGGATCTTAGAGTTTATCAAACACTAGATTTCTAGGGTTATTTACTACTATGTCTTGTATACCTAATCTGTTCCACTGATCCACCACTCTATTTATTAGCCAATACTAGATTGTTTTAATATATACTGCTTTGTAATATAGTTTAAAACTGGAACTGCTAGGCCCTCTTTCTTAATTTTTCTCTCATTGATTCCCCTAATATTCTTGGCCTTTTGTTTATCCAGATGAATTTTGTTACTATTTTTTCTAGATCCATAAAACAATTCTTTGGTAGTTTATTGGTTTGGCACTGAATAAGCAAATTAATTTAGGTAGTTTGTTTTCTCTGCATTTATTCTCCCTGGTTTAGTTATTAAAACCATATTTGTGTCATAAAAGTAATTTTGGGGTACTCTTTATTTTTTTTAAAAAAATACAGTATCAGGATCAATTGTTCCTCAAATGTTTGGTAGAATTTATATGTGAATCCATCTGGTCCTGGGGATTTTTTCTTAGCGAGCTCATTGATAACTTGTTCAATTTATTTTTCTAAGAGAATTCTGTTAGCTTTTCTGTTAACATAAGCAATTTTTAATCTTGGAAATGTTCATACATATCACTTAGATTGTGAGTTTTACTGGTATATAACTGAGTAAAATGACTCCTGATGAGTTCTTTAATTTCATTATCTTTGGTGGCATAGTCACCCTTTTAATTTTTTATACTAGTGATTTGCTTTTGTTCTGTCTTTTTTGTTTTTTCATTCCAATTAACCAATGATTTATCTATTTTATTTGGTTTTTTTTCATAAAACTAGTTCCTACTGTTATTTATTAGTTCAGTTTTTTAAGTTATAATTTTATTAATATCTCTTTTGATTTTCAGGATTTCCATTTTGGTGTTTCATGGAAATTTTTAATTTGTTCTTTTTCTGTTTTTTGTTGTTATTATTGCTTCAAGTCCAATTTATTTATATTTTTTTCTCTCTTTTATTAATATGTATTTAAGTTATATTTTTTTTTATCCAACGTACTGAGTTGACTTCATCACACAAGTTCTGTCATGTTGTCTCATTGTTTCATTCTCTTTAATGAAATTATTTATTGTTTTTGTGATTTGTTTGTTGACCCACTCACTTTGTAGAGTGGGGCAAGGCAATAGGGGTTAAATGACTTGTCCAGGGTCACACATTTAGTAAGTGAGGCTGGATTTAACTCAGATCCTCCTGACTGCAGGATTGGTGCTTTATGTATTGCACCACCTAGTTACACTGCCTCACTCATTCTTTAAGATTAGATTACTTAGTTTCCAGTTTTTTAATCTATGCTTCCATAGCCCTTTGTTAAATATAATTTCTATTTCCTTGTGGTCTGAAAAGTGCACATTTAATATTTCTGCTTCTCTGCATTAGGCTGTAAGGTTTTTATGTCCTAATACATGGTCAGTCTTTGTGAAGGTGTCATGTACAGCTGATAAAAAGATATACTCTTTTCTCTTCTCATTCAGTTTTCTCCAAAGGTCTATCACATTTAACTCTTCAAAGACTCTATCTTTCTGACTTATTTCTAAATTATTTTATAGTTAGACTTAACTACTTCTTTGAGGGTGATATCGAGGCCCCCACTAGGATAGTGTTATTGTTTAATTTCCTTCTGTAATTCATTTAATTTTGCCTTTAAGAATTTGGATGCTATGCCATTTGGTACATATATGTGTAGTACTGATAATACCTCATTGTCTATCGTGCAGTTTGTGATGGAGTTTCCTTATTTATCTCTTAAAGATTTAACTGTATTTAGCTATTTTTGCTTTTACTTTGTCTAAGATCATGATTTTTACCCCTGTGCTTTTTAACTTCCCCTGAAGCATAATAGATTCTTCTTCAGCCTCTTATTTTAACTCTGTGTTTGTCTCCCTGCTTCAAGTGTGTTTCTTGTAAACAATATATTGTTGGATTCTGATATCTACTCCATTCTTTGAAAAGCTTGACTTTTATGAGTGAGTTCATCCCATTCATATTCACAATTATGATTATTAACTGTGTATTTCCCTCCATTCTATTTTCTTCTATTTATGCTTCTCTCTCTCTTTATCCTGTCCCTCCTCCATAGTCTGTTTTGATTCTGACCACTGCCTTTCTTATCTGCTTTCTCTTTTATCACCTCCCCTTTTCTTTTGTCTCCTTCTGCTTCCCTATTGTGTAAGATAGATTTCTATTACCAACTGAGTATGCATGTGTATGTTTTCCCTTTTTCAACCAATTTGGATTTGAGATTCAAGCACTGCCTGCTCACCTCACAGTTTTCCATTTTACGGTAAAATCTCTTCCTTGCATACTACTTTTATGAAAAATAATTTCACTCATTCTTTCTCTCCCCTCCTCCCCCTCCCAAGGCATTCATTCTTTATTGCCAATCTATTTTAACACCTTCCCAAAATAATCAATTTATTCTTGTATCCTCTTTCTAAATAGAATCCTTCTAACTGTCTAAATAATGATGAAGTTCTTAGAAGATACATGTATGATTTTCCCACATAGAAAGGTGAACAATTTAACATTTTTGAGTTCCTTATGGTTTCTATTTCAGGTTTACTTCTCTTGAATTTTGTATTTGAAAGTAAATATTTTTATCCAGCTATGACATTTTCATCAGGAATGCTCAAAAGCCTTCAATTTAAGTAAATATCCATTTTTTTTCCCTGAAAGGATTGTACTGTTTTGCTGGGTAAGGTATTCTTGGTTTTAATATGAGCTCTTTTGCCTTCCAGAAGCTCTTAGTTTCTTTAATGTCATAGCAGCTAAATCTTGTGTGATCCTGACTATGGTGCCAGGTATTTGAATGGTTTCTGTTTTTCTTCTTGAAATATTTTCTCTTTGACCTGGGAACTCTGAAATTTGGCTAGACTATTCCTGGGTGTTTCATTTTGGGATCTTTTTCAGGTGGTAATCAGTGGATTCTTGCAATTTTTATTGAATCTTAAATCTATCAGTTTTGAAGGTCAGTTGTTCTTTCCAGTGAGATATTTCACATTTTCTTCTATATATTTTTCATTCATTTCATTTTGTTTTACTATTTCATGCTGTCTCTCAGTCATTAATTCCCACTTGTCAATTTTAATTTTTAAGGAATTATTTTCCTCATTGAACTTTTTGTACCTCCTTTTCCTCTTGGCCAATTTTGCTTTTTAAGAATTTATTTTCACCAGTAAATTTTCATGCCTTTTTCCATTACACCAGTTTTTGATGTATTATTTTCTTCATCATGTACATACTTCTTTTACCAAGCTGTTGTCTTTTCATAATGTTTTTCCTTCAATTCTTAATTTAACTTTTCTTCTCTCACTCAATTTTGAAAATCTTCTTTTTTATTCTCTTCCAGGAATTCTTGCTTGTCTTGTGTCCAAGTCACTTTTTTTCTTTGAGTCTTTGCTTATAGCTGTTTCGACTTCCTTGTCTTCATCTGAGTTTCTGTCTTAATTTTCCTAGTAACCATAGTAGCTTTATATGGTCAGGTTATTTTTTTATTGTTCACTTTTCCATCCTATTTCTTGATTTTGCACTTTATATTAATGTTGGACTCTATTCTCAGCATTAGGAGAAGTTCTGTCTTTAGAAACAGACTTTTTTCCACTGCTACTTTTAAAGCAAGCTCTGGGCCTTTGGAAGCTTTTAGCTCTTTCTAGGGGGTGTCATCTGGAGAGATATGTGGTCACTGTTCTCTTGGTCTGCACTTTGGTCCTTACCCTGGAAGGAGCCCTGATTCTTTGGGGCCAGAAGTGATACTTTCCCTAAAGATTTCTGCTCCCTCTTAATTAAAAGTGTACCTCTCTGCCTTTGAACTTTGCTCCAGAAGTGAGTATAAACAATGGAGCTGTCAAACAATTGTCCCTCAGGCTCCCACTCCTTCTTGATCTCAAATGCTCGTCTCTGCCTTTGAACTCTAACTTAGAAGTGAATATAGGCTACGGAGGTGCCAAACAAAATCTAGTTCTTCATCCAGCGCTAGCACAGGGGAGCCCTATAATTTCTTTCTGACCAATTGCCAGATACCCTTGCCATCTTTGGCTTGAGAACTCTCAAAGCTGCTGCAGCTTGTGTTACTGCCACCTACTTTGACTATTGGTATTTCATTCATGTGGGCTCTGGGTCAGTCTCCTCTCCTGTGTCACAGAACTTTTTTCTGATCTTCCATGTTATCTTAGGCTGGAAGGATGTCTCACTCTGCATTTGTTGGCTCTTCCAACCCAGAATTTAATATGAGGTGTTATTCTAAAGTTGACTGGTGGGTAATGTTGGAGAGTTCAGCTGAGTGTTTCTCTAATCTGCTGTCTTGGCTCAACCTTTGGGAATAGTAATCAAAATAAGCTTTTAATGTATTCTCTAATCACAGTTTTGATTAGACAAAATTCAAAATGTGTTTGAGGGGGATTTGACTGAACTGTTTGTTGTTGCTACCTCTAAGTTCACTAGTAAGCATAAACACCACAGAAAATAGCAACAGAGAGTTCAGAACAATATTTACAAGTATTTTCTTTCCTTGAACTATGAGCATTAAAAAAAAATCACAGAATTAAATGCAATGATGTCTTTAAAAATTACAGAAATATAAAGACAGAAATCAATCAATGAACATTTTAAAAAAGACAATCATAGAATCACATCTAGAAGCATCTGCTTGTAATTTAGCTCAACCAAGACCTAAACTGTATCTCCCCAATTCTCCTACAATCTGTCACATTTGATGACAACCCTTCCCCCATCCCCACTTGAGTGAGGAATACACTGCTTCCTTAGGCAGCCCATTTTTTCTTTGTCCAGCTATAATTGTTAGGAAGTTTTTCCTTATATGTATTTGAAGTCTCTCCCAATTCAGAACAAGCTTATTTTCTCTTTCACATGACAATCTTTCAAATACTTCAAAACAGGAATCATGTCTATTTTAAAACATTTTCTCCACCTGGAATATCCCCATTTCCTTCTATTTGTCCCTATATTGGATGATGTCTACTTTTCTCACCTTCCTGTTAAACCTGATCTGGATATGTTCATTTATTTTTCTTAAAACAAGGAACATGGAGTCACATACATGTAAACTGAGGCAGTGTGATTCAGCTGTCACCTCCCTCATTCTGAACACAATGCCTCAATGAATGCAGCCTCTTAGTTTTTTTTTTGGGGGGGGGGGAAGAGGGGTTCATCTACTGTTGTTGATTCACATACAATTTGCAAAAAATCCTTAAGGTCTTCTTCAGCAAAAAAATTGCCACCTACCTTTACAATCTATTTTGCCAGTGTTCATAACTTTGATTAATTGTGATTAAACACATGCACATGCATACCCCTTTTCTACAACAGAAACAAATTCTATTTTTTCCCCTTCTTGAGATTTTGTTTGCTTTCTAAAAAAAAAAAAATTTGGAAAGGAAAAGGGGGCAGAGCCAAGATGGTGAAGTAGAAAGACGCACATACACATAGCTCCGAACCCACAAACCACAGAACGGCTAGAGGGGACCAACCCAGGGCGCATTCTGCACCCAGAGACCACGGAATATTGGAGCGAGGGAGATTTCTGCTCCAGAGAGACCTGCAAACCTCTCGCGGGGGGTCCTTCGCGCCGTGGACTGGGCGCCAGGATGGGGAGCAGAGGGCAGCCCTGCCGTGGCCAAGACACCGTGAGGAAAAGATCCGAGAGAGCTACGGGGACGGGATCTCCAGCTGCCACGCGGGTCCCCCCCACCCACAGAGGGACCTGCAAACCTCTCGCAAAAGGTCCGTCGCGCTGCAGACGTGGAGCCCAGCCTGGACCTGCGGCGGCCATGACTCCGAGAGGCACAGATCTGAGAAGGCTCCAGAGACGGGATCTCCAGAGGCGGCACAAGCCCCCCCACCAACAGGTGACTGACGGGGGTAGGTGAGAGAGTCTCTTTGGCGGGTTGAGAGGGGAGTGGGGTGCCCCCATGGCTCGGGCCCCCCCAGGACATAGAAGCTGAGAGGCGGCTACAGACAGGGGCTCCCCAAATGGGTGGGAGCCTGGATCCATTGTGGGAGGTATGTGCATAAACCCCCTGAGGGAACTGAGCCAGAGAGGCGGCCCTGCCCCTGACCACCTGAACTTAATTCTCACACTGAATAGCAGCCCTGCCCCCGCCAAAAACCCTAAGGCGGGAAGCAGCATTTGAATCTCAGTCCCCAAATGCTGGCTGGGAGGACCAGGAGGCAAGGTGGGTGTGAGGAGAACATTCAGAGGTCAGGTCACTGGTTGGGGAGAATGCCCAAAAAAGGGAAAAGAAATAAAACTATTGAAGGGTACTTCCTCGGAGAAAAGACACTTCCTCCCTTCCTTTCTGATGGTGAGGAACAATGCTTGCCATCAGGCAAAGACACAGAAATCGAGGATTCTGTGTCCCAGCCCACCCAATGGGCTCGGGCCCTGGAAGAGCTCAAGAGGAATTTTGAAAATCAAGTTAGAGAGGTGGAGGAAAGACTGGGAAGGGAAATGAGAGGGATGAAGGAGAAGCATGAAAAGCAGATCAGCTCCCTGCTAAAGGAGAACCAAAAAAATCTTGAAGAAATTGGCACCTTGAGAACTAGCTTAACTCAGTTGACAAGGGAGGTGCAAGGGGCCAATGAGGAGAAGAATGCTTTCAAAAGCAGAATTAACCAAATGGAAAAGGAGATTCAAAAGCTCACTGAAGAAAATAGATCTTTCAAAACTGGAATGGTACAGATGGACGCTAAGGACTTTATGAGAAAGACAGATATCTCAGAACATACCGCGTAGATTCGAAAAATGGAAGATAATGTGAAATATCTTATTGGAAAAACAAATGACCTGGAAAATAGAATCAGGAGAGACAATGTAAAAATTCTGGGACTACCTGAAAACCATGATCAAAAGAAGAGCCTAGACATCATCTTCCATGAAATTATCAAGGAAAACTGCCCTGAGATTCTAGAACCAGAGGGCAAAATAAATATTCAAGGAATCCGCAGAACACCGCATGAAAGAGATCCAAAAAGAGAAACTCCTAGGAGCATTGTGGCCAAACTCCAGAATTCCCAGGTGAAAGAGAAAATATTGCAAGCAGCTAGAAAGAAACAATTCAAGTATTGTGGAAATACAATCAGGATAGCACAAGATCTGGCACCCTCTACATTGAGGGATAGAAGGGAATGGAATAGGATATTCCAGAAGTCAAAGGAACTAGGACTGAAGCCAAGAATCACCTACCCAGCAAAACTGAGTATAATACTTCAGGAGAAAAAATGGTCTTTCAATGAAATAGAGGACTTTCAAATTTTCCTGATAAAAAGACCATAGCTGGAAAGAAAATTTGACTTTCTAACACAAGAATGAAGAGAACCATGAAAAGGTGAACAGCAAAGAGAAATCATAAGGGACTTACTAAAGTTGAACTGTTTACATTCCTACATGGAAAGACAATATTTGTAACTCTTGAAACATTTCAATATCTGGGTACTGGGTGGGAGTACACACACACACACACACACACACACACACACACACACACATGCACACACGCACACATACATAGAGACAGAGTGCACAGAGTGAATTGAAGAGGATGGGATCATATCTTAAAAAAAAATGAAATCAAGCAGTGAGAGAGAAATATTGGGAGGAGAAAGGAAGAAGTTTTATGGGGCAAATTATCTCTCATAAAAGAGGCAAGCAAAAGACTTATTAGTGGTGGGATAAAGAGGGGAGGCAAGAGAAAAACATGAGGTCTACTCTCATCACCTTCCACTAAAGGAAAGAATATAATGCACACTCATTTTGATAGGAAAACCTATCTCATAATACAGGAGAGTGGGGGACAGGGGCAGAAGCAGGGTGGGGGGGAGGATGGAAGGGAGGGCATGGGGAGGAGAATGCAATCCGAGGTGGACACTCATGGGGAGGGAAAGGACCATAAGAAAATAGAAGTAATGGGGGACAGGATAGGATGGAGGGAAATATAGTTAGTCCTATACAACACAACTAGTATGGAAATCATTTGCAAAACTAAACAGATATGGCCTATATTGAATTGCCTGTCTTCCAAGGGGAAGGGGTGGAGAGGGAGGGAGCTAAAGAAGTTGGAACTCAAAGTGTTAGGACCAAATGTAATGTTCTTACCACTGGGTAACAAGAAATACAGGTTAAGGGGTCAAGAAATCTATCTGGCCCTACAGGACAAAAGAGAAAATGGAGACAAGGGCAGGGAGGGAGGATAGAGGAGAGAGCAAATAGGTCACAGGGGCAATTAGAAAGCTTGGGTTTGGGGGGGGAGGGGATAAAAGGGGAGAAAATTTGTAACCCAAAATTGTGTGAAAATAAATGTTAAAAGTTAAATAAAAAAAAAAAGGAAAGGAAAAGCAAATATGCAAGCTGACTTTTGATTTGATGAATTTATCAATACCCTTGTAAAGAAACAGAGTGAGAAGGATACAGTGAGTCATATGCTCAGGTTCTTATATCTATGATATCAACAAGTAAATCTGAGGAACTTAATTGCCACATTGCAAATAACTTAATTAGGACCCCAAATTGCTAGAAAAATGTATCCTGCTTTGAAAATATGCATCTTGTTTTCACCTCAGTGCTTACATAGCTACAGGAAATGCTTGTCCTATAATATTGTTGAGTTGTATCGGCACTTTCACAGTAGAAGATTTTTCATATTGAACTAATAATACATGCTTTATTCAAAGGGTGTATCTTATTCACTTACTCTTTTGCCTTTGAGCTTAGCTCCCAACCTTTATAGAACTGAATGGTATTTCCAGTATATTTTACTTTCTTTATAATCCCATCAGCATCATGGATATCTGGATATGATTTCTCAATGGATAACCAAAATACAATTGTATGAATTGGTACAAATGTACAATATTATGTGGGACTTATATGGATGCACATAATTTAAGCTTCTAAAAGTCACTGCTGTTGTAAATAATGGAGCAAAATTAACTCTAAATTGACTTGATTATCTAGATGCTAAGGGTAGTCACTAGGGGAAAGGGGAAGGCTGGGGGTGGGGAGGCTTGGTTCAGGTGCTGCCTTTTTTTCTCCATGGACTCGGGCTGAAATAAGTTACAGACCCAGACATTTCAGCAAAGTTTTCCCACTACTACAGCTAGAGCTCTCACCTAAGTATTTATTAACTCTTATAGGTACTATGTGAGTTTGAACATTATATCTGTCCAAGAGTTACCCCACACCAGATATTTAATAGCTGGATAATCCTCAAAAAGTCACTTAACATCTCTCAGCCTCAGTTTCCCCAGCTATAAAATGAGGATAATAATAGCAACAGTATCTGGTTTGGAGTTTTTGAAATAGCTTGAAAATGTGAGCTACAATTGTTATTATTAAACATTAAAGCACTGTATGAATATAGAAGCCATTCCTGCTTAGGAGAGGTGGGTAGTTTTCCTCAGGCATGGCCCTGTGACCCATGCTTCATCATGTGTAATTGGATATAACTCTTTGTTGATGTAATACAGATAACACTAGCACAAGGAAGGCTGCTAGTACAGGTTCACTCTTGATCTGATCAGACAGGAAGACAACTTTGAAGTGGTTAATAAAGTTACTTTATTCTAGTCTAGTCTTCTCAAAAGACGGTTGTTGATAATGGGAGCACCAAGTCCTACACCATTTTCTAATCACTCTTCTTTCAGGAGCCAGAGAGTATGAAGGACAACACCCCTAAGTTTCAATGGGGTCAGTTGTGACAGGCACAACTTGTGCATTCCCCTAAATCCACTCAAGCCTCAAAGGGGGCCAGTTGAGGCAAATGCAAATTCCCCAAAAGCTTTGATGGGGGCTGATCAGGGCATATACAGCATTCCAGCTTGTGCATTCAAGCCTAAGGATTCCCCACTCACTGACCAGTGCCCACCTGCTTTATAGGGCAATAGATAGAGAAGGCATGTTGCCAGCAAGAGCCTCAAATTTTATGTTACCGCATCCCTGTATCTCACTATGTACTCACAATGGATATTTACAATTTAAGCTAAAATGTTTATATTATTCATCATTACATAACGCTGCACAAGTGCGGTGGAGATGTTTCAAACCATAATCATGAGAACTCATATCCAGTACCTGGGAACAAGAGATTGTTATGGCTATGAATACTGGGAAACTAAACTCTAAGAAAGAGTGACATAAATTCACCTTACTTACAGTTGACTAAGAGAATATTCATTCAAAAAGTCTGTGTGTTTAGAAGAGACTGCCATTTTGTTGGAAAGCTACTTCAAGATAAGCCACTGAGGAAGAAGAGTGGCAAGTGAGGTAAATATTAATTTACCTTATTAACCTTATTACCTTATTTACCTTACCTTATTAAAAGGTAGATTGGAGTCCCTGAGCTACAAATATACAGAAGGAGCTGACCGCCATCATGTCTCTGTAATTCCAGTAGCTGAAGTCCTAGAAATTGCTTAGTGTGGATTCCCTCTTGATGAGATTGTTCCCCTAGTTAAATTGATCTGTTTTATCCCCCTCCCATCCAAAGAGCTTTTTGACTATTGTGTATTCATTGGCATGTTATCATCCTCATATTTTTTTTTTTTTCTGATTTCTGCTTGATTCATTCTGTTAGAAGAAATTTACTAGCTCTTTGGAAGATTTTTTCTCTTACTGGAGTTTAGAGGAAAGGGCTAAACTGGTGAGTTTAAGCTAAGGACTACTCTCTCCTCTTAAGATGACTCAGAGAAGCAGTTTCCATTCTGAACCCAGATTCATGCTCTTTGACTAGAGCTATTTGAAGACAGAAAATAGATATAATTCTAGCCTAGTACCCCTCTTAGAAAACTGAGATTCTTAAGACAGGTTACTTCAGGAGAAATCACTTAGCCACTACATTCTTAGATCCTGCTAGTACTTCCCACATGGCTAGGCTGTTGACATTGCCAGTATGGTTCTAGCAAAGATGGGCAAACAATCAATCGATCTGTCTGCCTCTCTCTCTGTCTTTCTCTATCTCTTCCTTTCTCTGTCTCTGTCTCTTTAAGATAGGAAAGGTCATATATTTTATGTGTGTATAATAGCCATACACATATAAACCTTACACAAATATGAATTAGAATATGGTCTGGACTTATGATTTAATAGGTAAAGGTAGTTCCTGAGTGAGGAAACTCCTTCCATCAATGCAGAGTAGCAATATTTCTATTAACTTTTAGAGTAGGAAAGCTGCCTTAGAACAGTGAAAGGTCAATTTTCTTTCCTAGAGTCTCAAAGTCCATGTATATCATGGATAAGAGCTAAATCCAGATCTTCCCAATTGTGAGGCCAGTCCTCTATTATATCACATTTCCACTCTAAATATGAATTATTATTATTATAAAGTAACATACCACTAACAGATAGTGCTTTAAGTTTTGCAAAGCAATAATAACTTAATACATATAACAGATTAAGATCTGGCAAGGCATACATAAACTTGGGCCCAGCTGGTGCAGTGGATAGAGAACCTGGTCTGGAGTCAGGAAAACTTGTTTTCCTGAATAAAATCTGGTGTCTTTTCTAGCTATGTGTTTCTGAGTCTTTCTTTCTTCCTTCTTTTCTTTCTCTCTTCCTTCTTTTCCTTCTTTCCTCCCTTCCTTCCTTTGTTCCTTCATTCCTTCATTCCTTCCTTTCTTTCTTTGTCTTTGTCTTTCTTTTTTCTTTCTTTCATTTTTTCTTTCTTTCTCTCTCTCTCTCTCTCTCTCTCTCTCTCTCTCTCTCTCTCTCTCTCTCTCTCTCTCTCTCTCTCTCTCTCTCTCTGTCTCTCTGTCTGTTCAAAGACCAAACCATAAACTCATTTCATTCTGGACATCACGGATTGGATCATAATTGGATAATAATAGGTCCCTGCCCAAGCTCTACTTAGTTGCTATATTATATTTTGGGCCCTCTTGTCTCAGAGTGAATGTCAATGTTAACTGTTTCTCTTTTCACAAACGACCCTGAGTGTCTTCCCCTCCCAGTTTGATTTTTTTTAATTAAAGGGGCCATCCCTTGACTCACTTCTTAAAGAGGCCTATTAACTGAATGTGATTTGCTTCACTCAAAGTGAGAACCTGACAAGGTCTTACTCTAAAAGGGCCAGGGGTCTCACATTGCATCCTGGGCTATCTCCAGTCATCCTGAGGAATATTTGGCCACTGGACCCAAATGGCTCCTGAGGAGAAAGTGAGGCTAGTGACCTTGCACAGCCCTCCCTCACTCAAATCAAAGTCAACTGCAAGTCAAGTCATCATTTCCCTGATGTCATGGTTCCCTTCCAAAGTGAAGGACAAACACAGGCCCTGGGCAAGTTACTTAACCCTGTTTGCCTTAGCTTCCTCATTTGTAAAATGATCTGGAGAAGGAAATGGCAAACTACTCCAGTATCTCTGTGAAGAAAACACCAAATGGGATCATGCAACAGTTAAGCATGACTGAAAAATAACAATGGTACTCTTACCTGTGCATGACTTAGAGAGTTCAGGTTGAATAATAGTGTTATTTATATGGCACTTTAAAAGCTTCACAAAGGACTTTAAATATACTATGTAAAAGCAGGTGAAGTAGGTACTATTATTATCCCAGTTTTACAGAGAGGAAACTGATTCTGAAAGATGCTAAGTAACTTGCCCAGGGTCATATAGCTAGAAAGTCTCCAAGGCAGCACTTGAACTCAGGTCTCACTGACCTCATGTCCAGTATTATAATTGCTGTACCATTTAAGTATTCAGTCGCTGTTGATATGCCTTAGAATTTCCTGTCTTTACTGTAATTTTTCCTGATAATAGTAGCTTATACATATTTTTGTATATACCATAAAATAACCTACATTTATTATAGCACTTGAAGTTTTAGAAAATATTTTTAGATACATATTTTTTCCCCTCAACAATTCTGTAATAGCTATTAATATCCATCCTCATTTTACATATGAAGAAACCAAGGTCTCCACAAGGTTAACTGATTTTGCCTTTGATCACACAATCAGTTAGTTGCAAATTTACACTCAAATTCTTTCTGACTCCAAAATTTGCTATTACACAATACTGCTTCATGTGTGTAAAGCTGGATGCTGAACAAAGATGTTTTCTCTTAATATTAAAATATTCTAAACCATAATTTAAGAAGCCCTACTCTAACTCAGGGGAAGGCAACCTGTGCTTTCTAGATCCTCTGGTGCAGCCCTTTGACTCAATCCAAACTTCACAGAACAAATCCCCTTAATAAAAGGATTTGTTCTGTAAAACTTGGACTCAGTCAAAATGCTGCACCTGAGAACCTAGAGAGCCATGTGTGGCATCGAGGTCCCAGGTACCCCATGCCTGCTCTAGTTCTTTGTTCTGAAAGCATCCTATACCCTCCCTGCCCTCACTTCACACACACACACACCACATACACACACACACACACACACACATACACACAGTGATTATTCTATAAATGTAGAACATATACTTCTATTGGGGATCTGATTTTATTTTTTTTATTTCATTTTGGTTCACAGAAAATATGTTTGCTCAAGATATCTCCTAAGCTATTTGATAATTTTCCATGCTTTGTACCATTTTTTTGTCTCAATGCAATGTTTAAATAAGAAGTGTTATAAGGGCATCATTATAAAAACTAGGCATAGATCAACATCTCATACCATGTGGTCAAAACTGGAAAATTGGTATCTCAAAGTTGTTTTAATTGGCTTCTCTCTAATCAATATTGATTTAGAGCATTTTTCATATGACTATAGATAGCTCTTATTTCTTCTAAAAACTACCTGTTCACATCCTTTGACCATTTATCAGCAGGGGAAAGGCTCTTATTTTTATAAATTTGGCTCAGTTCCCTAAACATTTGAGAAATGAGGTCTTTGACAGGAAAACTTGCTGCAATTTTTTTCAGTTTCCTGTTTTCCTTCTAATTTTCTCTGCATTAATTTTGTTTGTACAAAACTTTTAATTTCATGTAATCAAAATTACTTAGATGGAACAGAGTGCAAGGCCTGAAGTAAGGAAGATTCATCTTCCTGAATTTAAATCTGGTCTCAGACTTTTACTAATTGTGTGACCCTGGGCAATTCACTTAACTGTGTCTTGGCTGCTAATTTATAAAACAAGCTGGAGAAGGAAATGGCAAACCACTCTAGTATCTTTGCCAAGAAAACCGCAAAACATGGTCATAAAGAGTGGAACCACTAAACAACAATGATCAAAATTATTTATTTTACTTCCTGTAATCCTTTCTATCCCCTCTTTGGACATAAATTCTTCCCTTATTCATAGATCTGACAGGTATATTTTTCCATGCTCCCCTAATTTACTAATGTTATATCACTTTAGTGCTGAATATCTTAGTGTCTTCAGTTAGAAAATGAGGACAATAATAGTACCTACCTCATAGAGTTGTGGTGAGGATCAAATGTGCTAACATTTTGCAAAGTACTTAGCACAGTGTCTGGCACATAGTAGGTATTATATAAATGCTTAGTCCCTTTCTCTCCCTTACCCATTTCTTGAAATAGATGGGAAGGTGGCTTATTGGTAAGGTACCAGACTAGGATTTCATTTGCTAGTTGAAGTTACTGTGGCAAACCACGTAGCTTCTTCTCCAAGACTTGATTTCTGTCATTCAGTAAAATGGAACCAGAATACATAAATGCACTACTTACATCACAGGGTTCTTACACATGCCAGAGAAATGTGAATTGTTAGAGTGACTAGAATATTCAGCAGTACACTTGAAAGTACAAAGTCATTTTAAAATAAAATTATTAGGACATACTACAGTTTGAAATAGCAGGGGGCTGCCTTAGAACTAGTTGGGCTCAGCTTCATATCCAGACATAGAGGATACTTAAGGTATTTCTTACTCTTTTCTTTTTTTTTCTCCTTACCCTTTTCACTCAGCTGCCACCTCCAGCGATGTGTGAATGAATGAATGAACCCTTTACAAAGCATTTACTACGTGCAATGCAGTGTGTTAAATACTAGGGATGCAGATAGAAAAGACAGTCCCTACTTTTGAATGGCCCTGAACTCCCACTCCCCTGACACTTTCCCACCAAGATTAGTCAGGGCAAATTGCATATTCCTTCCCAGAATCACTTAGGGTTACTAGCCTGGTGACCGACCCTTTCTGCTCAGGATAAATGTGAGTTTCAGGGTCAAAATGAGCTGTCTCTGAATTCATTGAACACCTCAGTAAAATAAGAATCAACCTTCTCTAGTCCTAATTCTTTCTGCTTTCTATGTTCACTGTGCTTGCTCTCAGGGTCATCTATTGTGGTACTCTGGAAATATCATTGGATTTCAAGTTCAAGATCCTGATTTCAAAAGCTAACTTTGTCACTCATTAGCTGTAAATCACATAATTTTGGGGGCCTCATTTTCCTCATATGTAAAAATGAGGGAGTTAAAGATGATCTCTAAAGTTCTTTTTACTGCCAAAATGATGACCCTTTGGTCCTAGATCTATTTCTTTCACATTAATTACATCTTCTGGTTCTTCCTGAAGTCTAGCTTCTTCATAAAGATGTAATATACTTCTGCAATACTTCTTTCCACACACAGAGCCAAAAGAAGTTGGCATGTTTATTGCTCTCCATTACTTCTTTCAGATGCTTCTTCGGCTATTTCTTATTCAGCAATCACATTTAAAGTCTTCTCCATCCTGTCCATATTCTTGTTGCTGTCTTCTATGAATCTCTGGTCCATTTCCCCTCTTTTTCCTTAGATTCAATACTTACATCATTCATGGTAGTGTTCTCTATCCCAAAGAGTTTGTTTGTGAGCAGAGGCCATGATCATGAAGAATCAATATGGTTTCATTAGAGGCAAATCATGACAGTTTAATCTCATCTTTTTTTTTGGTAGGATTACGAGACTGCCAGAAGAATTCTATAGCCACAGTGTACCTAGATTTTAATAGAGCATTTGAAAAAATTTTCTCAGACTACTCTTGTGGATGAGGTGAAGACACTTGGACTAGACAATCATACAAAAATATATGTTCAGAACTGGCTGAATGGCCAGACACACATCAACCCTGAAGATCTCCCGTGGAGGGCTTCAGGGATCTGTACTTGGCTTTGTGCTAGTTTCCATTTTTTTTTTTATTAGCAACTTGGATAAAAGGGTGGATTCCTTACTCATCAAATTTTCAGACAACACAAAGCTGGAAAGGATTTCTAAAATGCTAGATGACAGAGCCAAGATTTGAGATCCCCAAAGTCTGAGATCCACAACCTGGAACATTGGACAGATAATAAGTTGCAATTTAATAAGGATAAATATATGGTCCTAATGGGGACAGAGAAAACAAAACTTCTACTTCACAAGTGTAGATGGAGAGTAAGTGCGAGATGAAGGAACCATGACTAGCTAGCACTTATTTGGAAAAAAGATTCTGGAGGTATAAGTACAGTGCAACCTTAGCACAAGTTAACAGAGCCTTGTAGTAGCAAATACAGAAACAACCAAAAACTAATGTGATATTACACCACTGGGAAAAGAAATATGGCACTTAAGTCTAAAGAGATTATAATCTTGCTGTGCTCTGCCCTTCTTTCCTGGTAAGACCACATTTGGAGTATGTTTTTCAGTTTTTGACGCCACTTTTCAAGGACATTAATATCAACTCCCTATCAACCAGGGGGGGAGGGAAAATGGTGAAAAACCTTGGAATCATGCCAGTTTTGACCAGCTAATGAACTGGGAATGTTTAGCTTAGAGAAGAAAATACTTACGGTGAATGTGACAGTTATCTTCAATTATCTGACGACTTGTTCTACTTGGTCTGAGAGGGAAGAATTGAGAACCATGGCTGGGTATTAGCAGACAAACTTAAAATGAGATGAAAGAAAAAAAACTTCCTAATAATGGGGGCCATCCAAAAATAGCTTAACTCAAAAAGTTTTGGAATTCCATTTTTCCCACCTCCCACTAGAAATATTCAAAAAAAGGTTTGATGGACATTTGTTTAGCATTTTGTGGAAGGGAATCATGTTCAGATACAGATTATATTAGGGTCTTAGAAGTCCCTTCTAACTTTGAGAATTTAGAGTTTCCAGTGTCCTTTCAACATCAAAAGCAGTGGACTATTGTTCTGTTTATCACCTTTGAGAACTTCTGGGGCCCTCACTCCCTTCCCTGGACACCATTCCTCTCTAGTCATTTTCACCTCTATTGGAATAGAAGCTGCTTGAGAGCAGGAAGAGTGCCACTTTGCCACCTGTATACCCACTGCTTAGTACAATGTTTGGCATACAGTACATGCTTAATTAATATTTTTCTCTCATTAATACGTAATAGTCACATGTACTAGTGGCCCTTGAAATGCTTTCCTTCCATTATAACAGAGTAGACATAGAAATAACAATTTTGAGACTAAGTAACTAAACTAAGTAACTAACTTTTTGAGACAGAGTAATTAAAAATTTTAGTCCTAGAGCCAGACACCTGTGGTCTTAAACACAAGGCTAGAATCTAAACTCAAAACATCATCTGTTTTGTATAACACCAGTTGATCTGGTTGGTCCCCTGCCATCCATGACATTTATGATAGACAGGACTATTGAAATATAGGATATTACCACCACAATGATAGCCAGTGATTTAAAAAATAATAACCGTATTTAAGGATATTTTTAAATCACCATAACCATACCACATAGAAAAAAGTGGGACAACAGCATTTAGTTGGAACAGTGTGATTCTTTATAACAGTTCCATTGTGTTACATGTGGTGACAAATTTCTAAATAGAACTGCATAGCAAATGTATGCTATGCCTGTCTATGAAACAGAAGAGAAAGAGGACTAGCCTATACAGTCTCTTACGGCAATAAAATTTTCCAAATAAGTACAGGTTTGAAGCTTTTTTTTCTTTCTTTCTTTCTTTTGCAACACATAAAGATGAAATAATTGGGTTGATACTCCTGATAATTTCATTTTTCATGCTTTTTCAGGTAGAATAGCAATGCATGTTGGATGACCATAGAGTAATATGTGACAGCAAATACTGAAATGTAGACTTCAAATTAGCAACCTTGGGAGGCAATATGCTTATTCTGAAAATAGTTGGCATTAAACAGAACAACTCTGTCAGCATGGTGCAGAGAAAATTAGTACTGATTTTGGAGTCCCTGAGATCAACGTCAAAAATCTTGTTTCTTTCACTTATTACTTGTGTGACCTGGGGCAAGTCTTCTTCTATTTGCTTCAGTTTTATCACTATCTAAAGAGATTTGTACTAATTCACCTCTAAAGTCTCTTCTAGCTCTAACAATCTATGTTCCCATGCTCTATGCTTTTGGAGACAATATTTGATTGATATAGAAAAGCAATGTAGTATAATGAAGAGAATATGGGGAATATAGTTGGGCATACCTGGGGTTCAGATGATAATAACAACATTTACATAGTACCGGAAGGCTTGCAAAGTGCTTTTATATACCTTTTATCATGCTTGAGCCTGAGGTAGAATGTGTTTAAGTAATTGGCTCAGGATCACATGGCTAATAAATTTCAGATCAAGATCTAAACTCGGATCTTCCTAATTCCGAGTTGAGAATTCTATCCATTATACCACCTATCTGCCTCTTACCTCTGACACTTCCAAGCTATGGGAGTAACCTCTGAGTTTCACAGTCAAACTAGCTTCCTAGGACTATTATGTCACAAAAGGCTGATGTGCATTGGTGGAGTCTTCACAAGGGAAGTTTCTTACGTTGACTAATTCACAGATCATTTACTTATTTCATTATTTGAAAAAAAATAAATGTATCTGAATTTGAAGAACTTCTGATTTTGTGAATCAAATGTAAATAATATAGTCATTTCATTATCTGGTCTTCAGCAACATTATTTGGTCTTCAGATTAGAGAATGAATCTTGTATGTTCCCCCTGTAGCCAAAAGGCAACGGGCTTAGAATGTGCAAGATTTTTTTTTTTTTTTTTTTGCCAATAGAGTTGCTTTATTATTTACAATGCAGCTAGGTGGTGCTAGACCAGGGGTTGAGAAGATGTGAGTTCAAATCCAGCCTCCCTAGGTAAGTCACTTATCTGTCTCTGTTTCCTTGTCTGTAAAATAGGGATAACTGCAACATCTCCCTTCCAGTATTGTTGTGAGATTAAAATAAATATTTGTAAAAATATTTTACAAACCTTAAAGTGATACATAAATGGTAGGTATTATCACCACTATTATTATAAATTAGCAGATTTATATTATTCTACCACCCGAAGCACTTTTCCAACCAAAATGAAATTCTCAGTATAGTTGTGTTCATATAGTATAACTTTCAATTTCCTACCTGGGCAAAAAAGGGGAGAGGGAAAGTCAAGGGTTGATATTGCAATCTGGAACAGTGAACAGAAAGTTGGATTTGAAATTAGAGGACCAAGTTTCAAATATGGCCTCTACTACTTAATATTTTTGTGATCTCAGGTATGTAATTTAATAGTTTTAGGCCTGTTTCCTCATCTACAACATTAATGGGACCTTGCAGTTTTTTTTTTTTTCTGGTTTTAAATCTAGGGTCTTATGAGCCACTACCACCAGGGTAAGCAAAAATAAAGAAATAAAAAAAGTGGCCTTAGGGAAATTAAGGGGAAAAATATCAAAATTTTTCCTCTTATTTGGTTTTGTTGGCATGGTTTATGAACAGTTTATACATAGGAAAATTTAGTTCTTATAGGTATATAATTTTAATGTACCATTGAAGAGAGGAGGTATTAGACTGACTGTCAAACTGAAAGTCTACAGAGTTGTTGTGCTTACCTCATTGTTGTATACTTATGAAACATAGACAGTCTACCAGCACCATGCCAGGAAACTGAATTGCTTCCATTTGAACTGTCTTAGGAAGATTTTGAGCATCACCTGGCAGGATAAGGTACCAGACACTGAAGTCCTTTCTTGAGCTGAACTGCCAAGCATTCAAATGATGCTTCAGAAAGCGCAACTCCGATGGGTTGGACACTTTGTTTGAATGCAAAATGTATGCTTGTCAAAAAGACTATTTTATGGAGAAATCACATGGGGCAGGTGATCACATGGCGGTCAGACGAAGTGATACAAGGATCCTCTCAAGGTCTCTCTCAAGAACTTTGGATTTGACTGCTCAACATGGGAGACATTGGCACAGGACTGCTCACTCAGCATGGTGTGACCGCATCAGAAAGGGTGCTGTGCTCTTTGAGCAAAGCAAAATTGAGACAGTACAGAGTAAATGTAGGATGTATAAATTTGGGGTATCCACCCCAGATATTCACCTGGACTATCTGTGTCCAACCTGTGGTAAAGCATTCTGAGCTCATATTGGTCTGATCAGCCACAGTCAGACGCACTGAAATTTCATGGTGATGTCACTTTGGTCCTCTTCAAGAATGAAGGACAACAACCAACCATGTTAAGGACCCTATATACTATAGGAAAAATTGTTCAAAAATCTCTAGGGATAAGCCCTGCTCATCTAGGTATTTAACAAGGGGGAGAGACAAAGGCAGATATGTCCTGGTTAGCTACTGTAATAATTTAGAGTCAGAAATCCTTGGCTTTGAGTTGAATATCGGTTATTTATTATTTATCTACCTTGGGTTAATCACTTAACCTATCTAGTCCTAGTTTCCTCACATATAATACAAGACAGTTGGGTAAGATAAGTTTTTAAGGTCCCTTCTAGCTCAAAATTCTGTGATCACGCTGTCCCAGCAAAAGATATAGATGAGAGGGATACAACAAAGGTGGTATTTTTTGCTGGTCCTATTTTTGGTATTGGAACTGCTATTTTGTCTTTATAGAGAACTTTTGATAAGCAAGCTCTTACCAAACTGTTTTGGTACCTGCTCTGTAATCTTTGAAACTTAAAGTTGCCAGGGTCACTGAAAAGTTAAATAACTTACCCAAAGACATACAGGAAGTGTACGTTGGGGGCCTCATCCTTGCTGGAAACAGCAAGGATGAGGCCTTGAAAAAAAAGGCACTAGGATAAGGGCAACTCAGTGACTCAAGGGATAGACAGGCTGTCCTGGAGACAGAATGACCTAAACTCAAATTTGAATTCAGATACTTATTAGCTATGTGATCCTGGGTAAGTCACTTAATCTGTTTGCCTCAGCTTCCTCATCTGTAAAATGAGGATAATAGCACCTACTTCCCAGGGCTGTTTTGAGAATCAAAAGAGACATTCCAGTGCTGAGCACATAACAGGCACTATATAAATGCTAGCTACTAGCTATATATATATATATATATATATATATATATATATATATATATATATATATATATATATATATATATATATATATATATATATATATACACTTTTTTTTTTTAATTTTAGCTGCCAGAACAAGAAATAGATTGTTGCATTGAATTTGGTGGTTTTGACTCTATGGCTCAGGAGAAAAATGTCAGTATACTTATCCATAAAAATGGATGATTTGGGGCCAATGTTGATGGTTTTTATGGTGTACATTATGAACCTGTTATTATGTTAGCAATCCTTTAAAAATACATGGAGACTTTCATCTTTTATATATACACTCTGAAACAAGATCCACACTGATCAGCAATTAGGATGTACTTGATGAAATTATTTCTAGTTTTATCAATGTAAACCTCATTTGTAAAGTTTGGGATACTCAAAGCTTAATAACATCCCATAAAGATAACATATCTTCTCTTTATTCAAGGAGAACAGTGAGCGTAAATCTTAAAGTCCATGATAATGAAAGTCAATTTGACATGGTCCTAGTATATTTTAAAATTTGTGAATCTTTAGGGAGATTGCTAACTTTGCTCCAGATGTAAAGTTGATTAACTACTGAAGTACACTGAAGTTCTTCTCATGACTTCTAGGCCACCTAAATACAATTACATTTAACAATTTCATTTAAATTGAGACTTTGTTTCAAGTAGGATAAAAGAATGGTCGTAGGTATAGTTAAGATGAACTTTCACCATATCAGTTTTTAAGAATAAGATATGATTAAGGGTGCTCCCTCAGTCCCCAACAGAAATAACCGGTTATGGAATCAGGAAGTTTTGTTTAAGTCCTGTCTCTGAAATATATATTGACTAGCCATGGAAAGTCACAACTTGCAGAAATGATGCCAAACTTTATTTGTATTGGGAATTTTTCTCAAATCAATAAAAATTAAGTGCATTGTGCTGTGTGTAGGGGGCACAAAAAAAGAGCAAAAAAAAATAGTCCCCACTCTCAAGAAGCTCCCAGTCTAATGGAGGAAGCAACATATAAACAACTATGTATGAACAAGCTAAAATAGAGATAATCAACCTAGGTAAAACACCAGAATTGAGGGATCAAGAAAGGTTTCCTGTTGAAGGTGGGATGTGAAGGAAACCAGGAAAGTCAGGAAGTGGTGATGAGGCAGAGCATTCCAAGCAAGGGATAACCAGTGAAAATGTGTGGAGAGGGTAATGGAGTGTCTTGTTCAAGGGACAGTGAGGAGGCCAGTTAATGGATTTGGAAATAAGTGGGGAAGCATGTAAGAAGACCATAAAAGTAAGTGGGGGCATATTAAGAATTGCTTTGATTACCAAAGAATTTTATTATTTTATCCTAGAGGTAATATGGAGCAACGGGGCTTTATGGAATGGGCTTTGGGGGTTGTGACATGGTCACTCCTGCACTTCAAAGAAGATTATTTTGACATGTGAATGAATGATGGACCAGAGCGGTGAGACTTGTGAGACGGTGATCAAACAGCAGGGTATTACAATAGTTAAGGCAGGCAGTGCCTCATCATCATGGTGAAGGCAGTGTCAGAGAAGTGGGAATGTGTGAGAAACATTAAAAAGGCGAAACTGACAGAGCTTGGCCATGGATTGTATGGGGATTGGGGGGAGAATATAGAGTTACAGGTGATGCCTAGCTGTGCAATTGGGAAAGTGGTGGCACCCTTGCCAGTAACAGGGAAGTAGGGAAGGAGAAAGAAAAGGGTTTTGGGAAAAAGATAACAAATTCATTTTGGAAATGCTGAGTTGCCTAGATAATAAAATCACAAGTAAGCATCAAAAAACAGAGGAAGTAGTTTCCTAAACAAAGTATTCTATGAACATAATCATTACATATAATAAAACAAACTTTCCAGGGTTTATGGGTTATTATTCTAAAATTCTTTAAGAAAAGGATAGTCAATCTGTCTTCTGAAAAATTATCCACATCATTAGACAAAGGTGAGGTTGGGGGAGAATCAGTTAAACTTGGTTTTCTAAGAATGCCTTATGCTGTCTTATCAATTGTATCAATCAATTATGCTGTATTATCAATCAATCTCCTAGTGAGAAGTTAGAAGAATAAAAGTGGTTCAAAAAACCTGTCTATGTCTCTTGCCGAGGGCTTGATTTAGACTCAGGGAGAGCTAAGTTCAAATCCTAACAGAAATATTTACTAACTGTGTGATCCTGAGCAAATCACTGAGCCTAAGCCTCAGTTTTTGCTTTATCTGTGAAATGGAGATAATAGCATCTATCTCATAAAATTGCAAAAAGCAAATGAGATAACATTTAAAAAGTTTTTTTGCAAATCTCAAAGTGCTATATAAAAGGTAGCTATTGTTATTTCCAAGGGTAGGACTCAGTAGATGGCTATATCGAGCAGGCATGGAGTAGTTAGAATCACAGAATCTTAATTCTTCCTGAAAATAGGAGAAGAATGGATTAGTTGGCCCCCATATTCCCTATAAGACCAGTCATTTTTAACAGTGGAGTAGGATAGCATCCTATTCCCCAAACCTCATTTTAGTCACTAAATATTATTGTCTCCTAGAGTAAAACCTTCCAATAGAGATTCTGATAAGGATTAAAATGCTTCCTGATCTTACCAGGCTCAGTGCTCTTAGTCACTTCTTGAAATCACTTTTTTAAAAGTTGTTTCTTATCTCAGGTTCTATTTCTCCTCCCTCCCAGAGTAGAAGCTATTTTAGGACAGAAATTGCATTCTCAAGGTCTAGTATAGTGCCTGGTACCTAGGCATTTCATAAATGCTTAATGAATTAAATCCCAAATTCATCTGTATTTCCTGAGTCAAAATAACCCAAGTCATGGAGTAGACCAACAGCCAGAAAATGGATGAGAATGATCCATTAAGTAAAGAATTGGTTTCTAAATAATAGTTAATAGATAAGTAATATAAATCTAGGGATATATGTGTGTGTGCATACACACACACAATTCTATATGTAATATATGCATTATATACAAATGTATAGGGATAGACACAATTTAACCCATTGAGAACAGAAAGTTTAACTTGATGTAAAGCATTCCAAAGAAGGAAAGTACATACTTATAACTGTGAAAGGATGGTATCCTATAAAGAACAAGGCAGTTAGAAGATATAGTTTTGCCTACTAGTTCCAACACTTAAAATAGCTTAGGCAACATGTCAAACCTCAGTTTCTTCATCAACTTTATACAGATATTGTGAGGAAAAGACTTTGGAAATCACAAAGGGTCATGTACATGTGAGCTATTAACAAATGGTGTATGTGGCATTTGTAATCTGGAAAAGGAGTATACTAGCATTAAAGCAGAAAAATATTAGTATGAGATTACTTTATTCCCCCTAAAAAAGGATATGCCCTGTATATCAGTGATATTGGAAAGATACATGTAGGAGCACACAAACCCTTGTCAGGAAATTAAAAAGCATCTCAAAACCAACCATGAACTGGCCTTTAAAATAAAGGTACATGTATTATGGATACAAGAAAATGAAAATCCTATCAGCCAATTTATTCCTATCATCCTCCTATATCATCCAGGACCATTTTTCATTTCTCCTATTCAAAACAACTATGATTACTGCATTTCAATGAACCAGCTCAAATAAACACAGTATTTTTTTAAAATAAGTCTTTACTTAATATATCAACAAGGTACTGTATAGTGTAGAGTGAAGTCTTGAAGTTAACATGTGCAACATGGTAGGTCTCAGAAGATGTATAATGCAGGTTTTCCAGCCCCTTGAAGTCCCATGTCAAGGCAAACAAGAACCAAATCAACATATGGCTCAATCAACAACAAATCAACATGTTAAACTTTTAATGAGTATATTTTATGCCACTCTGCTTATATCAGGGACACATATTGGCCTAATGCCTCATTTTGCCTCTAAATTGATACACATTTTACATCCTAGGGAACAGCTTTCCAATGCCCCAGGGAGGTTTTTAAATACCAGAAACATCTAAAACCTCTAAAGCCCTGCTTTGTGCTACTCTGGTGGGTGTGCTACTAGGGAAATGACAACAAACAAGCCTTTTGATTCCATTATATATACAGTATCACTGTTTTGTCAAACTTTATTCAGTTTCCCTTGCAACTACAGGGACCAAGGTGACTCCTGTTGTATCACTGGGGAAGGATGAAAACTCTAGCTTCCTTGTGTGAAAAGAAGCATCAGGCAAGGCCACATGAGGCTTAGCATTAGAGCATGTTTTCTCTTTGGGGCACTCACTTTTGTTTTGCTTTTTTGTATGACTGGAAGGTAAGTCATGAGTAAAACCATTATTCTCATGTTCTAAAGTAAAACTTTAATGTCTCCTCATTATAAATTAGAATAAAGAAATGCTATGAACAAAAGATTAAATGGAAATTAACCACTTCGCTGTCAATAGCTGTGGCTGATCCCGCTGCTGAGATTGGTAGATAAAATTCATTATTTGTTCTCCCTGTGGGTTACAACAATATTGCCTCGTGATTTGTATGGATGCTTTGTTCACAACATGAAGAGGTTTTCTCCCTTTGGGGAGGAATTTTCTAACGCCCATGAAATGACTAAAAAGATTATGATCTGCTCTAGGAGAAAATGGAGCTGTAATATTAGCTCCCTCATTAGGTGGTTTTTTTTTTTGTTTTTTTTTTTTCTCAGACCAGTCAGGTTGTATCTTTCTTCACCTTGGAGGAAACTCCTAATATATCTTCCACAAACATTCAGATAATTAGAAAATATAATAATGCTTACAAGGGAGAATGCATTTCACTAGCAGTATTCTTGTTTAGAAGCCCTGGGAAAGTAAAGGCAGGGAAACACCAGGTGTCTCTTCCTGCTAACACATACACCAAATTTGCAAATTCAATAGACAAATGTTGTTGACACTGGGAGCGAAGGTTGCAGCATCTCCATCATAAATCTCTTTTCCAAACATCATCAGTATTAACTGGCAATCATGGGTACAGATAATGACTGTCATTAGATATTGATTTAGTAGTTCTTTTTAGTATTTCTTCTTTGCCAGGAGAGAGTCACATATTTCTGAATGTATACAATATGAATCAAATTAACTCAGTTGGCTAAAACACCATGCCATGGAAGAGTCAAGACCATAGGTATTACTTTATGCATGAACCAGTGAACATCCTTCTACTTTATGGATTTGGTTTCACATTTAATCCTGACCACCTATCTCCCAGTGTACATCAACCACAGGAGAGACCAAGTTAGAATGCAGACAGATTTGCACAAATATGGCCACATTCGAAATATAATTTTAGCACAAGTCCTATGGTGAGGCAACAGCAACATGTGTCCATTATAGAACATAACACTATTACATGACATCTTTTAGCATGAGGTGAGATTCCCAAATGCCGTATTCAAAAAGGATCCTGTTTTCAACAGAGCATTTGCTATGTCATACAGAAAATCAAAAAGAGCAAAGTTAATGGTAAATGGAACTTTTTCAACTCATATTTCTAACACAATGAGCTTGGTACCCATTCAGGCAACTGTAACTCATTCTCTAGGCCATGAAGTCTGTTGTACCTGCTAGTGTCAAATAAGCCCACATACTGTGTAGGCCACAGAAAAATTTAAGAAAATGGGAAACCCACCCATCTTGAGTTTTGATTCTCAATGGACAGAAGCCCTTTGGGAGTGAACTCATATGAGGATAAATGAGTAGTATTGTGAATCTACATTTAATAAAAAGCCAAAGCATCCTTCCTGAAAATATACTGTTGTCTATGAAATCTAAGTATGTTGGAGCCTTGAAATGATTAGGTGAGATTGCCCTGGGTATTTAGCTGAATTTTCCAGACTGGACACTTTTACTGCTCATCCTAATCCCTTTCACTATTATTATAGAGACTGTTAGGTAAGCAACCCAAGAGTTGAGCTGCTAGACTACCCTGGAAATCTCAGTCACTCCAGAATTCATACAAAGCCTGAAATTTCAACCTTGGCTGAATGCACACTGGTGCGTTGATGTCTATGACAATATATAACTAGTTACATTTTTTTTGTTTATCCCAAAGGGCCAAAGGAGTTAAAACATATTGGGGAGAGAGAAAGTATTGAGGAAATAAGGCTTTTACTATAAAGAAAAAAACTTGCATAGCATTTTATACCTAAGGTTACACAAAGAAGACACATCACAGCTTGTTTTTTTCCTTTAAAAACAAAACAAAATAAAAACAAAGACAACTCTGTGACCCTTGCCACACGGCTCCCTAAAATACCTGTTATAGCAAGAGAAATTTAAAAAAAACCATAATATAGACTGAAATTTCTAAATTTGATTTTTTTTAACTAGAACTTCGAAAGGATGCAAACGTTCAGATAATGCCTACCATCTCCATCCACAGCCCTTCTACATCTTGGGGATGAAAAGGAGAAAATGACTTAGACTTCCCAAGGATCACATGGAATTCTGTGAAGAAGGGAGAGAGCTTCAAAACCATAGCATATCATATTCTTCTCCTAATCTCCCTTTTGCTCTCTCCCATGCTATGACAGGATTAGGCAGAAAAATTTATAAAACATTCAGTTTGCTCATTTTTCCATCAATTAAATGTAAACTGCAAAATGGAAAGAAACTCAATGTATTTGTTGAACCTAGGAACTGCTTGGGAGAGGAGGGGAGAATATATAAATATATATAATGTTTTGGACCAGCACTGGTAGGCCTTAATAGTGACCTCTAAGGTCCCTCCTAACTCTAACTCTAGGATCTATGATCTACTATTAGCTGTGATAACGGACACAAGTTTCATAAGCTATAGGTGCACTTGGGTGAGTCTCTGTGCATCCCAGAGTGTCATAAATAACTTTTTCCTGAAAAAAAGAGGAAGGATGAGAACCAAATGGAGTGAATTTAACAGAATTCTGTGGGGTTTCCCCCCAAAAAATGTCTGAATGGAAGACAAGTATTTGAGAGAAGGAAAGGCATGAGTTTGAGCTCTGTCTACATGAGACCAATACAACTGGCTTAAAAGTAAATGATTAAATAAAATAACTATTTTAAGATTTGTTTTTTAAACTACATGACAACCAAAAAAAATCTAACTTGAATGATATTTTTTCTCCAGTTGCTGGGTCAGTCATGTAGACACAGCCATATTGAATTTTCCAAAATAATCTTCTTTATCAAAAATAATTTAATTCTTCATTTCTTTTACCCTATTTTGTTAGTCTCTCTCTTAAAACAATGTATTGGAAAACTTTTCAGTTGAATTTGGTTTAGCCTTATACTTAATTTGAACATAAACATTTTTAAAGGGAGTTGCTTTTCTTTCTGGATCATCAGCTCCTCAACATGTCTGAATTAAATGTAACTCTGATCTCTAACTCTGTCAGATTACATAGGGTTGGGACATTATGATGATTTTTTAAAAACCATTTACCCAGCCACCTCCAAAGTTTTCAGGCTTTTTGAAATTTTAATTAATCCTCTTGGGCTTTGCCAAGTGAGTCGAATTATCTCACAAGAATGAAGTTCTTTCCTTGTGATTCAGCAGTTATTTCCTACACTGGGTCAAACCAGAATTTTGTTACAGTTTGCCCATCCCTTGGTCTTATAATTTCTACTCTCACAACCCCCTCCCAAAAAAACCTTGGAAAGTGCAGAAATAGCATGAAATTGCTTGGTTAGATTTTTTTAAAAATTAAAATTAAATTATCCTGTCTTAATGAATCCACTCTAATTTGTACTTGGACTTTTACCAGTGGCTCTGAGAAAGGAAATCTCTTTTGACAGCTTCAACAGCAAAATGGTTAATGTACGGAAGAATCACTCTTTCCTTTGCCATGGCATTGGGTTCTTATTGTACAACCCTGTACAGTACTTCAGCAACTTTTTTTTAAAGATTTAAAAAGCAAAGAGTTACAAAACTGTTTGCAATTAACTTGAAATAGAAAAGATAGCACTTTTTTTTAAATCCCATTATATAGTACACCGTATAAATTACAGAGTATTCAAATGCACAAATGCATCTGTGTAACATTTATCAAATGTAATTTGTGTGTGTCTCTATGCTCGCACATGTGTGTGTTTGTGTGTGTGTGTTTTTTCAAGAGTTTCACTGTCCACTTGGTGTCTCCCTGCCCCCCACAATATCACGTGTGACAGTGCTCCAAGTCTGGAACGCTGCTGTTGCAGTATCTCATGTTGTTGGGAATGTGGCAGTCTGTGTAATTAATGCCCCCATTTGGGGTATAAATGGGTTGCAGTCTGAAATCTCCTTTAAGGAGCTGATCATTATTTAAGGAGACAATCTGAAAGCTGGTTTCTGTCATCTCCAGGATGGAGTTGTCCTTTTTGGTGCCCGCCTCACAGTAGTCATCTTTCCGCCGGCCTCGGTTATATTTCCACTTCTGGGAAGTGTAGCGCCCCTTTTTGTGCATGTGCCAGCAAAAAATGCTGAGCAAAACCACCAGCACAAATATCACTGCACCCCCAATCAAACCTGCCAGAAGAAAGGGGGAACCCATATGGTGAGAAGTTGTCTGCTCATGGCTGGAAGCTGTGTTGCTACCATTGTTTAAATGGGAGGAATGAGTGGTCGC
Source organism: Notamacropus eugenii (assembly GCF_028372415.1). Classification (NCBI taxonomy): domain Eukaryota; kingdom Metazoa; phylum Chordata; class Mammalia; order Diprotodontia; family Macropodidae; genus Notamacropus; species Notamacropus eugenii. The sequence continues at coordinate 72,061,850 of NC_092878.1, read as the reverse complement.
CTCAGAACAAATGGTGTCTTCTCCAGCTCGGTAATTAAAAGCATCCAGTGGCACTAAGCAAATCCGATAGGTAGATCTGGGCTCTAAATTGATCAGACTCAGATGCTGCTTTTCACCACCAACTATCCGTTCTTGAACGATGCCCCCTACCAGGCTGTGGCCCATTTTCACCCAGGTGAGTTTGTATGCCATCACAGTAAAGAGAGAAAGCCAACTGACTTGAATGGAAGTGTCATTCACAGCATGGACTGAGAGTTGGATTCGTTCGGAAATGGGAGGGGTCACCCTTTCTCTGTCATCCCAGTCAGGCACTGTGGGGAGGTGTTTAGATACAGTGGGTGTCAAAGGAGTATAATTTCTGCTAGGGGTGGCTGCAGTCTGAGTGGGAATCTGTGTGGTTGGAGGAACAATACTTGGAGGTGGGGTAATGAGAGATAATCCAGGTGTAGTGGTAGGGCATGACAACAGATTCATGTTCAGCTCCCTGACAGCCATGCCCCTGACCTGTTCTGGTCCCTGGCACATAAAACCACGTACGTTAAGAGATGAAGGAATGAATTTGAGCCATTCTGTGACCCATTTAATACTGCAGTCACAAAACCAAGGATTATTTCGTGCAGTGAGCTGCTTCAGGTTGGAAAGATTATCAAAGACCCCTTGAGCCAGCATTCGCAGCTGATTGTTGGAAATATCCAGCCGTTCCAACTTGTGGAGATTGGAAAAGGCTGTCAAAGGGATATGGTTTATCTGGTTATCCTGTAAGTAAAGCTTGACCAGATGCGTACCTGGGAGATCAGGTGGAGGGTGGGACAGAGAATTCCGCACAATAGAAAATTCCTTGAGCTTTGAAAGATGGCTGAAAGTTCCCTCAGCAATGCCCTTATTGGTAAGGAGATTGCCATCCACAATCAGACGCTCCAAACTTGTGAGATTCTGAAAGGCCATGTCTGATATAACAGCAATTCGATTTTCATCTACCCTCAGTTCTTGTAAATCCACAGGGAGGCCAACAGGCACACTGCTCAGATGATTCTTAGACAGAAACAACAGCTTGAGACTTATAGCTTCTCGGAATGCCCCATCTTCTACACCTACTGTAGAGATGGAGTTGTCATCCAGGTGTAGCTCTTCCAATTTCAAAAGCTGAGCAAGAGCTGCTCGGGAAATAGTCTGAATGTTGTTTTCCTGCAAGTGTAGGACCTTGACATTCTTGGGTAGGTTCATGGGGAATTCATCCAGTTGGTTGCCATACAGGTAGACTGTGTGCACCGACTGTACATTGTGCAGTTCTGCAGGAAATCCGGCATTATTAATTTGGTTATTGTGGAGGTAGAGTACGGTTACGCCCTCCGGTATCCCAAGAGGCACTGAGGTCAAGCTTCGCTCATTACAGTAGACAAAGTTCCGGTCACAGCGGCACACACTAGGGCATGCCATGTTTTTAGAAACCTGCATGTAGAGCCCCAGGGAAATGATAACCCAAGATTTCAGAAGCAAAGCCCTGTGGCTAGGCCACTTTGTAGTCTTTAGGCCCATCTCTGAAATAAAGAAACAAAACACAGCGTGGCTGGGGGATGGGAAATAATAAAAGCAGGTGGAAAAACTGAAAAGGCAGAAAACCGGTTCTGTTAGTGTCCAACACTCAAGCAAGAGTAAAGTCCTGAAGGAGAACAGTAAAACAATCCTCTTCCTGTTGTTTTCTGGTAATCAACTAGGAAAGCCCTAGTCTCATTATCCTTGTTAACTTGCCTTCTTTACTGCCTTCCTCCATGTGCACTAAAATGCAGTAGATGATTTTTTTTTCCCTAATAGGTAATACGTGATGCCAATGTGCTAACTACCAACACAGGAACCACAATGAACTGGCAAGGCTTTTGTCTTTTGTTGCAGTTCTGGTCAGCGTTGTTCAGCCTGTGAGCATCTCAGTTCAGCTCAATTCTTGATCTGTTGTAGAACAAAAAGAAAGAGATGTCAGTAAAACTGGTAACAAGAGGAATAATAATCATAATTCTTCCCTCAACCTTTTTTTGCATAAAAAGAAAAAGATTAGGGTTAAATAGATGCAATTGCCATGAAAATCTACCCTTAATCAAGGACACATGTTGGATAATGACTGTAAATTGTGCTTAAGAGTATAGATATACAGCAGGGACTGAATGACTAAATGGATGAAATGCAAAATAAAAACCATTTTCATACATTCAACCAGCACCATCAAATCTATGACCTGCAGACTTCTCTGCTTCTTCACATAGCTCCCTGTAACCTCTATCCATATGCCAAATTACTTTATATAAAATTACTGAAAATATATCTATTTGAAAATTTTACTGGTATCTTTATTTTTTGCTGTTTTATTTGTTTTATTTCAAGAAGGTAGACAAAAGCACATAGATCTAAATTATAACAAAATATAAAAAATAATACATCACATTTGGTCAAAAATCAAATAATTCCTTCTAAAGAGTTATCATGAAACAAACAAATGTGAAATAGCAAGCAATTCAGTTGAAACTGCTTAATTCTTCCCCAATCCCATTCTACAAACTATATCTCATGAGCATATAAAATGTCTCCTTCCATTTATATGAAAGGAGACAGGGAAACTGAAACAACTCATTCTTTTCCACCACCCCTCCACACCCCATGCTCACTCTTCAACACCCCAGTTTCTGGGTAGAATGCACTCCAGGCCCTGACACTTGCAAGTCAAATACCGCCCCCTCTCAAGTGATCCATATACATGATGTTACCAGACAGAGTTATGGAATCCAGGCACAGGCATAAGCTCTTCCCCTACTGAGTTAGCTGGTTCCCTTGAGTCCCCAAAGGAAGAATGTTCTCAGCTCATTTTGTTATGGTTGAAGGAATGTTTGGGGGAATTAAGGTACTTTTAAGAAACCAATTATTCTTTCTTCCACACAATTTCAAGCCCCAATTTTGAGATGAAAGAAATAAAGCAGTTAATTGAAAGGTACCAGTTTTGATTTCCCTATAAAACCAACATGTCAGGACATGGTAAGCTGTGTGTCTCTTAATTCTCACCAATACAAAGAAATTGAAGCCACTGAAATGTAAAAGCAGAAAAGAATTATTTGAGACAGTATTTTAACAACCTGAAGAGACTCTATTAAAAAGGAAAAAAACAACAAGCAAAATATGATATGAGCATCCTATAATTTAAATGCCTGAGGAGCTATATAGGAATTCTGCATTAGAAAGCAGATATATATTTCTGCTTTCTATTTTTTATGTATGTATGTATATCTACTTTATAATATACATGTGCATACACATGCATGTGCACATGTGCACATACACATGTATGTATACTGATATGCAGGTGTGTGCATATTTTTTAAAGGACCATCTTGTTTTAGAATCAAAGCAAAGAAAAGAACTTGCATTATAAGAACTGGGATTCAGAAGCAAGTGCTCTGTCTAAACTACAGTCAGTACCCTCCAGGAGAAAAGGCCAACCATAGCATCATAGATCTAGGGGTGCAACCAACCCTCAAAGGCCATATATAGTTCCTCCCCCTCATTTTACAGATGAGGATACCAAGGCCAAGGAAGATTAACTTGCCCAGGGTCACATAGACCAGCATCAGAGAAAGGGTGAATCTGCAAAGGGAGACACAGAAACAAATCTGAAGTGCCTTTGATAGAAGCATTTTTTTATTTTATCAATAAACAATCACTAACTTATATTTTAAATTATTTCGAGTTTCGTCACACACAATGGCTGATGATTTATTCTAATATTCTAATGCAATAAGTTTAAAGAGAATAATAGTATATGAAGTGGACATTTGAGGAAGAGTTATAAGCTCATTTTCCCAACCCCCACTCCGAAGAGTTAATCAGGTAGAATAATTCAGCAAAGTTAGGAAGTTTGGTGTTCAAATTCATCCTCTGGCTCATACTAGATATATGACCGTGTGGTCAAGGCACAGAAACTCTTAAGAGGCCTGGTTGACTCCTAGTCACAGAGGGGTTACACACTTACAACTCTGGGAATTTCCTAGAATGAAATTGCTTGTCAAGTTACATGCGGCCTCTGCAATAGTAGAAGAAATTTATATAGAGGTTCAATGGGGATAAGCAAATGTTTGTAGAAGTTACCTTATAAAGAAATATTACTTGCACTCAAGAGATTCTAGTTTTTAATAAAATAACACCTCCCCAAACCCCCACCCCCAACACTTCTCCTCAAAAAGAAAAAAAAAAAGAAACTCTGGTTCTGTTTGCATTTGGCCATCAGCAAGATTGGAAAGGCAGGTTTGAAGCACATTCTAAGCAATATAGAAAGAGTTGTCATGCATGCCAGTAGTAGCACAGCTTATGCGCAGTATTCTCTAAAAGGTTACCCTGGGGACTGCAAAGTAGGTAGGTTTAAAAAAAAATGAATGTTCTGTAACTGTGTTTATGAACCAAGATATTATAGCCTAAAAAGAGAAAACTCTATGCTTAAAGATTACTGTACTTACTTAGAAAGTTCATCAGGTATCAGACCCTGAGGCTAACATAGTTGGAAATTCACAAAGAGTTCTGGACTACTCCTGAAGCCTTTCATTATGCAACCAAATAGTAAATTTTCCACTTGCTGGGCTGTGTCTTCTGTAACTATAGAAAAAGCCCCATCAGCCAACCCAGGGCTGAAGGCCTTGCTCTCTTGCAGGCCTATTTCACTCATGAGTGGCTCTTTTATAATTATGTGCGATGACGTGATGATAAAGAAAGCCCCTAATAGGATTACATGGTTCAAACTGTCACTGTTTATCCTCTTTAATATGAGAAAAGTCCTGTCTAGATCATGTTGAGTTGATCGGTCATGACAACTTCAATTTTCAGTAAAGGAGTTCTTGGACTGTAGTTGGGAATCTTCACAATATTATACCGCAAAATAGTTCAGATCAGATGTGAACCAGTGATTAGAAAGTCGGAATGTACCTGTCATCATGTAGTATTTCTGTTAAAATAAAGGGAGCTCTGTAAACAATTCAGAAATAATCATTTCCCCACCACTCTCCACACCAAAAACTGTCAAGTATGACAATTGCTAGTCTTTTCTCAAAAACATCTCTTGATGACTCCCATTCTGAGGGCAGAAAATGCCTTGTATCTCAATATTAATATTAACTTAAATGCAAAGAAGAAAATCAAATTGTGTTCAAACCATCTACTTTAGAACTTCTAAGAAAGAAGAGCTGACAAATACTTCTTGTCAGAGAAAATGAACTAAACCAAGTTTACATAGCAGAATACCAGCTAAACAATCAACATCAAGGGTAGAATCAGCATTGCCTCTGCACCTGAAGCAATATGGTGCAGAGACAGCTTGGGGGTAGAATAAAGAGTTTCTACTGTATAGTGATTACCCCTACTTGGCCTGATTCTCATCATATTAACCCTCCTTGATGACAATAAATAAATCCAGGCTTTTTCAGCTTATTAGCTGTTTTAAAGTCACAATTTTTCATCAGGAGTACAAAGATCTTCCCCCTGCATGATGAATATCATATGTTAAGAGCAAGGTTTTCTTTGTCTATTTAAACATTAAGCAAGTTCTTCCCCACCCTCCCTTCAAGGAAACTTTGGAGTTTATTGAGAATTATTGAATGGAAGGCATTGGATAAATATAGGAATTTGAATTTATAGGAGGCAATACAACCTCAAGAACCTGGGGGTAAACCATTACACAATAAATGCTCTTTGGAGACTTTATATCAGCCTCTTTCAGATGAGACTAAAGCAGAGAGGCTACTTTAATTTAACCATTTTCAGAGGTTCTGGGATGCAAGCACATAAATCTTTTAAAAGCTTTCTATGAAGAGTCTTTCTCTCTCTCTTAGTACTGTTGAATTACTTGGGGGATTTGATTAATTTCAGGAGACCATATTCCAGGAGTGTTTAATAAACTAAGACCAAAAAAAAAAAAACATGGCACAAAAAACAAGAATTGTCCACAAGTGCTACTGACTGCAATACACAACTATACAAGGCAAGTATCAATGGCTTAGGTTTTGGTTGTAGTTGGAGAGGACAGCAGAGTGTCTCAAGGGGTACAAATAAAAGCTGACTTGAAAAGTCTTCCCACCATTACAAGGATCTCACTATTTCTAGAATCTTGTCACCATTTGGTTCCATGCAGAGAGACATGTGCCTTAACGCAGATTGAGGAAGCTGAGGATACTATATTCTTTATAACATGGAGGTATAAAAGCATAGAAGTAAATACACCATGATAGAATTTTTAAAAATCTGTGAAAACCAAAAAGTGACTTGTAGATCAACCTTCTGCATATCCTCAAAGATGAGTTAGTGATACTGCATTTGAAACCTACAATCTATAGCTAACCAATCACTAAGAAAGAATCAGCAAAATAATTTAGAAAAATAAAAACAAAACAAAATGTATTGGGAGTCTGGTGCATGTGTAGATCCCATTAGCTAGTGGAAAGGACACAGGATTGTTGCTTGGGGTCTGCACATGCACCAAACTCCCATTAGAGACCAAACCAAAGCAAAACAAAAAACACCCACTAGGCTCTAAGCTGAAATGATTCCTTTATGGAAGAATCTGAACCAAATTTCTGGAAAATTCTGATTAGATGTTTGTTTTCCTAAGAAGATTTTTTAACACCTCAGAACTTCCTGGCTCCAGCCAGTCTAGATCTGGGAACATTAAAATACCACCAAAAAGGCCATTCTCCTTGCAAGTAGAAAATGCTGAATTTATGTAAAGAGGAATCCTTCTGTGGTTTCTAACCCAGTTAGTTCAGATAACATGGGTAAGTTTGGGACAGTAATCAAATATTAAAGCCATGAGCAAATGAATCTGAATTCCTCACCTCTGGGGGCCCACTTGATAGTACCACATATTGTCCACAGTTGGTACATAGAGGTCCCGTTGATAATTCCATAATCCCATGCAAGACTTAAGTACTGAGACTGCTTAATTGTGTGGAATTTCAGAAGCAAATAGAAAATGATAGTGACGAATTTTAGGAAGACATGGTTTGTGAATCAAGGGGATCACCCTCCAACAAGGTACGGTCCAACAGATAATAATAGCTGTTATTATTAATTATAGCATACAATAATAATAGTTGATATTTACATGGCATTTTGCAGTTGGCAAAGGGCTTCACATTTATTATTTTATTTGCTCCTTCTAAGTACTCTGGGAAGCAGGTGTTTTTATAATCCCCATTTTACAGATGAAGAAAAATGAGACTAACAGGAAGTTAAATGATTTGCCCAGTGTAACACTACTAATAAGTGTCTAAAATCAAACTCAGGCCTTCCTGACTCCAAGTTTGATTCTCTGCCACTTAGTTGTCTTATCTCAATTATCAACATGAACATGAATCACGATCATTATCATCATCATCCATTTAACTAGTTAAAACAAGTTTATAAAGGGCTTTAGAATAGAGTTTTCAAATATGAATGCTGAGGGCCACATGGGACCTCAACATTTCCAGCCTAAACCAGATGAAAATGTAATTGGAAAATATTGAACAAAATGAAAACAATTAAACATAGAGAGTTGGACTAGATGGCCTTTGATGTCCCTTCCCAGGTTCTAAGTCAACAGGCTTACCTGTGGTTACATAGTCCAACTCACAGAATCATAGATTTAGAGCAATAAGAGAGTATAACTTTATCTAGTTCTATACCCTCATTTTATCAATAAGAATGTTCAGGTCTTTTGACGTTAAGTAACTTGCCCACAGTCACACAGGTGACTGCCACATAAGTGGCAGAATCAAGACTGAAACCCTAAAGAGAGTGCTTTTACCATAGCATCACAGAGGTTAGAATCAACAACCAGGGAGGTTGTTTCTTCCAAGCCTCTCATTTTATAGATGAGGAACCTGAGGTCTAAAGAAGTTTAGTAGCTTACCCAGGGTCACTCGGGTACTAAGTAGGAGAGCTGGGATTTTAATTCAGACCCTCTGACTCTTTTCATGCCGCCAATACATATTCACCTCCTTTTGAGATGGGCACAATAGTGGTTTAATGAAGAGGGTAACTAGTTTCTTGGAATTTTAGGAGTTGGAAGGATCCTTGGATATCTAGTCCAAACCTTCATCCATCCCTGCTAACAGATCCCTGAAAGATAATCATCAATACCAAGTTCCTCCACTAATAATCAACTATCTGCCTAGTGCAGCAGTCTTAATTCCTTCTCATGTGGTTCCAGTTACCATATTATTTTTATCTTTTGAGCTGAAATGTGCCACAAAACTTCAATTTTATCTAACAAACATCAAGTCAATACCCATTTCTGTACAAGGCACAGATCTGGCCATACTATGGTTACAAAGTTCTATCCTCTGAAAATAATCAAAACTAATGTATTTCCTGTTCCACATGACAACTCTTGAAATACTTGAAAACTACTATCATACGCTACTCTCCCAATCTTATCTTTCTCAGGATAAACATCTCAAGCAGTTTCACTAATAATTTTCTACATAAGACAGTTTTCTGAGCTTTCACTATTCCAGCCAACACTCTCTGAATGTACTAATTTTTTGAAATTTTCTTCTTAAAATATGATAACCAGAACCAAACACAAAACTTTATATGTGGTTTGACCGGGGCTGGGTAAAGTGCGGTGATTACATCTTGTGATCTGGATTTTATACTTTTATTAATGTCGGCCAAGACTATAGTAAGCTTTATTAGAAAACACAGCACAGTCTTAGCTTATAGTAAACTAGTGGTTCCATCAATGCCCTTAAGAACATTTTCCGACGAGGAGTTATCAAACCCTTTGATGAAAGAATTAACATTTGATGGATCTGCCAGCTAGTTCAGCCACCTAAACTGTGTGTGGGGGGGGGGAGGGAGAGAGGGAGAGAGTGTTTAAGAGTTTGGGTTCTTTAATACACAGATTTCGAAAGGGGATGACAAGTACCTTTATGAAAAAGGAAATGGCTTATAGAGGTCATATGTAAGTGTTGGTAAGGTACGGAAATCAAATCTAAGAGGTGTCTCTAACCTCAAATATTCCTGAAGTCACCCTACCAGTCCATCAGAATTCCTAGCACTTGTATGACTCTTTGAAGTTTTTCGCAAAGAACTATAAATTGTGAGCTGGGTCAAGGAACCCTGTTTTCAGTTCTAAGGCATCCAATTTTAAGAAAGACATTGGAAGACTGAAGCTAGCTCATATTTAGACAGCTCTTAAGGTTTGTTAAACGCCTACTCATATGATCTCACTTGAGATTATAATACTATGGAGTAGATGTTGCTGTCCCAAGCTTATAGGCAGCTAAATGGGCTTTGGGGTTGGGAGGGAATGATGATAGCAAAGAGTCAGGAAGCCCTCCAAGGCAAGATGGAAGGAGAAGCACCAAGGACAATTTCACTGCCCCTACTCCTAGGCAAAGAACATAGTTTTAAACTGGTATACTTAAATGAATAGGGGCAGCTAGGTGGTACAGTGGATGAAGCACCAGTGCAGGAGTCAGGAGGACCTCAGTTCAAATCTCACCTCAGACACTTGACACTCACTAGCTGTGTGACCTTGGACAAGTCACTTAACCCCAATTGCCTCATCCTGGGTCATCTCCAGTCATCCTGATGAATATCTGGTCACTGGATTCAGATAGCTCTGGAGGAGAAGTGAGTCTGGTGACCTGCACAGCCCTCCCTCACTCAAAGCAAAATCAAGTGCAAGTCCTGTCATTATTTCTCTGATGGCATGGTCTTCTTTGACAACGAAGGACGAATACACACCACTTAAATAAATGTTTTCTATCCTGCCCCAGAAAACTCATTATTCTTCATCCAGCAAGCTCCCATCAGACTAGAGGTTCTAGCTCATCCCTACCCTTTGTTCCTCTGTGTAGATGGTAGAGCCATGAATTTCTAAACCAATTCCTAAACTTCCCCTTCAGATGGGATCTTAGATCAGAATATCTCCTTATCTCTCACCTACCTGCATTTTGGGATTTCTCAGACTTTCCTACCACAGTGCCCACTCCATCCCCCCTTCGGCTATCCTCCTTGGTGCTCTGCCTCTGCTTTTTAGCTTCCTTTTTTGTGAAGCCTTCCTTCATTAGACTGTAAACTCCTTGAGGATATCTTTCTATTTTCCATATTTGTATCTCCAGCACTTCAGTATGGTACCTGGTCCATAAGGACATTGAATAAGTGTTTAACTGCTATAAATATTCAGAGAATCTTAGCTAAAGGTGGTGGTTGTGGGCATTAATTTGCCTTCAAGAATGCAGTTCTAAATGAGATAAGAAATTCCTGGACTGACTGTGTGAATTTCAATCATTAAGCATTTAAGTATATACCAGGTACTATTCTGGAGATAAAGAGAAAACAAACATACAGCATCTTTGTCCTTGAGGAGTCATAAATCATCAGGACATTTCATGTTACATATCTAACCACATATAAAACAATGCAAGGTTGCTTTGGGTTTTTTTTTTTTCGTTCTGGTACCACAGAAAGTTCAGGAAGCAGAGAAGGTGGCATTTGAGCTGAGCTCTGAAGGAAGCTGGGGATGGAGTCTTAGAGACAGTGAGTTAAGAAAGGAGGACAATTCAGGTGTGGGTTAACAGGCAAGGACATTGGACTTGGAATATCATGAGTGAAGAAAGGCAAGGAGGCTAATATGCAAGCTTCAGATATATTTTTGGCACAGATAGTACCACCTACCTAGTTTCCTCCTACCAGTTGCTTCTTCACGTTGTTGCCTACCTACCAATTGCACTGGCCTCCTAAAAGTTAAGGGTCTGCGGAAATAAACCCAAATCATCTCACTCCAGTCGTGGTGCCACCTACATACACATTATATGCTTCCTCAAATCCAAAGGGTCCTAAGTGAAATGCTAAGGAGCCAAAGTTAGTAATCACATTCATTCAATTCATTAAACCTTGCTATTCCTTCTAGAAGCGTGTGTCCATACTTTTAAAGAAATTGTTTGGATCTATACTCACTTATAATAGATTATGCTCAATTGCACTTTCTTGCCTTTAGTTATGCTATTTTCTCACCTGGAATGCCCTCATGCATACATTCTGCTGGTGCCCACATAGGGAATCTTTTCTCACTAATAGGAGTTGCTGACCTGAAAGAAAAAATAAGAGCTCAAACATGTTGTAGCGTTCCAAGAGGCCCCAAATGATTCTGTGTGACTAATGTTTTTGTTCTTATTTAATGTATGGTGCTTTGGATTCAGAGGTCATAAACTGGATTCCTGATTTTGTCACATTCTGCCTTTGTGAGCTTCATTAAGTTGCTTATCCCCTTTGGGCCTCAGCATGCTCATGGGTAAAAATGAGGGCACTGGACTTAAATGACCTCTAAGGTCTCTTCCCATTCTAAATCTATGATGGTATGAAACATGTTTGATATTCTTTCACTACCTATTGGATTCAGATACCTCTAAGGAATCAATATAAAGAGAATCATATGTGTGTGCATATACACATATATACACACATGTATATATACACACATTTATACACATTTATATAACACACATATACACACATATGTACACATATACACATATACATGCATGTATATATACACACATACACACATTTATACAACACGTATATATACACACATATATATCTGTATATGTATACGTATGGACATATACACACATATAAATGTTTTCAGTCTGTCTTCTTAGCTGTACACTCTATTCTAACCTGTTCTGCTTTAAAAAAATAAAATCCTTGCCCATAAAGATACCTGTGCTTTGTTCATCCCCATAACAGATGTAGAACACATGGAAAAAATTGGGAGGAGGGGAGGAACCACCTTCCATTATTTCAGACACCAAACTGGTATCGCAACCTATGGTCAAAGTTCAAGTTCCCTGCTGAGCTTCAAAGCTCATATTGAGGCCATTTAGGCCCAGGATTCCAATCCTGTGTTGTGTGAGAGAAAGACTGAATAAACAGACAGCAAGGTACAACTTCGCAGTTCTACCTTGTTTTGACCTGAATTCAGGTGAGTCTAAACGGTCTACTGAAGACCTGTGAGTGTTTTTGATCATATAACATTAATAACTTCCACCACCCCTGAAAGGTAACCTAAATTCACTATGACAATCCAACCAAGGTCTAATCATCCAATGCTTCAATGCAATCAAAATCAGAAGAAAATATGCCTGCAATTACCATATTGTAAAATAAAGTTCCAAAGAAAAACTATATTGAATTCAGAAATATAAACATGCTGTTTTATCACATAAACACTATTCTATGTATGGAGAAATTTTAAATATACACATACATGTGTACATGTATAAGTGTACATGTTCATGTGTTTATGTGTAGGAGCAGCTAGGTGGTACCATGGATGAGTGCTAGTCCTGGAGTAAGGAAGATCTGAGTTCAAATTTTGCCTCATACACTTACAAGCAGTGTCATCCTGGGCAAATCACTTAACCCTGTTAACCTCAATTTCCTCATCTATAAAAGGAGTTGGAGAAGGAAATGGCAAACTACTCCCGTATCTCTGTCAAGAAAACTACAAAGAGGGGTTATAAAAAGTCAAACATGACTGAAACGACTAAGCAACAATATATGTGTGTGTGTGTGTGTGTGTGTGTGTGTGTGTGTACACACACACACACACACACACACACACACATACACAATGTAATTTCATTCCATGGTCCTAATCAATAGAACAGAAACCAATCTGTATTCTACCTATGGAGATTCTATCTATCTATCATGTATGTCTATAAACACACTCCTATGTGCATATATTATATATATATATATATATATATACACACATAAATATATACACACTACTGGAAAATTCTATACACACACATACATGGATGTGCATAGAGATGGATATATAGATACAAACTGCTGAGAATATAGATTGGTTTCTGTTATATTGATTAGGACCATGAAATGAAATTACTCGGTATGTATTTCCAGGTGAGGTATCTGGTTTTGAGTCTAAAAAATGAAAAATTCATTGCTTAAGCCTACTTCAGTATCATAGGGATGGATCTGAATTTAAATGGTGTGAAATTTCCTCTCTGAATAAATATGCTTTTATAATACTTCTCATTTTTGTGAACACCTGCCATATTGCAGTCCTGAGCTATGGGTAGGTAAGTATATCTGAATTTGGGAAAGAGAGCGAGAAAAGAAAGGAAGAAAGAGGATTATTATTATGCTTTGGCCTCTATGTTCTACCTTCCTAAAGTGTTTCTCCCCTAAGAATGTGACCAAGACATAGGTGCAAGATAAATAGAAAACATTTCCCAAAAATTCAGAATAACATCTTCAAAGTTCAGATAAGGCAATGGTTAAAGGATAGCAAGGGGACTAAGCAATTAAATGATTTCCAGATTTTAATGATTAAAATGACAGACTGGAAAAGATGCCTTTTAAGTCCTTTCCTCATATTCTATGTATTAAGTCTAATAGAAGGTAAGTTCCTTGAGGGTGAGGAATGTTTAATTTTTGTCTTTGTAGCCCCAGGGACTAGTGCAGTGCCTGATGCTGAGTAAGAGCTTAATATACACTGGTTGATTGATTAATATTATAAGTATCACTTATCACATCTACTTTGATGGTGCTAGTAGAGAAAGCCAATGGTAATGAGTTTGATAATGCCAGCTTCACAGAACTCCAGGAAGGATCAAACAGACCTGAGAACCATTTGATTTTTTTAAAGAAGGCAAAAATACGGACATGAGAGCTACAATGTGGGTACTGTATCTCTTCCCAAACAAATATCCTTTATTTTTTTACTTAGTAATTGCTAATCAATTCTCTCCTTAAAAATTATCTAAAAAGAAAATATTATCATGTTTAAAAGCTCAGGAAACTCCTACCTTAATTAACTTGCCTTAGTTATTATTTATTCATACAATATAACTAGTGATCAAACAACTGCGAGTCCATTCTTGAAAATCGGATTGATTTTACTCTGAACTACCACTAGAGGGTGATAACATAGCTGCAAAATTATCCCAATCAATTAAAAGAAAATGGAAAGAAAAAGATACAAAAAGAAACAACATTACAGGAAAATGAGACTGACACAGAAAAGAGAGGTGGAGGAAATGAGATATATAAGGACACTAAATATGCATGTAAAAAGAAAAATCATTTATAGTTTCTTTGATTTTCAATTTGTTTCTCTACTAATCACAAGTTACCCAGAAAGTTCATTTGCTTATAGGATGATCATAAGATTTTGCACTAGAAGGGGACTTGAAGATCATATAGTTCAACTATCTCATTATTTGCAGATGGAGAAACTGAAGGTTAAAGTGATTTGCCCAAGGACACATACGTAGTAAGTTGTCAGAAGCAGAATTCAAAGGTCTGTTGACTCCAAATTTAGTGCTCTCTTGAATATGTCACTGTGTTAGTTTCTTTACTGAAAAGAAGTCAAACCTAAAAGCATAACATAATATGAGGATTGTGATGACAAAGTCAGTGTAAGATACATCAGGGAAACCATAGGGTAAGCAATTACTCTTGAATTTAGATTCTTTTCCCAAAATCTTCATTAACTAGAAGCAAGGTTAGATTCATTGATCCTCTCACACTTTATTTACAAGGAGACACATCATTTAAGTGAGACTGTGCTCTTTCATAATATCCATGAATCTCACAAGATTTAAATTGGATCTAAGAGATAATGACATTTTTTTCTTATTTATTATTTGTTAAAGTGGTTAAGGGGCAAAAAGAGCCTGGACAAAAACGGGTGCTAAGTCCTCAAAGAACAGTTGAATAAATATGGTATATGTTCATGTAATATAAATTATTACCATAAGAAACCATTGCAACAAGAAAAAACATATAGAAGAATTCAGAAGAACATAGCAAGATTTTTGTCAACTTCTCTAGCCAGGATTAAGTAGACCCAAAAGAACAACACAACAATGCCTACAATGTCAACAAAAATAATATTAAAAGACAGACAATTTACAGGAACTAGGCCCAGAGAACAAGTGATATAGCATATAACTTTCCTCTTTGTGGACTGGTATAATGGGTCCAAAATTGTTGCACAAGCTATCACCTATATTCATTTTGTCAGTGAGCTTTGCTGACCTGTCTTTGTTACAAGATAGAGTTCAATGAAGGAGAATATATACAAAAATGACTATGGAGTAAAAAACCCCAAAACACATCATTAATACTATCACAAAAAAAAAAAAACAAAACAGATTGGTGGGTACAGTAAAATGACTAAGAAATATGTCTTTAATAGCAAGGATGGTCTTAGGAATAGACTGCCAACTATAGGCTGTGATTTCATGGCTATAAAGGCAGCTTTGTATTTTCAATAATTCTTATGTGTCTGAAATTCTATAAGGTGGAATCTATTCAAGGGACATCTGTATCTTAACCAAAGTCAAAAGTTTAGGTCAAAGCAATGACAATCAGTCATTCTATCTCTTATTTGTGAAAGAGTTCATCAAACTAGTAAAAATAGGGTGAAGAAAGCTTAAGAGACATGGAGGAAGAGGGCAGGGAAGGGAAAGAGCAGTATAGAAGAGATAAAAGGTTCCTTAAGGAGACATTAGGTACACCAGAAACGAAATTTAAATTTCATTTATTTGACAAATTTGTCTTTCGGGTATGCTTTGTTCAATGGGTAGAAAAAACAGAAAGAATCCAATACCTCTTACAAAAAACACCATGAACTTTAATGACAAAGTATGATACCCATGCTGTGTTTAAAAAAAAAAACAAAATTTACCTAATTAATTAAAAAGGTGCTTTTTTCTCTCCAACTATGAACATCAAGAGTCCTATGCTATATTTGGCATAATGTACTTTCCACTGGGAAAAGAGAAGGCTACCTGCTGTTTTTTAGCAAGTAAATTGGTCCCTACCTATAAATTATTCTACATGGTGAAGAAAACATTTCCCTTTTATCTGAAGAGATGTGGGCAGCCTGGCAAAATATCCATAGATAATTTGGAAAAGTGGCTTTTAGTGACCCCAATGGCATCAGAGTTACTACTGGAGACCACAGTTTGACACATCCAGTCATCTTGCAGGGCCCTGCATCATTGATGAGATGCTGTGCCTTGTCACATCAACAGAGGTAGGTATAGCTCCCTCTGAATTCACCAGGGCTTGGAGCACAACAGGCAAAAATGGAGGTTTCTGATGAAGGGGCAAAGTCACGGTAGATGAAGAAGTAAGAAGTCCTTGGCCTTAAGGAACTTACACGTATGTGTGGTGATGAGAGTAAGGAGGATGTAGAGGTCAGACAATCGGGAGAAGAGGAACATCCTCCTGGAGAGAGTGTCATGACCTATTGGAAAGGACCTCAGAAGCTATCTAGTCCAGTCTATACTTGAACCTTCCACAACATACCCAAGAAATTATCATCTAGGCCAGGGGTGGGGAACCTGCACCCTCAAGGTCACATATGGCCCTCTAGGTCCACAAGTATGGCCATCTAACTGACTCTAATCTTCACAGAACAAATCCCCTTAATAAAAGGATTTGTTCTGTGAAACTTGGACTCAGTCAAAAGACCGAACTTGAGTCTAGATTGTGGGTTTTGGATGTAAGAAGGAGCAACCTATTACTTCCAAGGTCAACCTCCTCCCCCTTTTATTTTGATAGCTCAAATTGTTGTGAAGTTTTTCCTTCTATCAAGGATAAAAAATTATTTCTTTGTGACTTCTAAATCTTCAGCTCCTAATTCTGTTTGCTGTGATGAAGCAAGAAAAAATTTATAATGTTCCCGCATGATTCTTGAAGTTTCTTGCCCTAAGTCTTTTCTTCTTTAATATAAGCATTTCCAATTCCTTCAACTTTTCCTCATATAGCACATTTTCTCCAGTCCTCTTACATTCTTGACAACTCTCTTTGCAGACATTCTAGATGATCTATGTCCTTTCAAGAACTAGAATAGCGTTACTCAATATGCGGTCTGCTGAGAGCAGAGTGTAATGGAACTATAACCCTATCTTGCTCTGAGTACTCTAACTCTCTTAATGCAGCTTAACATTTTTGGGAGTCATCTTGCATTGCTGATTCACTATGAACTTATAGTTTATTAATATCTTCATATCTTTCCCCTCTCCACCAGGCTACTTTTGTCCAAATTTGTACCTGGGAATTGATCTTTTGAACCCAAAGTGTAGGTGTTTATTTTTTTTTTAATTTTAATTAAATTTATTTATTTAACATGTAACATTCATTTTCACAAAATTTTGGGTTACAAATTTTCTCCCCTTTTATCCCTTCCCCCCCCCCAAACACCACGCATTCTAATTGCCTCTATGGCCAATCTGCTCTCTCTTCTATCATCCCTCTCTGCCCTTGTCTCCGTCTTCTCTTTTGTCCTGTAGGGCCAGATAGCTTTCTATACCCCCTTTACCTGTATTTCTTATTTCCTAGTGGCAAGAACGTTACTCGACAGTTGATCCTAACACTTTGAGTTCCAACTTCTTTACCTCCCTCCCTCTCCACCCCTTCCCTTTGGAAGGCAAGCAATTCAATATAGGCCAAATCTGTGTAGTTTTGTAAATGACTTCCATAATAGTTGTGTTGTATAGGACTAACTATATTTCCCTCCATCCTATCCTGTCCCCCATTACTTTTATTCTCTTTTGATCCTATCCCTCCCCATGAGTGTCAACCTCAAATTGCACTCTCCTCCCCATGCCCTCCCTTCTATCATCCCCCCCACCCTGCTTATCCTCTTATCCCCCACTTTCCTGTATTGTAAGATAGGTTTTCATACCAAAATGAGTGTGCATTTTATTCTTTCCTTTAGTGGAATGTGATGAGAGTAGACTTCATGTTTTCCTCTCACCTCCCCTCTTTATCCCTCCACTAATGAGTCTTTTGCTTGCCTCTTTTATGAGAGATAATTTGCCCCATTCAATTCTCCCTTTCTCCTCCCAATATCTTTCTCTCTCACTGCTTGATTTCATTTTTTTTTAAGATATGATCCCATCCTCTTCAATTCACTCTGTGCACTCTGTCTCTATGTATGTGTGCATGTGTGCATGTGTGTGTGTGTAATCCCACCCAGTACCCAGATACTGAAATGTTTCAAGAGTTACAAATATTGTCTTTCCATGTAGGAATGTAAACAGTTCAACTTTAGTAAGTCCCTTATGACTTCTCTTTGCTGTTCACCTTTTCATGGTTCTCTTCATTCTTGTGTTTGAAAGTCAAATTTTCTTTTCAGCTCTGGTCTTTTCATCAAGAATGCTTGAAAATCCTCTATTTCATTGAAAGACCAATTTTTCCCCTGAAGTATTATACTCAGTTTTGCTGGGTAGGTGATTCTTGGTTTTAGTCCTAGTTCCTTTGACTTATGGAATATCCTATTCCATGCCCTTCGATCCCTTAATGTAGAGGCTGCTAGATCTTGTGTTATCCTGATTGTATTTGCACAATACTTGAATTGTTTCTTTCTAGCTGCTTGCAATATTTTCTCCTTGACCTGGGAACTCTGGAATTTGGCCACAATGTTCCTAGGAGTTTCTCTTTTTGGATCTCTTTCAGGCGGTGTTCTGTGGATTCCTTGAATATTTATTTTGCCCTCTGGTTCTAGAATCTCAGGGCAGTTTTCCTTGATAATTTCATGAAAGATGATGTCTAGGCTCTTCTTTTGATCATGGCTTTCAGGTAGTCCCATAATTTTTAAATTGTCTCTCCTGGATCTATTTTCCACGTCAGTTGTTTTTCCAATGAGATATTTCACATTATCTTCCATTTTTCCATTCTTCTGGCTTTGTTCTATGATTTCTTGCTTTCTCATAAAGTCCTTAGCCTCCATCTGTGCCATTCTAATTTTGAAAGAACTATTTTCTTCAGTGAGCTTTTGAATCTCCTTTTCCATTTGGCTAATTCTGCTTTTAAAAGCATTCTTCTCCTCATTGGCTTTTTGCACCTCTTTTGCCAATTGAGTTAGGCTAGTTTTCAAGGTGTTATTTTCGTCAACATTTTTTTGGGTCTCCTTTAGCAGGGAGCTGATCTGCTGTTCATGCTTTGACTTCATGTCTCTCATTTCTCTTCCCAGCTTTTCCTCCACCTCTCTAACTTGATTTTCAAAATTCTTTTTGAGCTCTTCCATGGCCTGAGCCCATTGGGTGGGCTGGGACACAGAAGCCTTGATTTCTGTGCCTTTGCCTGATGGTAAGCATTGTTCTTCCTCATCAGAAAGGAAGGGAGGAAATGCCTGTTCACCAAGAAAGTAACCTTCTATAGTCTTATTTCTTTTCACTTTTCTGGGCATTTTCCCAGCCAGTGACTTGACCTCTGAATATTTTCCTCACACCCACCTCGCCTCCTGATCCTCCCAGCCAGCGTTTGGGGTCTGAGATTCAAATGCTGCTCCCCAGCCTCAGGGCTTTGGCAGGGGCAGGGCTGCTATTCAGTGTGAGATTAAGTTTAGGTGCTCAGGTCAGGGCAGGGCCGCCTCTCAGGCTCAGTCCCTCAGGGAGTTTATGCACAGACCTTCAACAATGGATCCAGTCTCCTGCCTGCTTGGGGAGCCCCGGTCTGCTGCCGCCCCTCAGCTTCTACCTCCCGGGGAGGCCTGAGTTATGGGGGCACCCCACTCCCCTCTTGACCCGCCAAAGAGACTCTCTCACTGACCCCCGTCACCTGTGGGTGGAGGGACTTGTGCGGCCGCTGGAGATCCCGTCCCTGAAGCCTGCTCAGATCTGCTTTCCTTGGTGCCGTGGCTGCGGCAGGTCTGGGCTGGGCTCCACGTCTGCAGCGCTACAGACCTTTTGCGAGAGGTTTTCAGGTCCCTCTGTGGGTGGAGGGACCCACGTGGCCGCTGGAGATCCCGTCCCGGAAGCCTGCTTGGATCTTTTCCTCTCGGTGCCGCAGCCGCGGCAGGGCTATACTCAGCTCCCAGTCCCGGCGCCCAGTCCGCAGCGCGAAGGACCTTTTGCGAGAGGTTTGCAGGTCTCTCTGGAACAGAAATCTCCCTCACTCCAATGTTCTGTGGCCTCTGGGTGCAGAATTTGCCATGAGTTACTTCTTTGTAGTTGTTCTATGGGTTGTGGGTTCGGAGCTATGTGTATGTGCATCTTTCTACTCCGCCATCTTGGCTCTGCCCCCGGAGTTTACTTTTATCTTTAGGAAATTTTATCTGAGATTGAGCCCACAATTATTTTTGGTTGAGATACCATTTTTTGCATCCTGACCTTGTCATTCAACCTGTTTGTCATCCCTCCCAACTTTCTGTTGTCTGTATATTAAACCAATACATCATCTTTGCCTTCAACAAGATCATTAACAGAAATGACAAACATTACAAAGCAAGGACAGATCCCTAGGGCACTTTACTAGACAATGACCCATAGTGACTATTTTGGGGGATCTGTTATCTAACTAGTTCCAAATGTACCTAGTAATCTTTCCATGTTATGCATTTGAATAGCATGAGAAACTCTGGCAAATGCTTTGTTAAGTATGCCTCTAGCATTTCCCTAGTTAGTTACCCAGTCAGAAAAGAAAATGAGAGTAATATGTCATGGCTTATTCTTGTTATAACTGTACTCGCTTTCAGTGATCACTGGTTTTCTTTCAAATTTTCAATTCAGCAGAAGAATCCACTGTTTCTGAGTTAAGTCTGGGTCAATTGTTGAGGACAGTTAAAACAGGAGCCTAGGAAGTAATCCTAACTGCAGAAGGGGAAATGGAGTAGCAATTGATGGGTGGTTATGGCAAGAAAGCTCTCCTGTGACATTCCAGGGCATGAGCAACTATTTACCACTTCACATATTCAAGACCTGATCCTGGTGCTTTTAGGGGCTGATTTGAAGGGCATTCAGATTGAATGAAGAATCTCAAAGCTCCTAAGACGACCAACTACTGTTCCCTTTACTAATAGCATTTGTTGTCTGTTATATAAATTAGGATGTGTTTCCAAGAAGGTAAAGACAAAGAGCCCTTGGCTTCTCAAAGGAAGTGAATAAAGATGCCAAACCATAAAACCTGAAGTCTCTTCAACATTGGAGAAAACCCAAACTCAAAAGTCCTACCTGAATTCCTCTTAACTCTGATTTCCTGTATATATTTGAGTATCTTATGTACACACATAAAAATTCCCCTCCCAGGTAGACTTGTGAAACAGTCAATGTATTTATATTATAAATATGTCCATATTATTTACGTGTGTTAAAATTATATTATATATACACATACACACGTATATGTATGCTTGTATATGTGTATATATAAAAACAATCACTCACAAAGCTAAGTATGAGGGGGACTTTAGGCAAGACATATGCGTGTATACATAAATACATATGAGTATATATACACACATGCATACACACATATGCAAATACACATATATGCAGAGCTTTTTCAAAAGAAGGCTCATGGCAAGGCTGTCAGATGAGATGTGTTGCTGAGATCTGGACTGTGAGGAGGCACACCTATAATTCTTACTGGAGGGAAGCTGGATTACTTGAATTTGGGAGTTCTAAACTGCATTAGGGCTAACTGTACTCAGTAAATTCAGTACCAAAATGGTGAGACAGGGGACAGGGTTGGGAGAGAGACATTAGGTAGCCTAAGGGTAGGGAGCTGAGATGATAATCCAGGCTAGAAACAGAGCAGACTGGCTTCCATGTCAATCAAAAGTGGGATAAGCTTATGAGTAGATACTCAATTTCCACCCATGGCAAATTAGAGAGAACCATTCTCCAAAAAAATTTAAAAAAAAAAATCAAAATTGATTTATTTTAACCAAGTGAACAGCATCGTAAATTAGGGTTTTCAGGACCTTAGAGAACACAACTCTAATTTTCTCACTGCAAAAAATGAAGAAGAGAAAGAAGTTATAAATGGTATGCCTGAGGTCACAAATACCTAGGTGCAACTAGAATTTGAGGTCCAAATCCTTTCTTTTGTTACTAGAACATTCCAAGAACTTTTCTCCACTGCTCCCCCCATCCCCCAACTACTCTCTTTTCCTATCACTAAGTAATCATGCATGAAGTAATAGATACAAGATCCATTTTAGATTCAGGAAGACCCAGGGCTCAAGTCCTACCTATGAAATTTACTATGTGACCAAACAGTAAATCATTTAAATCTCTCAGTGCTCCAGTCAATCCTCTCAGTCTTTAAATTACAGACAAGATTCTCATCTGAAGGTTGCTGAATTGATGGATGTAATTTAACACATCAGGGCCTCATTCAAGTCACAGATGTCTCCTCAATAGAACATAAGCTCCTTGAGTTCAGGGACTGTTTCATTTTTTGTATTTTTATCTCTAGTGCCTAACAGTGCCCAATGCTTGGAAAACAGTCAATAAAATCTTGTCTATTGATGTACATTTTTGAAAATCATTTTTTTCAGCTATGTGTCAAAATACCACAGTAGATTATCATGAATAATGTTGCCTAAGATCTAATTACTTCAGTAAACTAAAAACACTGTCTGTGCTTTGATTTTCTTTTGTAGACTGACCATTATCTGTCACAGTTCCTGAATCAAAAATCTAGCTAGATTCCACAGAACATAGCCTCTGGACTACCTAAATGTAACACTGTTAAATGAAATATAGGTTTTAATCAGATCATACAGGAAGGTTGTGGAAAGATATTAAAGGAGTAGATGAAAAATGAGCATTTAAATCTGTAATATCCACTCACCTCTGACTAACTGAATTATTTATCAGATGCACTCACTGTAATTTGGCACCAAGGTGACTGCTAATACTTAATTTAGCTTTTTCTTGCAACATTTCAATAATTCCAAAGCTTCACATCCAAAATAGAAATATCAACTCCAGCACAGCCACCAAAAGATAGGACTTGGGCATCATAGTAATCTTCAAGCATTCCCTCCAATTAATTCCTCCAACTGCACACCATAAACAGCTATGCACAGTCTAAGCTTGAAGACTTCCTTCCTCCCTTTACTCTATCTCCATCTTGACAGCATTTGTTCAACTGCAATCATTTTGTCTAATTGCAGTTTAAATCAATTATATCTTATCCACCTTAGTCCAAAAGCATGTTACCTATGGTTAGAGTGCTGTGCCTAAAACTGAATAAGAAAAAAAAAATTGGTAAGATCCCATTTAGTAAACTATGCAGTCCTTTCAACAACCTCAAACTACACATTCTCACTAAAACAAACTGATTTATTACCAGCTTTCTTCTAGTGACACTGTATAGCTGTGAATCATGAAACACCACAAAGCTCAGAAGAAATAAAATTATAGGTGGCCCACAGGACAATGAATGATTGAAGAAAAACAATTAGTAAGTACTATGGGCCAGACACTGTGTTAAATTGGGAAGATACACATATAAAAATGAGATACCCCCCTGGCTTCAAGGAGCTAACATTCTTTGGAGCAAACAACACACATAGGATAGTGGTGACCTAGAAAGGGAGGGACTGCAGAGGAAGTCACAGGAATGGTGGTGGGTGGTGTCATATGGCAGTTGACTGTCACGTTCTTTAGAGAAGCAACAGTATTATTTTGATTACTTTTCCCAAAGCAAGAGGCAGAAAGCACAACAGAGGGATGGGGGAGAGGGGATATTAATTACAATGGTTTATGTTTGATGGGGCATAGTGGAGATAAAGTACTGGTCCAGGAGTCAGGAAGACTCGTCTTCCTGAGTTCCAATCTAGTTACTAGCTGTGTGAGCTGGAGCATGTCATTTAACCCTGTTTGCCTCAGTTTCCTCATCTGTAAAATAGTTGGAAAAGGTAGTAGCAAACTACTCCAGTATCTTTGCTGAGAAAATCCCAAATGGGGTCATAAAGAGTTGGATATGACTGAAAAACAACCGAACAACAATCTACATCATGGGAAGATGAGAAGATGTATCCCGGGCAGATAGACGGAAATAATAATCTCGAGCCAGTCAGTAAAAGAAACATGATCAGGAAAAAATTGGGGCTTGTCAAGTAATGAGACCAAGGCGAAGAATAACACAGCTAAATTAGGGGTTCTCTACATTCTTTCAGGTCATAAACTTTTTTGGCACTCAAACTGAAGCTTCTCAGGCCTGGACAATATATATTACAGCTGCTTATCTTGCTTTTGAGTTTTATGAACTTTTTAGGAGGCATCTTTGTATGTTGTGGCAGAGGACTACTCACAGAACAGCATTTATGTACACATACATGCATTCATTCATTCATTCATTCATTCAAAGAGATATTAAATGCCTGCTATGTAAAAGGAGCTACTTATTACTAAGTTGTAGGGGAAATGAAGCATGTACATACATAATTATAATACAAAATAGAAGATGATGAAAGTAGCCCAATGTGATATATGACTTGATAAGAGGAAAACACCAGATCCGGCTCAGAAAGATAAAGGAAGATTTTAGGGAGGAGGGAATATGTGAGTCTTTAGGAATTGATAATACTAGAAAAGGGGCAGCTAGGTGGCACCATAATGCATAAAGTGCTGGTCCTGGGGTCAGGAAGACTCATTTTCCCAGGTTCAAATCTGGCCTTTGTCACTTATTAGCTGTGTGACCCTGGGCAAGTCATTTAATCCTGTTTGCCTCAGTTTCCTCATCTGAAAAATGAGCTGGAGAAGGAATTGGAAAATCACTCCAGTATCTTTGCCAAGAAAATCCCAAATGGGGTCATGAAATCAGGCATAACAAAAAAGAAGAAAAGAAGACTGAATAATAATAAATATTGGAAGAAGTAGAGATGGGGTGGGGGAGGGATGCAGAAGGCAGGAAGAGAGAAAGACAATCAAAAGTACATAGGGGCATCATTTGAAGGGATGGTAAATACTACGGATCAGCTGAAGGATACAGTGTGTGGGGGCTATTAGAGCTAGACAACACTAGAAAGGTAAGTTGGCAACACACTGGAGATTTTTAACAATACTAACACAATAATAGCTAATATTTCTATAGTGCTTTAAGGTTTACAAAGTACATTTATGCATATTATCTCATTGAATCCTCACAACTCTTTCACACAGGTATATTTATTATTCTCGTTTTATAGATGGGGACACTTAAGCAGAAAGAATCACAGGATCACACATTAAAACTTGAAGGGATTTCAGAGGTCACTGAAGGTCACTCCATTTTAAACATTAGAAACCTAATGGTACAAGGCATGCTTTTCCAGGATCATACAGCTGGTGTCTGAAGCAGAATTCAAAATCAGGTCTTCTTTACTCAAAAGCTGGCAGTTTTATCTACTCTACCAATTAGTAGGCATTGGGGAGCCACTGACATTCTTTTTATCGAGCCTACACTTGAAGATCTTCAGTAGATGGAAGCCTTTCAAGGCAGCTCAATTCGCTTTTTTAGACAGATCTAATTGTTAAGATGTTTTCCCCCTTACACCAAACCTTAAATCTACCTCTGTAACTTCCACCCATTAAATCTAGATCTTCTCTCGGCAGCTGTTCTGAGAAATATGAATCAGTAGTGTGATATGATATCACAGGTGCAGTGAGATGCAAATGAGATAATGGATGAAAAGTATGTTGCAATCCTTATAAGAATTATTATTATCACTGGTGGTGGTGGTGGTGGTGGTCTACAATCATCAGGCCTCCAGTCTGAATATAGCCATTCCATAGCCCTCCTGCTGAGCTCCAGCTATGTTTATAAAGCAAGACAAGGATATGTGCTAGTAAATGTTTAACAACTGAGCTCTTGAGAAGGAATTTTTGAAAGTATGCACACATACACATACACATACACACACATACACACGCACACACTTAAGTCTAGACAATCAACAAAACCATAAATCTAACCCAGGTTCATGACAATTTCTGATTTCTGAGGTGCAAATACTCACGCTAAAATAATTAGCCATCTCTCAAAAAAGTCATGAGAGCTAGCTCCAGTGAGTAGGGTAATGTGATTTGCAGCAACATTAAAAGGCAGATAGCCTGCAAAATAGGAATGTGATAATTTGAGTGTCTTTTTCAGGCTTCAAAGGAAATGCTGTGTTCAGTTCTGGGTGATAATATTTAATAAGACACTGATAAGTTGGAGAATAATAATAATAACATTTATATAGCACTTATTATGTGTCAGGAACTGTGCTAAATACTTAACAATTATTATGTCATTTGAGTATTCAGAGGAGGACAAGCAGGAAAATGCAAATCTTTGATTCCATAATAAATGAAAATTCATTAAAAAAGCTAGATATCTTAACTTTGAAAAGACTCCGAGGGGACTTAATACTCTTGGGGCATCTGAAGGGCTCTCTTGTGGATGAAGATTAGACTTTTTCTGTTTGGTCCCAAATGGACTGGAACAAAGGTAAACATTAGAAAGGATAAATTGAGGCGTGGTGTTAGGAAAAACTTCCTAAAAATGAGTTGTCCCAGACTGAAATAGGATGCCTCTAGAGGTGACAGTTTATTATTTTTTGGAAGGCTTTAAGAAAACACTGGACAATCACTTGTCAGTTGTGATATATTGAGTATGTATTCTCTTTCTGTTTTGGTTCTGTCCTGAATTTCATTCCAACTTACAAATTCTGTATTTCTAAGTAATCTAATATTCTTGCACAAAACAACCTTTCAAAATAATTACAGGTTATTATGTACCTCCATGAGTCTTTTCTTTCTATAATGTGTCCCTAGTTTCTTCAGTTTCTCCTCATATGGCATGGTCTACAGTCCTCTCATAAACCTAGGTTGCTCCTCTCTGGATATGGTCCAGTTTTTAAATTCTCCTTCTAAAATGGAACACCTAGATGACTTCCACTTGGGGTCTGCCCTCTTGCTGAAGAGACAAAAACACATGTATGCAGCAATAAGAGAAAATTCAAGGCAACATATACCTAAGTACAAGACACTTAGTTTATGATGGAAAATTCCTTGGAATGGAAACTGTGACATCTGTGTAACCTTCAGAAAATCATTTAATTTCTCTGTCTTATCATTAATAAAATGTGGGGGTTAGACAATAGGAATTTTACTGTCTTTTGTAGCTCTAAATCTTAATGAATCTAAAGGGCTTTGTGAGTTTGGGACAGTTTCTTGAAAAAGCAAATTTTGAGTTAGACTTTGAAAGAAGTAATGAAATTGAATTGGAAGAATGATGAATGAAAATGCTATCTCCACTCAACAATTTTATTGTAATATTTTTTAATTTGCTATATCAATCAAGTAAGTAAGCATTATATTAACTACATAAATACAATATTAAACACATATTATGTACCTGGTTTTGCGGTAGGAGAAAAAAAATCTAAACAGTCCCTGCCCTCAAAAAGCTTGCATTCAAACATATACATATATAGTCATTTAACACATACAAAAGGTTTGGGATAATCAGGGTAAAAGAGATTAACCGACTTGCCTAAAGTCACAGAGGAAACAAGGGGCAGGCCCAGGTCTTCCAACTGCAGATTTCTTTCCACAATACAGCAGCTACATCTAATCTCACCCTCCTTCTTTTAAAAGATATGCAATCAATGGATCCAGAAGTTAAGCCAGCTGTTCAAGGTAACACTAATAGAATAGCTGAGACTAGACCCCAGATCATTTGGTTTCAGCTCAGTGCTATTTCTAAGTGGTTGAAAGCAGCTAGGTGTTGCAGTGGATAGAGCACCAGTGCAGGAGTCAGGAGGACCTCAGTTCAAATCTCACTTCAGAGACTTGACACTCACTAGCTGTGTGTGACCTTGGGCAAGTCACTTAACCCCAATTGCCTCATCCTGGGTCATCTGCAGTCATCCTGATGAATGTCTGGTCACTGGATTCAGATGGCTCTGGAGGAGAAGTGAGTCTGGTGACCTGCACAGGCCTCCCTCACTCAAAACAAAGTCAAGTGCAAGTCATATCATTATTTCTCTGATGGCATGGTCTTCTTCAGCAACGAAGGATGAACACACATTTCTAAGTGGTTTGGAACAGTCATTCCAAAGCTGAATGGCCTGCCTCTGGAGGTAGTAGTAACTAAAGACTTTAGGTCTTGAATCAGTATGAACTGAGTAGGTAATCTTTGTGGTTTCTTCTAATTCTGAGACTGATTCTATGAAATAAGGAAGGGGAAATGTTATCTTACTACATGGGGGGATGGGGGACAGGGGAGCCAAAATCATGAAGATGAAATAGTATTTTCCTGTTTAAAATCCACAAAAGGAACCTTAGTACCTGCTCCTATACCACTGACTTGTCTATTTCTTTTTATTTTTTAAATCTTCCTTCAGGATACAGAGTCTGGCTATACAGTCACAAAAGTGGGTTTTTAAAAATGGCTCTCTTCATTTTAATACTTTTTAGCTCTCAGGGTACTCATCTCCCTATGCTTACCAGGTGCCTTGGGTAGCTAGGTGGCACAGTGACTGCTGGACCTGAGTCAGGAAGTCTTAATTCAAATCTGACCTCAGACACTTACTAGCTGGGTGACCTCAGGATTTAATTTAACCTCTGTTTGTCTCACTTTCCTCATCTGTAAAATACAGAAACTATGTAACACCTACCTATTTGTAAAGTGCATTCTAAACCTTAAATATCTATATAAATGCTAGTTATTAACTACTACTAGCCACTATATGTCAATAAGAAATAGGCCATGCTACATTTTGTTCATTTATATATCATTAAAAAGAAATGGGGAGCTAAGCAAATGGCCAACGAATTCAAACGATTATAGAAAGCACCATGATTCAGGCCAGTAAACACATTCATTCTCTCTCCCTCCCTCCCTCCCTCTCCCTCTCCCTCTCCCTCCCTCTCCCTCTCCCTCCCTCCCTCCTCCTTCCTTTCTCTCTCCCTCCCTCTCTCTCATTTTCCAATCAATAATCAGTGTTTTTGAATATGATTGTCACCATCCCTTACTCATTGCCTCAGCTAACTCCTTCACTGCCTATATAGATACAAGCATAGTTTCATTCCTTTTTTTCTCCAGAGCTCATGTGTCACTCCCATACTTACCACACACATCTCTACCTAATAACCAAGGAACTGTGATTCACAGAAATAAATAAATGAATGGATGAAAATAAAAGCCAGAGATTATTGTTATTCTGAGCTTGTCAGAGTTCCAGTGCATATTCACCAATATGGTACTAGTTTCACTGTAAACATGACCAGAGAGCCCCCACTCAAAGCCCTTCTATTTCAAAGAATGATAGCATCAATTTTTGATAATCTAGTAACTTGTTTCCCTAATAAGGTATTGGATTCAACTACATAGCAAATAAACTCAGTGCTACGAATGTACATTTCCTACAGTAACATTACTCCCAATTTTTCATTATATTCCGTAACTGAGACTTTTGCCAAATCATTATTCTCTGTATGAACCATAGAGCTCCATTAGATTTCTCTGACTCTGAAAGCAAAGTCTTGGCTCTGAACATACTCTGAAGTACACAAAAGTGAGGAAAGAAGGTAATCAATCTTGATTTTTCTACTTTGTTCCACGTGCTAAGGGGTTCTTTAATGAAATCAGCAGTGCCATCAAGTCATCCATTCCAGAAGCAATCTAGAAAAAGAAGCAAAGACTTCCTCTCAATGAGAGTTTTGAGCCAAAATAACTCATGTCTTGGAAGTGTCAGGGCACTGGTTGTTAGTTCATCAATTATGAATTTGTATTTTGAGATATAATAGATTGGAAAGAAAAATTGTATGATTCTAGTGACCATACTCTCCTTGAAATTTGTTTCCTTTTGATTCTGTTACCTCTGTTATGAGATACACAGAAATATATGATGGAAACTTAACTTGTGAGAGATGAAAATTCTTGCAGTATGATCCCAAGAATGAGCACTAGAATTATAGAAAGACAGGCTAAGCAAAACAGTAATAATATGAACAATGAGAGTTTGAAGGCTATTGCTTTCAATTTAAGAGATGAACACAAGACTGGCGGGGAGGAAAAAAAATCAGAGTTAGATGGGCAGAACATATGCATTTCACATAGTAGTTGACACTAGAGTATCAAGGTCTAAACATTCAAGTCACCTCTATATATTTCAAGCTTTCCTACGGAAAAAAAGTGGCTGAATTGCTTTTTTTTTTTTTCTAAGAGACTAGGGAAAATTTGATGATGTACTTCAATTCCCACTGCTCTCCTCTGAATCCTCTTCCATTTGCAGTGACAGGCAATTATTACAATGTTCCTCCATTCTTTAAGTCTGTTTATGACACTCGAATTAATTTATGTATTGCAAAATGTCTCTCCATTGATGTATCTGCTTTGTAATGCATGTATACATATCAATTACATAGAAGCAAGAGGTTAGTGAAGGATGCCAGTGATTAGCTTGTTATATACTGAATAAAAACAGGTCATAGTCTTCTTTTTAGGTAACCAATAATTCATTTTATCTTGGTGGCTTTCCCAATGGAGAATCTTTCAGTTTTGATTATTAATAATTTTATAAGCTCATAAGGAGCCAAGAGAGATGTGAAGGGCCATTTCACTTTGCAGTAAAACAAGTCACTGATGTAACCAGAGCCAGATGTGGTTCAGAGAACAAGAAACTCAAGGAAAACTCCAGACTGATGAAAAGAGAAGCAGAGCATGAGTGTGAACCAAAGGAAAGTCACATATCTGGGGCTACCTAGTAGGAGAAGAAAGGTATGATTTGGAAAGAATTGGTTCTACCTACCTTCTACCAGGTGGGATGAGGGGAGCTAGCTCTGACCCATAAACTTTTCAACCTTGCCAGATAGTGATAGCTACTAGTTTTACCCACACTCTGCTGGTTCTCATACTACATTTGCTCCTTTCACTTGTTTATTTTCTTGTTTTTGATCTTTTAAATGTGGACATCCTCCTGGGGTCCATCCTAAACCTTTTCCTCTGTTCTCTCTCTCTGCACATTCCCCCTCAGTAATCCTATCCACTCCCAAGGCAATCATTTTCACCTTTATATAAATAATTCTACCTACAACTCTGACTTTTCTCCCAAACCATGGCCCATAATTTATAACTGCTTCTTCTTCCCCAGGCAGGTGCTTCTCTAAGGGTTCAGTGGGAAAAGCACTACCCCCTGTGTCAAAGGATGTGGAGTTATCCTGTTACTCTTACTATCTTTGTGTCGTCATTTACCTTCCCTGTGCCTCAGTTTCCTCATTTGAAAAATAAGGGGGTTGGACTAGACAGTTTCTATTCCTTCTCACTCTTGAGCCTAAGAACTCATACAAACTCATCATCTTTGCTATCTCTATCCCCATCCCAAAAATAAACTAACAACACTCCTTCCTCAGACTTCCTTATTTCTTTTATCAAAGCACCATCATCTTCATAGTGATTCATGCACTAAACCTTAAAACCTCAATCACCTTGGGCTCTTCCCTCTCTCTTATCACTCTCCCAGACTCCTCAATCAGTCTAGAAGCTTATTATTTTGATTCTTCTTATGTAAGGCCTCTAGTATGTGCCTTTTCAGAGGTGTTACCATTAAACATTAGAGCTGAAAGGGAGATTAGAAAACAAGCAAACTCTTCCTTCTAAAGATAAGGAAACTGAGGCCCAGTGAAGTCAAGGAAATTGCCAAGAGAAGCACAGTTAATTAGTGGCAGAAGAGTTAGGATTTGACAACAGGTCATCTGACTCCAAGATCAAAAGTCTTGTCCACTATACCAGTCTATCTCTATTTTTGACTTCCAAGTCCAGGCCCTCATTATCTCTCATCTTGACAACTGCAAGATTGACAATTTAGGTTTCCCTGCACCTAATGCCTCATCATTTTGTACCGAACCATACTAAAATCTCATTTATTCTTCAAGGTGCAATTAAAAATTCACTTCCTTTTTAATACCTTCAGTTCTCTAGTCAGAAGTGATTTTTCACTTGTACCAAATTCTATGACATTTGATTTGTACCATTCTTATGACTCTTGGCACATATTCAATACATTTCAATAAAGCTTCTTATCAGGATGTAAACCCTCTCAAGAATGAGAACAGAAATAAAGACAGGATTCTGTGATTTCACTGATGCACTCCCTAATAAGGAAATTCCCTCTACTTAGGTAAATCAATATCTTCTCTCTACTTATAGCCTAAGAGTTGTCCAGAGCTATAGTGTCAAACCCAAATAGAAATAGGTCCACAAAACCATACATAAGGATCCCTGATGTTGATTTAGAAAACTACACATTAACATTACCTATGCTCTATTATATTTTTATTTATTTTGTTAAATATTTTCCAATTACAGTTTAATCTGGTTCTGACCTCACTTGGTATTATGGTTGCCCACAGGGCCCTGCAGCCTAGAGCACTGAGAAGTTGAGTGGCTTTCTCAAGGTCACAAAGCCAGAACATGACAGAGGTAGGATTTTTACCTAGGTCTTCCTAACTCCAAAGTCAACTATCTACTATATTTTGCTTCAGGTATGGGAGTGAGGGTAAAAATTACATCTAATTTATCACCTAGATGCAGTTAGGTGGCATAATATATAGAGCTGTACGCCTAGAGTCAGGAAGACCTGAGTTCAAATGTAGCCTCAGATACTAACTGTGTGACCCTGGGCAAGTCAGTTCTGTCGTCTTAATCTGCAGAAGAAAATGACAAAAACCACCCATCACTGCTACCACTCTTGGCCCCTCAAAAAACTGTAATGGCTCTTTAATGCCTGAAGGATGAAGTTTAAATATCTTAGTCTGGTACCTACAGCTACCCCCCTCCCCCATTCTGGACCCAACCTACTCCCTCTGTTCTAACAGAAGCAAGCCAATAAGAAATGCTTTGTGCTTTGCCAATTTTATGTCTTTGTTCATGATATTTTCCCCCAGCAAAACAAACAAAGAAACATCCCTCTGTTAAATATTACACATTCTTCAAAGTGTACTTAAATGTGTCCTTCATGAGGTCTTCATTATGGTACTATGAAAAATAATAATAGCAATAATAAAATAGCCTATAGATAGTGCTTTAAGATTTAAAAAAAGTATTATCTCATTTGATCCTCACAACAACTCTGGGATGCTATTATTGTCAGTCTACAGATAAGGAAACTGAGGCTGAGAGAGTTTCAATGACCAGCCCAGGGTCACAGTTAATAAATGTCTGAGGCAGTATTTTAACTGAGTTCTTCCTGACTTCCAAGTCCAGCGCTCTACCTATTGCACCACCTACCTGTCTCAAAAAACACTGGAGTTGGAATCTGAAGAACTAGATTTAATCCTTACTCTAATGAGACCTGTGTGACTTCAGAGAAGTCACTAAATTTCGTTAGACCCCAGTTTCTTCATCTGTAAAATAAACGATTGAACTGCATGTCTCTGAAGTCCCTATCAGATCTAGATATATGATCCTAGGAATTCTATCTTAGTGATCTCTCCCTCTTCTGAAATCATAATTGCAATACTCATAAAAGTATTAATCATAGTGTCATAAAATCTTAATAACTGGAGGAGACCTTAGGAGATCAGAAGTTATTTCATGACTTCTAAACTCCTCAGTACGTCAATACTAAGTCCTTAGACACTAGAGTCACAAAAGGAAAGATTTTTATAGAAATTGAAGCCAACAACATTTGATATCATTTTGAGACTATAATTATTATTATTATTATTTTGCTTCCTAGCTCATACCTGCATGACTGCAGTCAGATAATTGCTCATAGTCTTGCAGAGGGGAAAGAAGTAAGGAAAGTTGCAAGTCATGAAAAAGAAAATGGAAAACTTCTCAATGCAACTAGTCATTGTGGGATCCCACAGGCCTGAGAGAGACCTAATGCTTTACAGTACTAATGAACACAACAGAGAGCTCTTGATTTTTTCCCTGATTTCTTTAAATGACTTTCTGCAAAGGTCACATGGGCACTGCTTTTCTAAATCTACCCTCCCATTATAGGAATCGCGTAGTGACAGTATTAATCCCACTGTTCAGAAGGAGGTTTGAGAATTCATTACAAAGGCATCTAGTACAAAGAAATAAGTAATCCTGGGAGCTCAGACTGTGACTGCAGAATATGACTGTAATAACAATGATCAGCCAATCAGTGCTGTGTTTAGACACAACCTGGGGTCTGGAGAGTAAGGTTCTAATCCTGACTTTACCATTAACTAATCAATGGCATGAATTTTGGCTAGTCACTGACCTCTCTTTGCCTCACTTGTCTAATGTGTAAAATAAAGGAACTAATTTATTGTAGGACTAATCTAAATTACATTAATTTATTTTTATTACCATTATAACTGCGCTTCAAAAGAATTGGATTCCTTTGTAATCCTACATATTTTACGTATTTAAAAAACATTATTCTAATGGGGTACAAGGTTTCACCAACCTACCAAAAGGGTGCATACCATAAGAAAAGGTTAAGATCTCCTGGTTTAGCACTCTAGATAACACCTGAAGATCCTTTCAGCTATAAAATGATATAATTGCATAATTGTTAGGCACAATTTTTTGCCTGTGGTTTCACTACCACAGATCTTTTGATTGCTACTTACTTAACTGATGCTGTGTATTGGGGAAGTAGGTGTTCTTGTCAAAGGCCACTAAAGGCATAAACTGACCTTCAAAAACTAAGCATTGTCTGTGATCTCCAGGTGTGACTTCAAGCTTGTTAATGTTGATATTTCAGTGCTTAGATCCTTCCCAGTGTGAACAAAGAAACTAAATCTTGAAAAGTAAAGTCAATTTGAAAAAGCTTTATCTTGGAGGCATGTCATAATATATCCCTCATGAGAAGTTCAGAAACATCTAAATGAAATATCTCATTTATTCACAAACATGCCTCTCTGTTAACACAGGGAATAGTAACTAGTACTATATATATACAAAAATTATGTTCTTTTAAGAGCTTTCCTACATAGCCTTAATATGGTGGGCATGATGATTATTATCACTGGCTATTGGGGGGAAGCAGGTTACAATTCTGTCTCTTTGCCAATCTGGTGTCAGTTTTCACAATTTGCCTTTTGGCTATTTGGAATGACAGGATAGAATATCTTACCCTCCAGCAAATACAATACATCTAAGGAAAGAGTTGTTCCTAACAGATTTCTAGCACTAGGGTCAAACCTCCTTGACCTAAGACTGAGTTCTTCTTTGGCACTGGGGAAACCTCAACTGATTTTCAGATTTCTACAGAGCTTGGAGTGTAGGAAAGACAATGTTGCCCTGGTTTCCAACTCTATTTAGAAGGCTTGCATTCCAGCAGAGATAGACCTGAATTAGGGACATGAGACCAATGGGATGTGGAAGCACAGATCTTCTGAAGTCACCCTCGTTCAGTTTCTTTCTTGGAATTTAGCAAGGGAACCAAAGTTTAGCTCTGCTCTCGTGCTTCCTTATTTGTGGTCCATCATACACTTCTTCCTGTTCCGCTTCTATTCCTTTCCTGGAGGACCACTAGACATTTATGGGCTCTACAACCACCCTTCTCAGGTGACCACAAGAGGCCCCTCTGGTCCTAAATCAGATGTTACTTAGTAATATACTGCCATCTCTTCTTTCAGAAATAATTGTATGTCTTTACCATTATTATTTTTTGTGTATGATTAAGAAAACATTTCTCATAGATTTGTAGATTGTACTAATCCAGGAATTTCCTGATAGTCCTTGAAATTGGTACATTTCTACTTACATTGTGTTTCTCTGTTGGCTACTGAGTTCGAATTTCCTTTATAATTCATGAGTTTCAATTTCATATTCTCCCAATTAAATACTTCTTTAGAGCAAAACTGAACCTTAAATTTATGGAGTCTAGCTCTCTAGACTTCCTATTGTCCCAGTTCCAAGAGTACTAGATTCCAAGAGCACTAGACCGAGAAATGGAGTATACTAAGGGACCTATTAAAAGATGGTAGAGGGTACAGGCATAGAACCTATTAAATAGCTCCTCCTCTTGCAGCCTCAATAAATTTTTGCATCTAAATGGTTGATATTTGCCTTTGTTCATGTCCCCATACATTCTTTTCTTCTCCTTTTCCTTGAACATTTTTCTTATTTCTGTTTAAAATTTTCATATTGAATGTTGCATTAAAGCATGATTTGATTTTAAGAGTTCCAACTGATTCACAACTATATCTTTTTGTGTAATATTCAATTCATATTACCAATAAATACAAGTTATGATTTTCCTTTTTTGTTCATTATAACAACAATGAAAAATTGATTTTTTTTGGTTGGTTGTTGTCCTTTGTTCTGGAAGAGGACCAAAATGGCAACCACTATGCCAGAGTCGTTTCAATGACAATAAAAAATAAGACAGCAGATATATAGTCTTCTATGAATTATAATTTGTGTATAAGAAGTAGCCTAAATAACATCATTGAGGACTTTATTATCAGAAAAGGAAGGAAGCTGGTGGATAACCTGAATCTTTCTCTGGTACATATAAAATATTAAACAAACTGGAGGAAGGTATTTGGCCCATTGGGTAGACCCTTCTATGAAAATCTACGCAACAGAATGGAATAAAATGAGAGTGTACATGAATAAGCTACAATCTACATTGATGTGAAATAACTAGGAGGAAGAACCACATTGTTAAGATCATGGATCCATCTAAGTGTATCTACAAAAGTTAGAGCCAATCAGATCTTCCAGAATTCATCTGGCTTCTTACTACAGAAACTTAGATGACTTTTAAATGTTTGCTTACCTTTCTTAGGCTCAGCTTATAAAAAAAAATAATAATAATAAATAAAAATAAATTTTAAAACCCTCTTATCTGAGATCTGACCTCTTTGCATTTCAACTTTCTGCAGGGATGTCAATGGATCACACACTTTTATTAAAAAACCTCAAAGAGCCTCACCAATAGTAATTTTCATAGTGCCCAGTGTAATAATAAAACGCTGACAGATCTGACAACAGCCAATATCTATATAATGCTTAACAAGGTTCCTTCTATATGGGCTTCTCATTTTAGCAGCACAACAAACCTGTGGGGTAGGCAAATGCAGAGGTTAGTATCCTCATTTTACAAATGAGTAAACTGAGGCTAAAAGTGGGTAAGAGACCTTTTGGAGAAGAGATTTATAGGGGGAGGAGAGGGGCAGAGGCATGCTCAACCATGTTTCACATTGCATTTTCATTAAAATTTAAATTTTATTATTATTTAAAAATCAAATATTAAGTTAAAAGGGATGGGCTTCACATCTGCATATATCCCATGGGGATAAACACCCCAGAAAAATATAAAGTATACAAATTCTTCAGTAAAGTCACACTTATTATTTCTTAAGATCTGTAAACTAGGGGGCAGAGCCAAGATGGCGAAGTAGGAAGACACACATACACATAGCTCCGAACCCACAAACCACAGAACGGCAGAGGGGACTAACCCAGGGCGAATTCTGCACCCAGAGACCACGGAATATTGGAGCGAGGGAGATTTCTGTTCCAGAGAGACCTGCAAACCTCTCGCGGGGGGTCCTTCGTGCCAGGGACTGGGCACCGGGGCAGGAAGAAAAGAGCAGCCCTACCGCGGCAGCGACACCGTGAAAAAAAAATCCAAGAGGGCTACGGGACAGAATCTCCAGCGGCCACGCGGGTCCCCTCACCCACAGAGGGACCTGCAAACCTCTCGCAAAAGGTCCGTCGCGCTGCAGACACGGTGCCCAGCCCGGACCTGCGGCATGGCGGCTGCGGCTCCGAGAAACACAGTTCTGAGAGGGATCCGGGGGCGGGATCTTCAGCAGCTGCATGGGCCCCCCACCAACAGGTGACTGACGGGGGTAGGTGAGAGAGTCTCTTTGGCGGGTTGAGAGGGGAGTGAGGTGCCCCCATGGCTCGGGCCCCCCCAGGAGGTGGGGGCTGAGAGGTGGCTGTGGACGGGGGCTCCCCAAATGGGCGGGAGCCTGGATCCATTGTGGAAGGTCTGTGCATAAACCTCCTGAGGGAATTGAGCCAGAGAGGCGGCCCTGCCCCTGACCACCTGAACTTAATTCTCACACTGAATAGCAGCCCTGCCCCCACCAAATATCCTAAGGCGGGAAGCAGCATTTGAATCTCAGGCCCCAAACGCTGGCTGGGACGACCAAGAGGTGAGGTGGGTGTGAGGAGAACATTCAGAGGTCAGGCCACTAGGTGGAGACAATGCCAAGAAAAGGGAAAAGAAATAAAACTATTGAAACTATAAAACTAATCGGAGAAAAAAAAAAATTCCTCCCTTCCTTTCTGATGGGGAGGAACAATGCTTGCCATCAGGCAAAGACACAGAAATCGAGGATTCTGTGTCCCAGCCCACCCAATGGGCTCGGGCCATGGAAGAGCTCAAGAGGAATTTTGAAAATCAAGTTAGAGAGATGGAGGAAAGACTGGGAAGGGAAATGAGAGGGATAAGGGAGAAGCATGAAAAACAGATCAGTTCCCTGCTAAAGGAGAACCAAAAAAATCTTGAAGAAATTGGCACCTTGAGAACTAGCCTAACTCAGCTGGCAACGGAGGTGTAAGGGGCCAATGAAGAGAAGAATGCTTTCAAAAGCAGAATTAACCAAATGGAAAAGGAGATTCAAAAGCTTACTGAAGAAAATAGATCTCTCAAATTTGGAATGGTACAGATGGAAGCTTTGGACTTTTCGAGAAAGACAGATATCTCAGAACATACCGCGCAGATTCGAAAAATGGAAGATAATGTGAAATATCTTATTGGAAAAACAACTGACCTGGAAAATAGAATCAGGAGAGACAATGTAAAAATTCTGGGACTACCTGAAAACCATGATCAAAAGAAGAGGCTAGATATCATCCTCCACGAAATTATCAAGGAAAACTGCCCTGAGATTCTAGAACCAGAAGGCAAAATAAATATTCAAGGAATCCGCAGAACACCGCATGAAAGAGATCCAAAAAGAGAAACTCCTAGGAGCATTATGGCCAAATTCCAGAACTCCCAGGTGAAAGAGAAAATATTGCAAGCAGCTAGAAAGAAACAATTCAAGTATTGTGGAAATACAATCAGGATAGTACAAGATCTGGCACCCTCTACATTGAGGGATAGAAGGGAATGGAATAGGATATTCCAGAAGTCAAAGGAACTAGGACTGAAGCCAAGAATCACCTACCCAGCAAAACTGAGTATAATACTTCAGGAGAAAAAATGGTCTTTCAATGAAATAGAAGACTTTCAAATTTTCCTGATGAAAAGACCAGAGCTGGAAAGAAAATTTGACTTTCTAACACAAGAATGAAGAGAACCATGAAAAGGCGAACAGCAAAGAGAAATCATAAGAGACTTACTAAAGTTGAACTGTTTACATTCCTACATGGAAAGACAATATTTATAACTCTTGAAACATTTCAGTATCTGAGCACTGGGTGGGAGTACATACACACACACATGCACACACGCACACATACATAGAGACAGAGTGCACAGAGTGAATTGAAGAGGATGGGATCGTATACTAAAAAAAAAAAAAATGAAATCAAGCAGTGAGAGAGAAATATTGGGAGGAGAAAGGAAGAAGTTATATGGGGCAAATTATCTCTCATAAAAGAGGCAAGCAAAAGACTTATTAGTGGTGGGATAAAGAGGGGAGGCAAGA
Organism: Notamacropus eugenii; assembly: GCF_028372415.1. Taxonomy (NCBI): domain Eukaryota; kingdom Metazoa; phylum Chordata; class Mammalia; order Diprotodontia; family Macropodidae; genus Notamacropus; species Notamacropus eugenii. The sequence continues at coordinate 72,022,422 of NC_092878.1, read as the reverse complement.
GAAAAACATGAGATCTACTCTCATCACATTCCACTAAAGGAAAGAATATAATGCACACTCATTTTGATAGGAAAACCTATCTCATAATACAGGAGAGTGGGGGACAGGGACACAAGCAGGATGGGGGGGAGGATAGAGGAGAGGGCATGGGGAGGAGAATGCAATACGAGGTCGACACTCATGGGGAGGGAAAGGACCATAAGAAAATAGAAGCAATGGGGGACAGGACAGGATGGAGGGAAATATAGGTAGTCTTATACAACACAACTAGTATGGAAATCATTTGCAAAACTAAACAGATATGGCCTATATTGAACTGCCTGTCTTCCAAGGGGAAGGGGTAGAGAGGGAGGAAGCTAAAGAAGTTGGAATTCAAAGTGTTAGGACCAAATGTAATGTTCTTACCACTGGGTAACAAGAAATACAGGTTAAGGGGTCAAGAAAGCTATCCGGCCCTACAGGACAAAAGAAAAGACGGAGACAAGGGCAGGGAGGGAGGATAGAGGAGAGAGCAGATGAGTCACAGGGGCAATTAGAAAACTTGGGTCTGGGGGGGAGGGGGAAAAAAAGGGAGAAAATTTGTAACCCAAAATTGTGTGAAAATAAATGTTAAAAGTTTAATAAAAAAAAAAAGATCTGTAAACTAAAATTCTTGCGTCTATTAATCTGTATTAGCCATGTTATAAAAAACATCCTTTAATATGAAATGTCAGCAATTTCTCATTTCTACCTACTTCAAAAGAAAAAAAAAGTTTTTGTTGGTTAGTTCATTACTATTTTTTTTTATTTTGGTATTAGACAGTTATAAAATTCAGAAAAGTCAAAAATATCAAAGAGAAATTTACCTGAAGGTGTGTGTGTGTTTTAAACTCTTATAAAAAGCCTGAATTCCAGCTTTTTAATGCTTGGGAAAAAATGATAAATTTAAGTTCATGGTGACTTTGCAGTCAAGATTGGGGCTGGTAGTTATTTAATTGGTCCCTTTTAAGTACCCTAGTGTAGGTTACAAGTCAATTTCAAAACCTGGAATATAAGATAAGGTGTGAAAAACAAGTAACTGCAAATGTTTAGAGCAGCAAGTTTCCTGGCCCCCTGGAGTGAGATTAAGCTCTGCCTAATGCAATGGGATACTGTTTGTTTATTGTATAATATTATTTGAAAATACTTCTCAGGTCTTTTCAGCCAAAAAAAGTACCCCAAACAATACATTTCCTGAGAAATACCGTCCAACAGCTCAAATACAAACATAAATGAGCCCAACCCTAAATGTAGTCATCTTTAAAGACTTTCTTCTCTAAGAATGCCCCAAGGGAGATCAAGATCCTGTCTCCAAAGAGGAAACTGTCTTGTCTTCTTAAGAAGAGCACAGGCAACTATTGCTAGCATATCAAATCACTTTAGGTATCCTCTTTTTAATTAATTTCATATATTAAAAAAAAAATACACACACATACAATCCCAACAGGAAATAACCCAAACACTTGAAAAAGCAGCCTTTTCTCCCTCTTATCTGAGATGTGACCTCTGCATTTCAGCTTTCTGCACATTTGGTTTTCGCATTTGGTTCACTTTTATTAAAGAGCCTCAGAGCCTCACCAATCATAATTTTCATAGTGCTCACTGTACTAGCCAAACACTGACAGATCTGACAAAAGACAATATTTCTAAGATGCATAACAAGGTTACTTTACATAGAGGTATCTCATTTTATCATCACAACAACCCTTTGAAGTAGACAGGGTAGGTATCAATCTCCTCCTTGTACAAATGAGGAAACTGAGGCTAAAAGTGATTAAGAAACCTTTTAGAGATAAGATGATTTATAAAGGGGGTGAGGAAATTAGAAGTATGATTAATTAATCAGTCAATCAACAACCATTTAGTAAACGCTAGCATGTGCCAGGCATTGTTAGGTAATAGGGATACCAAGAAAAAATGAAACCATCTGTGCCTTCCAAGAACCTATATTCTCTTGGGGAAATATGACATGACCACCAGAAAGATAAAACAAAACAATAGAAAGCAAACTCAAAATAAAGTGAGCTTTAATAACTGGGAGGTTCCCAGAAAGCTCTCACATAGGAGGTGGCACCTGAAGTATATGTGCATGCATGTGTGTGTGCATATGCATAGGCATGCATGTAATGCCACGCATGTATATGCATGTGTGTGTGTGTGTGTGTGTGTGTGTGTGTAATCTGGGTCTTCTGGTCTTGCCTGCACTGGAAATTCAGGGACTACTCTCTGGTTGATCTCACTACTGATAGGCAAGAGTACTTTGGCTTTGTTTTCAACGTGAACTGATTCTCCATTTACTTCTGTTCTCAGAAGTTTACCACGTTAATGCTGAATTAATTAATGCTTACAACTCTGGAGCTCAAGAGAGATATACCAGCTTCCACCTCCCTGGGAGCTGGGAATATAGGTATATATCACCATCCCCAGCATGCACTGTGCTTTTTAAAAGAAGCTGGGATTCCACAGATGGATGCTAGGAGGGCATTCATTCCAGACATGGAGGTTGGGGTCTTGGCCAAAGACACAAAGCAGAGGATGTAATGTAGAATATGAGTAATAGTTAATAAGCTAGAATGGACTGGAATAGGGACAAGGAAAGAATATGAACTGTCTGGAAAGCCAGGTGGGGAACCACATTGTGGAAAGATTTAAAATTTTACGTTTTATCCTAGAAGCAATAGGAAATCATTCAATATTTGAGGGAATGGAGAGGACCTATGCCTTAGGAATATTGATTTGGCAGCTACATGGAAGATGGGTGGGAGAAAGCAAAAGTTAGAAAGAGTGAAAGTATTTGGGAGACTGCTACAACAATATAAATTTCAAGGCCCTTTCCTCATAGGTTTCAAAAGGTCCCTTCCCACATCTTTTCATAAGAGACCAAGCTAGTTCTCTATTAATGGAACTTATGGTATCTGAAAATTATTATGGGAGTTACTGGCATTCTTCATAAAAATTTCAAGAAACTCAGAGGCTTCTGTGAAGCATGTGGGAATTTAAAGGGAGAAAATATTTAATTTCTAGAGAAACCTCCAAATACTAACATCAGCTAACACTAGGTAGAGAAATCCCAAACCCCACCCCTAGACAATCCCCCTCTTACCTCAGAGCCCCTGAGAACTCTTGGGAAAAAGTTACCATTCCACTTATTCTCTTGGTATGGCTCATTTCCTGACATACACATTAACTGGCACCTTTTCTCTGCCCAACTGGTCACAGTCTGTACTCACATTGTCAACTTCTCTCTTGCTTTGAATGTAAAGCAGGGATGAAGGTAGGTCCTTATTACAATTCATGTTCTCTCCTTGGTTTGCACTATTAAACTAGGATAGCCTATATTTCACTCTTTGTCAGATTTTTTTCATATAACAAACTCTTGTGTCTTTTAAAATTGGTTTAGATTCTGGGAGCAAGGTCAGGTCTAGGCAAACCTATCAAGTAGTTTTGTCTTTGAAATCTTTCCTCCCCCGCTCCTTTACACATTACACATTCCTGCCATTATACCCATCCACATATCCTCATTACCACGTTACATTTTTAAAATCAACAGGCTGTCCAGTTTTACCTGCAAAACTGATGAAATGCTCCTGCTCTACTACATGTATTTTTCAAATGGCCTCTTGAATATGGAAAGGCCTCCTATCTCTTGAAGCCCTGATTCTTTTCAAGGTCCAACTTATATAGGTTCCTTCAAAATTCTTTTCTTCATTCCCTAAGTTGTTTGTCCCACTTCCACAAAAAATTACTTTGTATTTAATGGTATACTATATTTGCTTATTCATGAGCATGATGTATCCTCCCAGCATGACGCAAGTTCCTTGGGGATTTTGGTTTGTTCATTTTTTATAAGTATATTACCTGGCACATAGGAAGGACTTAATAAATACTTCTGATTGAGGACAAGAACTGTCTTATTTTTGTATCTGTATCCTCAACATCTAGCATAGTACCTGACATATAGTAGGTGCTTACTACTTACTGACTGAATGAAAATTGCACTTGCAGGCACCAATTTGTGACCTGTGGCTAGGCAACCTGATATTAAGCCCAGTCTAGGCTTGGATGTGCAAGACTCTTAAGACATTCAAGAAAGTTTCATTTGGTTTCTCAGAGATGAATTCCACGGCTTCTTAAATTTCTTATATGTTTCAATTTAAGTCCAGAAACTAGAGATACCATTCTCTCTTGTTTAGTTAGTTAACTATCTGGATTTACCAGCCTTAATTTTAGTTTTTGGTAGAAAATTATCACCTTCTATACATAATCTCTCCTTTTTCACAAGGCACTACCACTAAAATAAATAAAACATGTCTATGCTTGTATATATTTAGGTAAATATGGATACATTCTTTTTTAACAACATTTCATTTTTCCCCAATGACATACAAACCCCCCAATTTTTAACAGTCATTTATTTTAAATCTTGAGTTCCAAATTCTATCCTTCCCTCCCTTCTTGAGACAGTAAGCAATCTGCATGTGCAAATGTAAAACTTATTTCTATACTAATTATTTTGTGGTAGAAAACTTGAACTAAAAGGAAAGAAGGAAGGAAGGAAAGAAGGAAGGAAAATGATATGCTTCAGTCTGTATTCGGGTACCATCAGTTCTTGCTCTGGATGCAGATAATATTTTTCGTCATGAGTCCTTTGCAATTGTCTTAGATCATTGTATTACTGAGAATGGCTAAGTCATTCACAGTTGATCATCATATAATATTGCTGATGCTGTGTACAGTGTTCTCCTAGTTCTGTTCACTTCACTCTATATCAGTTCATGTAAAGTCTTTCCATGTTTTTCTCAAAACATCCTGCTCATCATTTTTTATAGCACAACAGTATTCATTATAATCACATAACACAATTTGTTCAGGGACTCCCCAATTGATGGGCATACCATTAAGTTCCAAATCTTAGCCATCACAAAAAGAGCTCATATGTATGATTTCTAAAAATGAGTCTACTATATATGTGTATGTTTTGTTATATATATATATATATATATATAAATATACACACACGTATATAATACATGTGCACATGTGTATAATATAATCTTCCCAGATAGAATGTAAACTCATTGAGGGCTGGAGCTATTTCTACAGGGCCTGGTACAAAGTAAGCTTTAATGCGTACTTACTGACTGACTGCTTTATAAAGTAAGCTCCTTAGTGCCCACCTTAGCCATTGTCACACTTTAGCTTTCATCATGCTTTTTGTGGTGCAGTTGTTTCAGACCTGTCCAACTTTCCCTGACCCCTATTTGGAATTTCCTTGGCAAATATACTGGAATGGTTTGTCATTCCCTTCTCTAGCTCATTTTACAGATGAGGAAACTGAGGCAAACAGGGTTAAGTGAATTGCCTGGTGTCACATAGCTTAGTAAGTGTCTGAAGCCAGATCTGAACTCAAGAAGACCAGTCTTCCTGACTTCAAGCCCCACGCTCTAACCACTGTTCCATATAGTTGCCCTTATCATGCTTATTTATGTACATATGCTAACTTCCCTCTCTATTTGCTTATAAATTCCTTGAAGAGACTGTCTTTATTCATCTTTGTACCCCCAGTATCTAACAAGCTGCACATGCAACCCCCACACACACACCCTTGTGATTTCATCAAGAGGAATTCTGGATGTGGATTTCATGCAACCCATCTATGACACAGTAGATTTAGACCTAAGCAGTTTCCTAAGGCACACTGATGTTGACTGTTCCTGCAGTCACAGAGTTAGAACCCAGGTCTAATTGACTCCAGGCTCAACAATATACACTGAAGAATGATTGGAGAGTATAACTAAAAAGTAATTAATAAATGTTTGTCAAACTGATGAATATAGCTGAATCATAATTGTTGGTATATAGGTCTTCCCACCTTCTCACATTTGATTTTAACCTCATTGATACCTCTGTAATCTGTATATCCTTGCAATTTTACAAAGTGCCTTTTTTCATAGGAAGTGCTTAATCCGTATTTGTTGAACTGAACTGAAATCTTTCACCTTGACTTCTGGTTCTAAGCTTCAGACATCACACAAAATTTCTGCTTAACGTAAGACCTGAAATGCTTTACTATGACCTGAGTATGAATGCAAAAACCTTTTGAGAGGAATTCTGAGTTTCTACTTTAAAAATCACTCAATCCTGGACCTTAGAGATCATTTAGTTTAAATGCAATTCTATCACTCTCTAGAAGTGGAAACAGAGGCCAAGAGTTGTTAAGTGACTTGATAAAAGGTTCAACAGCCTGCAGAGCTGAAGCTGGAATACAGAGTTTCCAATGCCCAGTTTAGTACAATTTTGGCTACTACTGTCTCTTTTCTGTCTAACTGATGGGTTCCCACCCTCACTTTCTCAAAACCCCACTGATCTCTAAGTCACTTTCCCTTTGATTCATCTCTAGAATCTTTGGCATAGTAGACAGAATGGCTGGTCTTTGGAGCCAAGATAACTCAACTTTGAATTTTACCTTGAGCTCTTATTAATTGTTAAAAGACCCCAAGTCAGAAACTCTCAAGAGTCTTGGTTTCCTCATCTACAAAATGGAAAGAATAATAATGAACAAACACATGAATTAAGTATTTAAGTTCTTAATATGTTCAAAGCACTGTGCTAAATCACTGAAGATGATCCCTGCTCTCAAGGAACTTCTATTCTATTAAGAAAGTCAACAGGTTTGGAAGGTTTCAGCTGCAAGTCAGATGGAAAGTCCCATGTTTCTTATGATGCAACAGCAAAGAAGAAGGCAATGTCTCTAATAATAACTGCAGTTACCCCAGGCGGTTGTTGTAAGGGTTAAATGATATAATGCCTTTAAAGCACTTGATCTATTTGAAAATGTTATATAAATATCAGTTAATACTGACAGTCTCATATCCATGAGAGAAACATTGGGGTCTCAAGGAATAGTAGGTGTTGTCCTTGCCTGCACTGAAAGGATTCCTTTAACTCTCCTTGCTCCATAGTACCCTTGTTGTTCCTACCAGGAGCAAAAGGGCACAATTCTAAATATTGGTCATCCCTTCTCAACCATTAACACACAAATGGAAAGCCTTCCCATATGTATGTCATGCTTACAGTGACTTGAGGTCAAAACTTTATATTGCAAGAGAGCCTCTTCAAGGCTAATATTATGCTAAAAAAAGAAGCTGGGAATCACATTCCTTGCTGTCAAAGAAGACAAAAGGCCTAATTACTATTTTTTTTTTTACATTAATGTTTTATCAGTATATGAAACCATTTACTCCAAGGTAAAAATAATTACATCAATCACTTCTTTTTCTTGCCTGCACCCTACTTCTGCCAAATAATGTTACCTTTACTTTTCTCTTAATCACCTAAGGTAAACGGTGGTAACATCTATCACAAAAGTTGACAGGGAAGCATATATGGAGTTAAGAAGTCATTCATCATTTGCTGCTTTATTACTACACCAAGATCAGTAAAGAAAGCAAAGATATTGTGATAAGGTTAAGTATAAACTGTGGGACTATGGATGATAACCCTTTTCTTCTCTAACTTCATTTCTGTGGCATTCTTTTTACCTTTGCTTTAATTATTGGCATTCTTATAAGGCTTTAAGAGTTACAAAGTACTCTATCCTGAACCATATTAGGGCGATATATTTAATGTTTGCTCAAAAAAAAAAAAGATTTTTTAAATGTGGATTCACAAATATACAGCATGCTATAATATATATATTTAATATATATAATATATATTATATATTATATGTAAAACACATGTTACACATAATATATATGAAATGTATAGCATAGTATAATATTTCAATGACATCAGTGTGAATACTCTCCACTAGGGCAGATTTCAACCACATACTTCCTTATTGAGAAATAATAGCTTTTATGCCTACATAATTTTATGGCTATATGTCAGCTGAAGTTCTCCTAGGATGTTTCATTGTGGCATGGGGTTCTTGAAGGCCATATCAAAGAGAACACAGTTCTAGAGTTCCTCCCAATCTAAAAATGTCCAGACTACAGTCTGGACTACATATAGGTTCTGTCAGAAAAATGGTCTAGCTAAATTCAGAGAATTTCATCACTAGAAGTTTGACCATTAGATAATACAATTATTAGTCATAGTAACTCGCAAAACTATCTACTAAGACATGGAAGGAAGAGTTGTGGTGTGCATAAGTAGAGAAAATTTATCCCACGGACATAAAAATCAAAGATACCTTGATATATTTTCATTTACAACTTCATAAGAGTAAGTACTTTACTCATTCACTAACAAGTATCTTATCCAGATTAATGATAAGGACTGGATCTACAATTTCACTAATATAGGAAATTTCCAGATGAGAAAATTCTATCAATTCAGGTCAGCACCTTAAAGCATTGAGAGGTTAGGCATCACAGATAGCATATGTCAGAATTCAGACTTGAACCAATGTCTTCCTGATTTCAACAACTCTCTTGACGATACCAAGCTACCTCTCCCTAGCACCATCTTAATTAAATCTCCCAATTACTCTGTGAAGTAGTTATTGCAATTATATCTTCCCCATTTTTAAGATGAACAAACAGGTTCAGAGAGGCTAAATTGTTTGCCCAAGATCAGAGTAGCTGAGTGATGTTTGTAGTACGTCTTCTGATTTCTAGTATACTACCATTTCATCTTCATTTCTGCTTTCCATTATCTATCACTGAGAAACAACTCTTCTATTTTCCTTTTCCATCTTCTTTTTCCTCTTTTTCTCCTTCTTCTTCATTGTTGTCATTATCACGGATAGGGAGGCATCATGGAAGAGTGGAAAGAGCTGTCTCCTCAAAGCCATAAAAACCTAGGTTTAAGTCTTAGCTACGACATACCTTCTTGTGTTACTTTACATTGCAGACACAGTACTAATCTCCATTGGTCAAGGAATTCTTGTTCAGGAGTTCCCAGTACCAAAGAAATCACAGCTACAGTTCCCACCTCATTCCTATTCTTCACCACAATATGGTTAATGACACTTTTCAGGTAGGACGAATCTGGTCACTTATGTGAAAGTGCATTTTGCACTAGATAATTTTGATCTCTTTATACAGATGCTTATTTCAATTTAGGGAAGAGTGCCATACCTTGAGCTGTCAGGTACATTATAATAGAAACAAGAATGCAAATATGACATTAAACAACATAACAAGTTAATGAAATGATTCCTCCTTTTTTCACCCTCAAATCATCCCCTTTATAAAACAAGATAAAAAATCCTTTATATTGCTCTGGAAGAAATGACAACTTAATTTACAAATCTAATACAGTTGCACTCCCCATTACTCACTGAACCAAAAGCAATGAATAAGAGTCAAATAGTTGCTTGTTTGTCCAGTACTCAGGACACATGATTATTTGTGCCAGCCACACTAACAACAGACCTCCTACAGGGAAGCTAGGCAAGAAAAGTCTAGACACTAATTGGCAAGACCGATTACATCACCAGAGGAACCCAATTAAGTAATTAGCAAGCATTTAGAATCACAGATTTAAGAGAGTAGAGACTTGAGTCACATCTAGTAAAAGAGAGAAACTTGCTCATGTTTACTCACATCATAAGTAGCAGAGGAAACATCTGAACTCAGGTCCTCCAGTTTCAAATCCAGTGCATCATGTTCTCTGAGCACTTGTGGTAATGTAATAGCTACTTTTTAGGGAAACAGGAAAAAAAATTAAAGACAGTGCCTTTAACTTAAGAAATCTTGTAATATAATTATTTTACTTGAACATAATCACTTCCTTGTTCATGTAACTGAAGAATCAAAATATTTATACAAATTCAACATAATAGGATCATGTTATGTATTTTCTAATACCAAATAATTTTGTATTAACAAGTAAAAATTGCTATAGTTGTTTCATCAAGTAAACGAGGCAAAATTAAATCTAAAAGAACTTTACAGGTCGCTTAATCCAATCATCATGTCCCATGTCCATTTTGCCACTGAGGATTGTTAAGGCCCAGAGTGGTAAAATGCGTTGCTGGAGCACACAGTGCAAGCAAGGATTCAGTGCAGGTCACCGGACTCGACCTCCAAATTCTGCCCTCTTGGGTAAAATCCATTGAACACATTTTTTTTTTCTTTTACATGGTTAACACTGTTAAGATGGCTCACAAATTCCAGGTGAGAATAAAATCTCACTAGATAATATTTTAAAACCTACCCTCTACTGTAATTTTGGGAACCAGATTGGTGGTGTCGCATCAAAAAAGACTCTAATATGTACATTTACATTTCTTCCAGAAGGATCAAATATGCAAATGATCCCAAATGCTAAACTATTTTGGCAGTACCTACTAATTGTTCTTCCACAGGACAACAGAGAGAATTAGGTATAGGGGAAAGCTACCTCTAGTAAGTACATGGTCACTTTTCAATGGAAAGGATAATATTATTTTCCTAAACATGAAAACTAAAGAACAGAAATGCCAATTGCCTTACTGAAAGCCAGTCAGCAATTTACTGGCAAGGCAGGGATTAGACAAGGATGACTTGGTGGTGATCTGTCACTGACCCATTTCACAATTCAAAAGAATTTAAGCAATAAAAACCCATGCAGAGAGATGACTTCACTTATTCAGCTATCGCTACACTATGGTCTGTGCAGTGAATGGATTCTTACATGATCATTTAATTGATCTTCACTCACAAAGAAAATAGGAAAGTATACACCAAAGCTTAATAGGTGATACTAAAGATAAGTAAATCACAGCTTATGACTCACCCAATGAAATGACTAAAACTCTGTTTTTAGAAGGAAGGGGCACAGGAAAAGGTGGGGCTGCCTCACATTTGTTGCTACAGACTGCATAAACCTGTAGTCTGCCCCAGGTCACCCATCAACACAATAAGAGCCAAAGGAACAAGAGACCATGTAGACATCATTTACATAGTCAGGAAGCATGTTCTTTGGGAGGCCAAAAGAGCATTAAATCAATAAAATGATAATCCCAGGAGCCAGAATTAGCTCAATGTTAGAATATTTAAAGTAACCCCAACACATTGGATTAGAACAAAAGGTAAGATGAGGCCACACCCTCCACTTCATTACTATGCCACATCAGTCAGTTCCCACTACCTCCTTATGGCAATGCTAAAGCCCACTGGATAACACAAAACACAGTCCTTGTTGGACTGTGTTCAATCAGATGAAGTTCAGGCTGAAAGGGAACATTTGGAAATCTTTTATTACCCAGGTCTCATCTTTGAAATGGAAGCTCTCTTATTCCATGTCCAGTTTCTCATTTAAAATTTTCAGCTTGGTTCTTTTGGCATGTTCATGTCTGTTGTTGCGACATTAAAACAGACAGGCCTTTACAAGAGCTCCAGGCCTTGACATAAGCACCTAACTTTAGTATGGTGCAGCTGTAGTCACAGAAAGAATCTACCTGCTAAAACCACTGCTAAGCTGCTTTCATTTTGACTAAACAGAGGGGACAGGAAAAAAAAGGAGAGTTACACACAAAATCTTCCTGGTTAGTGGATGGTAAAGACAGGCTAAAAGTTGGCAAAGCAATGCCCCAGTGAGCAAACAAAACTAATCAGGAAAAACCTCTGACAGCTGCAGTATCTTTGCAATAGCCATTTTTGGAAAGGCCTGCACGTCAGTGTCTGCTCTAAGTGCCAATTAGAGTGACCAAGATAAGTTCTACTTTTTTTTTTTTCAGTCAGCCAGAAATTGGATGACAAAGCAGGTTTCCTGCCCAAAATCTGCATGTGCCCATTTCCTGACACACAGAGGAATGTGACCAAGGGCTTTTTTCAATATCATTTTGAAACCAAAGTCAAACAGTGAACTTCCTGATTCGGTGATAAAATAATCACATTTAATATAGACAAGCATCACTATTTAGCAAACAGAATCTGTCTTGCAATTAAGAAGACCTGGATTCAAGTGCCACCTCAGATACATACTGCTTGTGTGTCAACAAGTCATTTAATCTGGCAAGTTAACTGACATCCAGTTGGCACAGGGGATAAAGTACTAGACATGGTGTCAGGAAGACCTGAGTTCAAATGTAATCTCAGATACTTACTGGCTGTGGTCAAGTCCCTTAACTTCTGCCTGAGCTTCCTCATCTGTAAAATTTGATTAATAAGGATATCTGTCTCACTGATGTGCAGCTGAGGACAAGAAATCCTACACCAGGGATCTTCTACAGTAGTGAAATCACAAGTCCAGAACAAAAATAAAAAGTTAGATGATGACTCAGCCCAAGAAGCAAAGAGAATCAACTAGTAAAGATGGTAACATGAATATGAACTCATGAGTTTACCTTAATAGTATGACTAAAGAATATCAAAAATTCTAAGTTCACCTTGTTTTCAATATGCAGATTAAGGTAGAAAGTTCTCCTAAACTATTAGGTATCTAGTTTGAATGTTGTATAAACTCTTTCATTGTCCTGTAATTTCAAGAAAGGATTAAGCTATAAAAATCTGGACATAATATTGCTTTAATTTTACCTCCACCTTGTCATAGACACTTAACAACCAAAACAGTTTTATGAAATGTTTTGGTACTTCTCTAAATAAAGTCAAGAAACTGGAAAACTGCATTTTATATTTATCCTCTGAGCAAAAACACTGATATGTGTAGGGTAGAGGCCCGATTATTCATCTGTTTTTTACCAGAATCACATGGCTCAGTTTCAAAAATCCAGAAACTCTTCTTTTAGTGGCAGCTGATTAACTCTGAACTCCTGTAAGAGGTCAGATATTGCCCAAACACTGGGCAGCCACCTTTGAATAACCTTTTTAAAGGCAGTAAAATAGAGTCCACTAGCTAAAACTTAACTATTTTCAAATAGGAGTAGCTAGGATTGTAACAGATATCCCCGAAGTTCCTACCCAATTGTCTTGGTCACTGAAACTCACAAAAATTCAAAGAATTCAATGACTTTGGTTGGAGTAACAGAAAAGATGTACTGTTAAATAACTTCAAGTCAACACCACCCCTCTCCAACCTCTACCCCAAACTTATGCTACATGGGCATAAACACTAAAACAGAACACTTGATTCTCCACCAGAGATGGACTTTTAGCCCTTTTATGAAAAATCAATTTTTCCAAAATGGTCTTTTCCCTGCAGTAAGCAGTCTGCAATCTCAAAAGGCACTGAACAATTTTCCAAATACTACCTAGATCAAATCTGGGCCTTCTGTACAACTTCAGTATCTATAGAGCTCCAACTTAGACACACATATTTGTATGCATATATATATATTACACACAGAGACTGATTTGATATCTGGATAATTATCTGTGCAGTTTATATTTTTTTATCAACTTGGTCTTCTTTTATAGATTGTTATACCAGCCACTTTTATATTTAATGTAGATTTCACTGAGGTTTTACAACTTTCCTGGGCATGATAGAAGACTTTAAGGAAGTAGCACATAATTACTTGACATTGACAGGTAAGTCATTTTTATGAATAAAAGTAGAAGATTGGCCAGGATCATCATCAGAGATCTTTTACAGCTCTATTTCTACAATCATCAAAAGGAGGTTTGTTAGTCCTATAGCAAAAATGAAATCAAACAAATGGGCCCTAGAAGTAATCTATAAGCACTCCCAAAAGAGTAAAAGAATGAGGGGAAGATCTCTAGCCTCTTGCAAAGGCCCTCTGTGCTAGATTCAGAGAACCAATGGGATGCAGTGAAAAATATAATGAATTTCCAGGCACAGGACTAGGGTTTGAATAACAGCCCTCTCACTTTCTGTACCTGTATGACCTGGACCAGCCTAAATGGGAATAGAAGGAGGGAAGTTAGAATAAATAGATGACCCCTGAGGGTCGTTCCAGCTCTGATGTTATGATTTATATGGAAACTGGAGTTAAGAACCACACTGGACAAGGGAGCTAGAATACTCAACCTTATTAAATCCCAGAACTTTCCAAATATCAAAGTAAAACCATCCTAGTTTAGGGCCTGTGAAGAATCAATCATATCAGTCAGCAGCTCTTTAAACAAATTATTTTGCAAAAGCAAGAATCCCAAATACTAGAGGAATGTATTTCATTGTAACTAATTGCTCCATTTTGCACACGCTCATCATATACCAGCGTGCCTTCAATTTGTTTTGTAACTCAAAGCACATTCACTTGCCCAACAATTTCAAAAGTTTTTCAAGGGGGAATAGGGGTGGGGAAGAAAAGGCCTGCATTCCTACTATAAAATGCCTAGGAATAGTTTAGTATTCCCATTCCTAGTTAACAGTTTACTGAGCACTTGCTGTTTAAGAGAGGCAAGAGGAATGAAGTGTTAATACAGATCCTGCCCAAAGAGATTACAGTCTTCCACAGAAAAAACCAGAGGGAGAAGATGGCATTATGATGAATGGAGAAGAGTTTAGAGAACAAACCTACCTCCCTAACTCAAAGGTCAGAAGGAGCCTGAGCTCACACAAACCTAAGGAGGGAAGTTCTCCACAGGCTTTGAAAGAAAAAAAAAAAGCAAGCCTTCCCTTACCTCGCATGTTCCCAGGGCAAAGACACAGTGCAGCAGTGTTTAAGCATGAGTACAGACATCAGCAGAGCCCCATGTCAAGGGTGTAACTAGGGTGGGGCAATAGTAGTTCCTATATTCTAGTATTCCCTGGGATATGCAGCTGCAGACCAAACACATCAACTCTGACAAGGTTCATAAAGCTGCTTTCAGAGCCTGTGTTAGCTGGCAGCTGCAGAGGCCACTAGCTACTGCATAGTAAGTAATTCTCTGCTTAAACCAGGCAGAAGCCCAGTTTGAACAGAGAATCTGGGAGAAGTGCCGAAAGAGGAATTTCTCCCTTCTGCAGCTCTGGAGGGCATATTGTTATACCCTGCAAAGCTGCAAGGGAAGAAAGAAGAATGGTATATTTTATAAGAATGTATCTAAAACCTTAATTGCAGGCATTAAGCAACCTCCCACCTCCAAACAACGATTATAGCTTTAAAAAAATCAAGTTAATAGGAATGATAAAGTTAATATATAAAAAAATAGCTTGTAGGGAAGAACTTTAATCCATTCTGACATCTTATATATACTTACAAATAGCCATTTTGTTCTCAATAATTTCACCTTGCCAACGATTAGCTTTATTTTTTAAAAACAGGCCCCCTCAAAATGCTTAAGACCTTCCAAAGCCTTAAGACCTTGTACTTTCATATTCCCCATCCCCATTCACAAAGGCATCTCCAAGTAATCTACAAATATTCTTCATCCTGTTTTTTTTAAACTTGGTATGGTAAGTAGAAAATGAACTATAGCTATATCTATAGCTATGCTATTGGTTAAATAAAGAGGTTAAGGCAACAAAGTAGTTTAATTGTCTAGCCTGACGGGGCCTCATCATTCCTTATAACCAACTTCTAACAATAACCAAGATTATCCTGCTACAATATTCCTTGGGAAATAAATGACCATATTCTCTGAGGGATAAATAAATAAATCATACTGCATAGATAATGACAGTCTCCCACTCTACGGGATCCAATCAATAGCAAAAAACTAACTCCAATCACCACTCATTCTTGAAACATTCATATAGCCACTGTCAGGTTTTGATTAGCTTGAATAAAGAATCATTTTTCCTCCTCTCCCTCTCGCTCCCTATGGACTCCCTGCTTTCTCTCTCTCTGGGGTGTTCCAAGCAGTGTACACCACTTTTCTCTCTCAACTGTCCATAATCTCCAGAGAATTTCAGATTGTCCTCTTCTTACTGTAGCTAAGAAAATAACTAAAAACTGTGACCCTGAATTCAAGCTCTGTGTATCCTGGGACATGCTCTGGGCAATCATCCCCACAATACATAGAATGTCAGTCCAATCACTACACCTAGAGATTCAAGAAGGAGAGTTCTCTTTCTTAAAGGTCATTCCTTGAAATGCATCTAAATTTTGTTTGTAGGCCCAAAGCAGTCAGTGCCCTAGAGTATTCCTACTGAGCAACAATGTTAGTGACTATAACTCACCAAGCAACAATTTTCAATGAGTTTGATTCTTTAGTTAATTTTTTATCTAGCAAAATTTGTGTATTCCCTCCCTGACTCCTCCCCATTTAAACATGCCTCTTACTGGCTCTAAAGATAATATATAAAATTTATCTTTAAAAAAATCTATTGTAGGCATTCAGAATTTAAAAACCTTTTAAGGACCTAATATCAATGTTTTAGCTATAATTAGGGGGGGATTAGGAGCAGATGTTTAACCTTCAAAGGTGACTCTATTTCCAACACCTTAACATGTTTACCTTCTACCAACTCTGCAGCATGCTGTTTCTCAGGTTGAATCCTTTTCTATACAGGGCTTCATTTTTCACAAAGGTTTCTGTTTCTTTTGTGTTTGTTTCTTATCTTAGGTGCAAGAGAAAATAAAATGAATCAAAACCCTAGAAGGTTGAGAAGTAGAACAGGGCAGAAAAATAATGGAAATATATGATACATTAGTCTGAATTCAGGGCCAACTCTTACCTACCTCACCATCCCCCCTACACATATACCTTTGGACTTATACAAAACTTGTGTATCATTGGTATAGTAGCCATTAAATGACACTTTGAGAATCACTTGGAACTCTTGAGTATTCCCAAACAAGAATACAGACATAAAAACGTCAAAATTAATATGTATAATATATTTATATTTGATATAAATATATTTTAATAATATAATCTAAAATGTACATATACTTATATGCATATATATATACACACATATACATATGTATATACATACACACACACACATTCACATGTGTATATGTATGTACCACCACAGTTTAAGAACCCTGAAAAATTGCCCCAAGAGGGAAACCAGGATGGTGAAGAGCCTTAAGTTTATGCCCTAGGGGGTTAAAGAAACTGGGTGGATGTTACAAAGAGACCAATTCATATTAAATGCCAGGAAAATACTTCCTAATAGTTAGAACTGTCCATAAGTGGAATAAACCATCACAAGAGGCAATGGGTTTCCTCTCTTTGGAGGTCTTTAAGCAGCGGCTAGATGTTTGCTTGTTAGGCTGGCTAGAGCGGGGCATTCCTTTCATGTACGGAGCGGATTAGAGGTATTTATGTGGTACAGTGGATGAAGTGCTGGGCCTAGAATCAGAAGACTCATCTTGAATTTAGATCTGGTCTCAAACACTTGGTAACTTTGTGACCAAGGGAAAATTAGTTAACCCTGTTTGTCTCAGTTTCCTCATCGATAAAATGAGCTGGACTCCAGCATCTTTGCAAAGAACACCTCAAATGGGGTCATGAAAAGTCAGAGATGACTGAAATGACGCAACAACAAAAGATGGCCAAGGAAATCCCTTCCAACTCTCAAATTCTGTGATTGGGAGTAGGCACATTAATGCTTTCTCAGAGCAAACAAAGCACCAAAGATGGAAGTGAAAGCCTTGAGGCTATATGATTTACCCAAGGTCACACAGTTAACAAAAGTAGGGCTCTAGAACCAGTTTCCTCATGTAGAATTCCATTTTCTTCCTCCTAGGAAAGGTAACTAGTGATCCTTTTAATTTTTCCTAGCTAGATAATTCTATAACCCACTAATAACATTAGGCTATGTCACCAACAGCTAAGATTTCTTTCTTCTTACAGAACCTATAGCAAAATAGAGAACATAGATCTGGAAATAAATATTCATCAAATTCTTTCTTATCCTGCCATCCATTTTTATGGTCACATTTTTTTTTTTACACATAACTTGGAGAATAGTTGCCTTTTTCTGGTTAGTAAGGAAAACAGCTGACAGAAAAGGATGATCATATCTGTCAAAGCCTAGGCAGAAGGCAGGGGGAGGGAATCTCATTGCAGATTTATAGAAGAAAAATACACCAGCTTTCACTCTCCACTCGGACTGAGAAAAGTTTCTTCCTAGACTGCCCATTTTCCTTGCTATGCTGCTTCTTTCTCCTTCCTCTTTGATTAAAAAAAATAGGAAGGAAGAAGAAAGAAAGAAGGAAGAAAAGACAGAAAGAAGGAAAGACAGAAAGGAAGGAAGGACAGGGAGGAAAAAAGAAAAGGAAAAAGAAGGAAGGAAAGAAAAGAAAAAGAGACAGGAAGTCTCTCAATGAAAAAGCCTATTTTTCTACAAAAGCTTTTCTGTTTTTGTATGTTTGGGAGAAGAAATAAAAACATGTAATATTTGCCAAGTGTTGAGGACATGTGTGTGTATGTCCATATGACTGCATCATTTCTCTGTTTTATATAGAAAAACTGCCTTTTGGGGATGAAATGGAAAAAATTCCATTCTAGAACAAATTCCCAATACTAACATAATTAGGTTATTTATGAATATGAATGACCATGAAGTAAAAAAGAAAAAGCTACACATCTAGGTAAAAGGTAGAAAATACATTTTTCTAAGAAGAGTTTATTGCTTTCCTTTCTCTGATCACTAAGTGTGCAATCTATTCTTGTCTAGAGGCAACTGGTAGCAGCCATGGATAACAGCACCTGACTCATCTTTCAGCATAGAAATACAGAGTGTAGAATTCCATGACTTCTGTTGCCTCTGGATGCGTTGTAAACTGTACAAAGTTTTATTTCAATTCATTTTATACCCAAATCACACACTTTAATGTCTTTCTGTTGCACTAGGTGGCAGTACTTGAAAGTAGTTAAAACAAGGGCATGGCTTCCAGGGTTTAAATGAACATCAAGGGCTTAACCCTAAAAAGCGAGAATACCCTTACTGTCTAACAAAGCAAAGGTTTAAAAAAGGACGTCGGACTTAACCATTTGATAATAGATTTGTTGTTCAATTGTTTCAATCATGGCCGACTTTTCCCGGCAAAAATACTGGAGTGGTTTGCTATTCCCTTCTCCAGCTCATTTTACTGATGAGGAAACTGAGACAAACAGGGTTAAGTGACTTGCCCAGGGTCACACAGCTAGTAAGTGTCTGACACCAGATTTTAAATTAGGTCTTCCTGACTCCAGGCCTCTTCTACTACATGCCCCATAGACTTGGGGGGCAGGGGAACTTTGAAGTCATCTACTCTAAACTCCCTCATCTTATAGATTAGTAAATGTAGCCACTGAAAGGTAAACTCTTTGAGGGTAGAGACTATCTTTTATCACTTTTTGTATTCCCAGCACTTAGCACAATTCTTGGCACACAGTGGTTGCTTAATAAATATTAAGTGAGTGAATGAATTTATGGAAGATTATTCTGCTGGTAAATAGTCTTCAGAAGTTAAATTGAGGTCCTTTGACTCTAAATTCATTATTCTTTCTTTTAAGAATACCATGATCCTTAAAGTGAGTGCAATGGATGCACATCAATTGGGGAATGGCTGAATAAGTTGTGATATGTAATTGTGATGGAATACTTTTTTGCTATAAGAAATGATGAGCAGAATTCTCTCAGAAAAACCTAGGAAGACTTACATGGATTGACACAAAGTGAAATCTAATGGGTACAAAGTAACAGTCATATAGGATGAACAGCTGTGAATGACTTAGCTATTCTCGACAATATGACAATCCATGACAATTCTGAAAGACTTAGGATGAAAAATTCTATCCATCCCCAGAGAAAGAACCAATACTATCTAAACACAGATTGAAGCAACTTTTTTTCACCTTATTTTTCTTGAGTTTTTTTGGTCTGTTTTTTTCACAACATGACTACTAGAGATATATTTTGTATGACTACACATATATAACCTATACGGAAAAAAAAAGTGGGTGCAAAGTCCAGAAAGGCCAAGGCCAAACATGGAATACCAGTTCTAGCACTTATTGACTACACAACCATGGGGAGCAAGTTAATTAAACTGTTCAAGTCTCAGTTTCCTCATTATAAAAATGAGAAAAGGTGTGCTGGTAAATGTTTAACAACTGGTTCTCTAAAACCTCATTATGTCACACTTGTAAATTTAATCTGCTTCATTAGCATTTTCTTCATCACTTTCTTAAGTCTAGACAATGAACAAAACAATGAATTAAGTCCCTATTTGTATCACTTGCTGATTTCCAAAATATAAATGACCACATTGAAAATTTAACAATTTACTAATGAGACAATAGGAACTGGGGACAGCATAACCTTGAAAATAGGAATAACACTAATTATACTATTTACTACAGGGTGATTGTGAAGAATATTCTTTAAAGTTATTATAAAAATCTCATTGCAGGAAGAATGATAAGCTTTCATTTACATAGAGTTTGACAATTTATGTGACAGTTTCTTTACAACATCCCTGTCGAACTAAAATTCAAGAAAACCTTTAAAAATAAAAAGATAGGACTCCCCATCTTACAAATATACCCTTGAATTTCAATCTTGATGCCATCTTTAATTTTACCAATACGTGTCTCTTTCAAGAACATTATCTAATTGATGAAAGCAGAAAGCTCCTATGATTCATATTGTTTCAAAATAATTGTTTCTTATAAATAAACATTACACAGATTAAAACATATCATTGATTTAAACTAAATTAGGCTTGTGAAACAGGTTGTCCTAAAAAATTTTTTCCAAAGGAGTAAATTATAATGAACATAGAAGTAAATATATAAAACTATGAGAAATCATGATCCCAAATAAAAGTGGGAGAAGTAATTCTTTATAGCAAAATTAAGAAAAATCCACAAAAATCTCCCAAATATTGACCCACACCTTCCCTGGCTCATTAATTCCAGCCTAAATTCACTACTGCTGAGAATATCAAGCACTCTGTTCAGCAGATGCCCAACTGCTATTTAGCTGAATGTGCCTGGCACCTTGATATTCTATGGATTCTAATCAAAAGCTTGTGTAGAATTTTATCCTTGGAGTCCAAAGAGAATTCTAGTCATAAACACCTGGGGAGGGAAAGGAAGATATCTAAAATCTAAGGAAAGCAAAATTTAAGTCATTTCTGAGTAGTCAAATTTAAACAGTCTTCTTGGATGAATGTTTGTAGACATCAAAATATATAAACTTCTCTGGAAACTATCACTTTCATATCTAGGATAAATAATATCCCAATACACTTGGAAGAAAATGAAAACTCAATTGCCAACAACCATCCCTACGGTGTATGTGTAACTGACATAGGGCTGCTTCTGGGTCTTGCCAGCAAACCTCTGCCCTCACAATCTATAGGCAAGACAGAAGAGCATCACTGTCTTTTCTCGGGTAGATTCAAATATATCATATTGTAGACCATAGCTGAAACACGACGACATTAAAACATAGCCTGACCTAATATATTAAATGGATGTTAGTCCAATTTCCTCTTATCCACTTTTTTAGTGGGCTTTACTCCTTGTACCTGCTTATTTGCTTAAGAAGTTAATACCCTACTTAGAAGGCCTGTCCTATTGAGTTCTCACCAGGCTGAAACCTAGCTAAATTAGTATAAAAAGAGCTATCATTATTATATAAGCTCATCATTCTCCTATTTTAAAATGAAATTCAGAAAGAAATCACCCTGGGAAAGATTGAGATCATTCTTTTATTCTTTTAGAATCAATGTTCTTCGGACTATTACACAAGTGAATAAAGTGACTTCTTTTGTAATTTAACAAAAGTATGATATTATCATTGTTTATATAACACTTAAATGGATTACATTATTTGATCCCCCAAAACAGCCTCTTGAGGTAGGCATTACCAATATTATCATCCTGTAGTTACAAAATGAGGAAACTGACTGACTATAAAACAGGATACTTTCTATTACTTTTTGTAATTTTGCAATGGAAAGACAGGCAAAGGAAATGGGACCCTCTAGTGAATTTCAGTCTGATTTCCATCAACTCCACATCCCCATACACCCTAGTGCAAATCTCTCTTTGACTTCAAAGGGAACTTTCTTATGTTAAAAGAAGAACATGAGGTTTTCTGGGCTATGAGAATTTCACTAATATTTGTATTATTGAAGAGGAATTAAGATTCTCTTACAGTGATCGTTCATCTCAAAAAAGAAATCAAATTTGTCTCTCCAAAAGCTATTTTCTATTAGCATGGGCACATCTGATTCAAATTAGAAATGATAGCTTTTAACTTGCTCTGATGTTTTCAAAAGATATATTCAGAAATTTTCGATACCAGATTAGATACCAAAAGATCTCAGGATCAAAGATTTAGCCCTGGAAGGGAACTTAGAGGCCAACTGGTATCACCCCCTCTTCTCACAAATCAGAAAAGTGAGGGAGAACAGTTACATGGCCTGCCCAGTGTTATATCCTTAATAAATTATCTCTGACAGAGTTCGAACCTAGATTTTCCTGAATCCAAATTCAGTGCCCTTTTCACTATAACAGTGATAAGCATTGTCATTTAGTTCCAATTAATAACTCACATAGCAAGATGCAGCATTTCAGTTTTAAATAAAGCTGAGGCTTTTATGCATTTGGGACTTTGGAAATGCAAAACTCTCTGGAGAATCCTCACCTTCTAACTCATTTTGGGGAAAAAATGTTTAAGTGACCTTTCTGCCCTCAGTAAGTAAATGTACCAGAAAGTTCATCAAAGAGGCCTTCCATCAAACTCAGTTTTCACCACCTCGGCACAGCATACCTTCTCTGTACATTGTCCCTAGCTTTGAGAAAAGAGGTTGGAGTGACTGCAGGAAGTCATGACTAAGCCTTCTCCTCAGTAAGCAGCCCCTGATTTACAAGGTGATGTGAGGACCACTGTCATTCAGCTTTTCATTCAGCTTTTCATTCTTATTTCAACATCAATCAATTATCATCCTCTTTATCACCACTATTATTACTCAAAATGAGATGCTCACATCTGACAACCTTTGTAATATGGTTTAAGTTCTTGTGCTTGAGGTTGCAGTGCCAGAGGTTTTATTTCATCAAAAATCACAGACCCTGCTCTGAAATATTTGAGCATTTTGAATGATCACACACTCATCTGTTGTGAAATATATTTCTTTAAAACACAATTTAGTGTCCTTATGCAGAGATAGCAATGCAAAACGGGGCTTGGGAGTCAGGACAAAAAAAACAAAAAACAAAACAAAACAAAAATTCTCTGATCCCACAACGAAAAATTCTTCCCGGGTACTGCTTGCTTGCCATTTGCTGAGTAAGGGCCAGAGTCTCTCCTCAATCGTCTTGCTCAACTCTTATTGACAGTAATGGAAGTTGCACATGCATATTGAGGGCAGCATATGGTCCTCAGAGGCTAATAAAGAGAATGAAACAGAGCATCCTGCCTAGAAAGCAGAATAGCTAAAGGGAAGCTCAGCTGCAGGGAATTAATGAAAATCTATGCATTCTCTCTAAAGTCATCAACCAAGAGACTGCAACTGGAATTCTCCTCTTGATGTAGGTACTTAACTTTCTCTAATGTCAATAGGAGTTTTGTAGCTGAATGGGAGGGAGAAGGGGTAAATAGATCAGTATGTCATTTAAAATGAATCATTTCACTGCCTTTCCTCTCATTTTTATACACATTGACAGTATATAAAATACATTTTAAAAAATCAATTTAGCCTTGTAGTTTTCTACCCCGAAGCAAAAAACAGCCACTGAGATGATGCAATTCAATAACCTTTGAATAATTATTTAAATAGGGTCAGGAGGAGGGATGACTGAATTTCTCAAGATTAGTAGATCCCAAATGAAAAATTCAAAGAACACTGCACGTCAAAAGCCCCTCATTTCTTTTGAGAATTGTTTCCATTTTGTTTTTATCATATTATTCAAGAGAAGGACTGGAATTTAAGGATATCTCCAAGGGCCAAGTTATGTCAACTGGGAATCTGATGAACATTTTTATTTCAAAGTAAAATTCTACTATCAACTTGTGATTATTTGTATTTAAAGTGCATTTGCTCAGATAGGAGAAAGAAAAATACCTATTATCAGAGAGACTTCCCTGTCAACCGACAAGCTTTGTCTTAAGTGCTGTGCCTGACCAGTGCTTCATAACTTAGGACAAATGTCCTAAACTATATTTAGGAGAATAACAATATTTAAGAATATGACCATACACTGAGAGCATAACCATTCCCTTCCTTCCACCCAGCCTCTTGTGGGCATGATGAAAACACTCCTGGGCAACATAGCTCAAATACTTTCAGGGTGTGTCTGCAATGACTTTTCACCACTGCAACAAAAACAATGCACTCAGTTTTAATATAGAGAGCATGATTTATGCATACTGTGCCAAACATGCAATTACTTTTAAATATGGGGAGAGCAATGAAATCTGAAATAAGGTTTAGAAACAAAAGGATAAATGACTGGGTAGGTCCCTCCTACTCCCCACCCCCACTCTACAAACATATATGCAGTGCTCTGTTTGAACAGGACTTCAAAGCGGAAGGTTAGACAGATTTTAGGAATCAGATTTTCAGAAAACAAGCTTGAGCTCTCCTTGAAAGGACATTACAGGCAAACAATATGTTTATTATATTTTTGAAGACAAAACGTGTTGAAAGCTTTTAAAAACGTGTAAAGGTTTTTAGTTTGCAAGCAATGAATAAAATAACATTAATAATAGCAATGTTTTAGCATTTCATAAATGCAAGTCTGTCTATTGTTGAGAAGTGGATAATTTTAGGTTAATTGTAATGCCTTTGCCTCTTACTGAAGATTTGGAATTGTGAAAATTAGAATCATGCTAGTCAAAGAGTTTGAAAAGTCAGCTGATAAGAGCAAGGAAAAGATAGAAGTTCCTGTCCTCATAGAAGTCAAGCAAACCCACAGAATACTAACACTCCTGAATATGAATGAAAATCAAGTTGCTCCCAGTGAGTTTAGCAACTGGCTTTTAAAGACTGCCCCCACCAGATAGTATTTCAAGAACAACACAGATTGGAAGTGACTGAAGATCATTGTGCAGTGATTATTAGTCACTGGTGAAATCAATGGGTTGCCTAGTCAGAAGAAAGACAGGCAAGTTCGCAAATAAACAAGTTTGTAAATCATCCGTGGTTGCCAGCAGAAGTATCCTTACCAAGTCTTGTATAACCCAGACAGCTGCCGTTTTGAAGGCAGATGGTGTCAATGTACCAAGATCTGAGACAGCAGAGAGCATACTCTTTTGCATTCTAGTGATGGTTTCATGCTCTCAGTGAAGCCCTATTGTTGAAGGTTTGGAGACTGGGGTAACTCCTCAGCTAATAACAGG
This sequence comes from Notamacropus eugenii, assembly GCF_028372415.1. Lineage (NCBI taxonomy): Eukaryota > Metazoa > Chordata > Mammalia > Diprotodontia > Macropodidae > Notamacropus > Notamacropus eugenii. The sequence goes on along the minus strand of NC_092878.1, from coordinate 71,997,327 downwards.
TTTCTTTGGCAACTTAACTGAAGCATTCACTAAAGAAGCAATCAAGCAAAAAGCAATCAACAAGCATTAATTAAGTGCCTATTATGTGTCAAGCATTGTAGAGATGTTCTGAAGATACAAGAGAAAAAAATAATCACGGCCTTCAAGGAGCTTATATTCTATTTGGGGGAAAATGTACACATAAGTATGTGCAAAATCTTTTCCAAATAAATACATTTATGGGAAGTGGAAGCCACAAGCAGCTGGGGGTGGTGGTTCAGGAAATACTGCATGGTAGAGATGATGCTTGATTGGGGGAGGGGATGCTAGGCACAGTATATATGGATTTAAACAAATCATTTGACAACATTTCTTAGTATATGCCATGAACAGGATGGTGAGATATAAAATAGACAATAAAATAGTTGAGGGGGACTCTGGGTAAATGTATGATAATCAATGTATTAATATCAAATTAGAGATTAGTCTCTAGTGGAATGATTTAGAGAGGAAGAGTTATTGACTTAAAATAGTCCTGAGACTTTTGGAGCACCCTGTGTTATAATAATATTTATATGGCATTTAGAGCAATAAAGTGTCATATTTAGCACTTAAAGGTTTGTAAAATATATACATTCTTTCTTCTGATGCTCAGACTACTCTGTGAATTAGCTGATACAGGCATTATTGCCTGTCCTATCAGAATACCATCACTTGAATCTAGGTCCAGAATTACTTGATCTTCTCTGCTTTGGTGGAGCATAATCAATACTTTCAAAAATATCTGTTCCATTTAGAAACCCTCTAGCCAAGGATACCAGAGGAATTTATAATGTCCCAGCACAAACATAGGCCTGCTCTTCTTAGTATCTATTCCTAAGGACAGACACTGAACCATATCTTTGAGAAATCCATTTCTTTTGGATATGCATGTATAAAAAATGAAAATGAGAAATGTTGCTGGGGCTTAGGGAAAGGCAGACTAAGGTATTGTTGGATCTGTAAAGTGATCCTACCATTCTGAAAAGCAATTTGGGACTATGCCCACAAAAGTACTAATCTTTGTACAGTCTTTCACCCAGTGGTACTACTACACCAAATATATCAAAGAAAGGGGGAAAGGCCTCATGCATATATAAATATCATGGCATATTGATGTAATGGAACATTATAATGTATTGGAAATGACAAAATGGACAGGTTCAGAGGAAACTAAGAAAATTATGAACTGAGGCTGAGTTCATTGAGCAGAAGTAGAATATATAAGGTGATGTTGACATTATTAAGAAAATTAACTTTAAGTAACTTCAGAATTCTGATGCGTCATAATAAACCATGCTATGCCAGAGGAGCAAACATGCTTTTCCCAGACATTTTTGGACATGACCAATATATGAATTTGTTTTATCGGACAATATATATTTATTATGAAGTCTGTTATTTTTAAAGTTCAGTTCTGGTGAATAGGAGGGAAAATAAATGCTTGTTTAATTGAAAATTCATGCATGTCATTTTCTTTTTTAAAACAAAGAGAACACACACTACCTACAAAAAGTGAACAAATTCAATAAAAATAAGGATAGCAAAAGGAAGAGATTTCTTTCTCCCTTGGGAGAGAGGAAGAAATAGAAGAGAAAGAGGACAAGAATAGGGACCATCATCTCTATTCTCACCTGTACAGCCCTATAATCAGCTCTACTCAATGTCCTTTAGCCCCTATCCATAGTCTTTTACTTTGGTATTCATGAACCAGAATTTATTGGTGATGGTTTGGATATTCTGCTAGGGTAGCCTCACTTCTTCCCTACACTGTAGTGGATTTCATTCCATTGCAGCTGCAGCATGTTCAAAGGGTTTACCATGGCCACCCCTCAATATGCTTCCATTTCCTGGCATTCCAAGTCTCCTATTATTTTCTTCTCTTTTATGGAGTCAACTTTCTTCTCTTTATGAGGTCAACTTCTAGCCACAAGCTCTCCAAGATTTAAGTCACTGCTAAATGTCTAATTATATACGATAATTTGGGATGGGAGGCACTAGAAATTGAGGACATCAGGAAGGGCTTCATGGAGAAGATAAGGAAGGGGCTGAGTGAAGGGAAAATGGAAGATGGGATGTCATATACTCCGAGTAAAAAGAATGTCAAGTTAGTGAGATTTTAAGGGAACACAGGAAAAAAGTATAACAGGGCTGGAAAAATAAGTTATGAAGAGCCTGCAATAGCAAACTAGCTTATGACCTTGAGCAAAGCACTTAACCACTCTGGGGCCTTAGTTGAATTCTTAGTTATAAGACAGTTGAGTTGGAGAATTTCTCAGGAGCCTTCCAATTTCTAGCATCCTTTGATACAGCATTTCATTTACAAGGTTTATTGCTTGACTAGAGAGCACAGTTAGAGAGAAGGTTTATCTGAATCCTCACAGTCTTTAAACCAAGATGAATTGCTATTTAAGATAAGGTGGCTGTGCCCACACAAGAAATTTTTGGAACATTTTTCTGCATAGAATAATGGTTTAATAGGAGCCATGTGGTTAAATTCCTCTAGACAGAAAAGAAAAGCCTTCAACTTATTTAGGGAAGCAAAGTAAGAACAGTTCAGGCAGAATACAAGGCAGTTCAGAGACAAAAACAAAGCCCATTCTGGCTTTCTCTCTCACTGGTCTTTATTGTTTTGAAAGTCTACAGACCCTGTTGGTGGAGGCAAAAGACTTCAAAGATCACCTAGTCACATTCACTTTCATCTACCACTAGAATATAGCTCTGCCAAAAGTAATGGAAAGTCTGGCCCTGTTCTCTTTGGGATGACAAACAGGCAATATCTGGCAATCCTAAATAAAATATAAGTCATGCCAGAAAGATCAAAAGTGTGGCAATGTATTCTAAGTATTAATGCCAGCAGAAAGTAACCTATGGCCCACCTACAGAAATCTCATTAACCACACACTCAGAGCAGCACCATTCCAACCCCTCCCTCTGGAGAACATGAGTGATACATAGTGACAAAAGACAATATAGTTCATTGATAGAAATAATATAAACTTAACTCATTCCAATGAACACTCAGACCTGGCCCAACTTCTAATGGCAATGCATTTTTTTTGGTCTGAGAATGTCAAAAGTTTAAATACAGCTAAGTTATCCTGTTGCACATGGAAACAGTCTGGAAAATTAATGCTTTATAGCTATTGTTGTAGATGAGGAAGTGGAGGTAAAGGGGACTGCCCCAAATAAGTAAGATAGTGGTAAAGCCAAGAATAGAAGTAAAGACACTTGATGCCTGAATTCTCCCTATGCTCTAACCACCAAACAATCCCCTCTTGCATTCTGTTGCTCCAACAGCTGCTGAGATTCTCAGCAGAGCCCCAAGGAGTCATAGAGGTTTTTCTGTCCTGAGCTAAAAGAAAAACTCGTCAATGCTTTTCTTTATATCACTAGATAACTGCTTCGGCACCTTTAAGAAAGAGGGAGAGAGAGAAAAGGAGAGATGAAAAGGAGATGAGAAAAAGGAGGAGAGGATAAAAACAGAGAAGGAAGGGAGTGGGAGAAGAGAGGGGGAACTGGGAGAAGGAAAGAGGAGGGGCAGGGGAAGAGAAAGATGGAGACAGAGAGGGAAGAGGGAGAGGGGCAGAAAAACAGAAGAGGGAGAAAGTAGAGGAATATGTTGGAGGGAAACAGGAGAGGGAAGGGTAAAGGAAAGAGGGAGAGGGAAGGAAAGAGGGGGGAGGAGGAGAGTAAGGGAGAGACGGTAGAGAGACAATGGAATAAAAATGACAAGAATGTAAGAGTTATGACAAGGCAGTGCACGCATGACTGCTAAATATGCAGCATTGTGGATGAATCCAGAGGAATAAAGATCACTCTGAACTGGAGGGCTATAGGGCTTTTCATGGAAGGTGGCAGATTTGAGTGGGATCTTGGAAAATTGTTATTATAGGAATGGGTGAAGAAAAAAATTCAGAGTTTATTGCTTGCATGCAACAATAGCTTAACAGTAAAAGACCACAATATAAGCCAATGCAAGAGGGTAAGAAAACTTAAAGTCGGTTCAAGGACTGAAAATACCATGGTGTTTGGAGTAAAGGATCCTACAAGATCTAATACAATGTCCCTTGGGCTTAGTAGATACAAAGTAAATGTTGAATTGAACTGAATTAAAAAGACTGGTTGAGGCTTTATTTTAGAAGGTAAGGAGTTTATTTTTTATCCTTCCTATAATTATTTGGGAGCAATTAATGGTATTTAAGTACGGGCTAAACCTGTGATTTCACTGGATAGAGTATCTCTAGAACTTTTTTTTATTTTTAATCAATGGAAGTCTGATTGTTTCCACATTTATAGTCCTAGAAGGCTGCCTTGAGCATTGTGAGGTAAAGTGATTTTGTCTAGGGTTATTTAGCCAATGGTAGCTAGGTATTATAGTAGTTAAGCGTGCTGGACCTAGAATCAGGAAGACTCATGTTCCTGAGTTCAAATCTGTCCTTAGATACTTACTAACTGTGTGACCCTGGGCAAGTCATTTAACCCTATTTCCCTCAGTTTCCTCATCTGTAAAATTAGCTGAAAAACGAAATGGGAAACCACTCCAGTATCTTTGCTAAGAAAATCCCACGTGGGATCACGAAGAGTCAGACGTGACTGAAAATGACTGAACAAAGCAATACATGCAAATATGCCTAAGGCTAGGCTCAACCCAGGTCTTTCTGTCTCCAAAGGTAAACTATCCATTTAGTCCTGGTGCCTCTGAAAAGAATCAGATAGCAAAATAGTTGAATTCTGAAAGCAGAAAAGGATATGCTGAATTACAGTTCAGAGACTGAAAAATAAGTACAATGAAGTATTAATTGTGAGGTCTAGACAATAAATAAAAAAGGAATAAGAGAACCATATGTTCTTTCAAGCCCTCCACAGACTGCCTCATTATTGGCTGGGATCAACCCATTATCAAATATAGATGTCAAAAAAGTATTAACTGTTACATTTATCTTTTTATGAAATCCAAGAAACTATCTTCTGCAGTAATCCTCAAATACTTGTTTCCTGAACTTTTCTTCTAGCCCTTAAAACCTCTAAAGAAGAAAACTGACATATATTGAAAAAGTCAGATACAGTATATAAGGTATAGACTATCTACCCTTTCCCATACATCTACTACCATTTATATTAATTTATATTGGTCACAGCTGCTAATCATGAAGAGTTAAGCAGAAATTTAAGAAATCAGCACTCTTCAACAATCTAAGAATTTGAGAAGAATCATGAATAAATTCCTTTCCTTTTTTCTGATCAAATTTATTGAGGCCAACTTGGATGGAAAAAATATGACTGCTTCAATTCTAGAAGTAATTCTAGAAAGGGCTTCAAGCCCACATTATAGCAATTCTTAAAGTGACATGCTACACATAAAACCATATGACCTAGCATCATCCTATACAGAAGAAAATCATATCTATTTATAAACCATCTCACCCTGGAGCAAAACAGACAAATATTTTGTTGGTTTAGAATATTTAGGATATCACAAGGACCCAAGATAGAATATTGCCACTGTAAAACACCTGATTATAACATTCAGCTGAATCAAAATACTTTACTCATTTCACAGAAAAGATATTACAAACACTTGAAACTGAATATTTTGATGTCTAAACTCTTTTTTATTATTCTATCCCTCATGCAATGAAAACAAACTGTAGTAGAATATATAAAACTGCCAATGATAATTTGAAAAAAGTAATAGGACAGTTAATGAATAAATACAACACAAGGAAATCCATTTGCTATAAAAACCAGATGCCCTGTGCTCCATTTTGCCTTTTAAGTGTGCTAATTAAATCATGACTATGGGTTATTAAAAATATTTATATGGCTACCAAATGTAAGGATTCATTTAGCTGCTCTTAGTACTGTACTTAGGTTTGTGAAGTAAATTGAATTTTCAATCCACATGTCAAGAGAAAAACAGGAGATGCATTCTGTATGTATTTGTTATTCAGATTATTTAATGAATAGTATGCAACATCCATACATGTACCCTATTCCCGAGCTAGAATTGGAAGCCTTTTCATAACTTAGCCTTTCACCTTTCAAACTTGATGCCAATTTGACACAGGAACAAGAAAATGTGTGCCAAAGAACACAAGGTATAACTTATATGTCAAAATGCCAGCTCCGCCCTTGTCAGAGATGGCTGTCAATACCAGAAGTCATGGAAGAAAGGACAATGTGGATGCACAGTCTGATTTGGTGTGAAAGCTTGTCACTTTCTGTTCCTGAACTTTTCTTAAAGTTGAAAGACGATATGCCCACGTTGGGAAGGGGTGTTCTGCAGTATAGTGTGGTGGCTGAAATGGACATACCAGCATATTATAAATATACCACTAAGGCTCACTGTCACAATTAATTGGCATGATCCTAAAATTCAATCTGGCCAAACCTTTTAAAGGAAAATGGCTTGTTAATGACAGTACTTTGGTTCATTTTTACTGCCAACGCACAATCCCTCTGAGAGCTCGGCTAAATACCTCAAAAACATCATTGCAGTACTGGTGTTATGCCATTGCCCCATCACTGTGTTTAACAAGTAGACTTTAGTTTCTTTAGCAGTTATAATGGAATTCATGCAAACACCAAGTGAGCCTCTAAAGAGATAAACCAAGACGGAAGATTTGAAAACACCATATTTACTTTGACTTTCCTCAGATTTTTATTAGGACTGTAAAAGTTTCCTGTCTCTAATGTTTATCTTTAAAGGCTGAACTTGATGCATACAGTGTAGAATTTAACACTCAAAAATGATTTCTCATGTTGCCTTTGCCCTATCTTTCCTACAATATCATAGAAAAGAAAGCCTGAGTCATTTTGTCTTTTTCTGCATGCAGTGAGGGATGGTAAAGGACATATTTCTGGGCCAGGAAAAGAACTGGGATCTCAGTCTTTTCCCATGATGAAAGAAAGACGTCTGGTTGCCAGACAACATTCAAGGAAAGAGGGGTAGGGAGAAGGGGACGTTATTCATAAAATGAAGGGCCTGGTAATAACCTCTAAGGTTCCTACCAGCTCTAAATCTTTGATCTATAATCTGGTCAGGCATATTTTGGTCCAGAATATTCTTTTTACATTATCCAGAGAACATTTAAGAGTGGTAGTCAAGGGGGGAGTTTCAGTTTTTTGTACTCCTAGCAGTCCCATGTTCAGGACTTTAATGGAACTGTACACAGTCCTATTCTCTTAGATATTAGGATGTTATCTCAGGATGTCTCACTTGAAAGACAGAGAGCTATATGTGGAAGGGCAAAGGAGGTTCACAGCTTCCTGTAATTGTTAATAATTACTCCCTTGGAATTTGAAGGCATAGAGTATGAACAGCCAAAGAGTTAACATATCGTCAGAGGGAGGGAGTTGATACAGACAGTAGAGATGTGATCCAGAGCATGAAAGGTAAAAATCACACAACTGTGAATTAGTGCAAATGGTCAGGGGGCAGGGGGAGTCTCAGTATGGATCTCCATAGGGCTGAGTTTCCCCTTAGGGAAATCCTTTGATTTATAGGTGCAGGTAGAGTGAGTGCTAGGGCTAAGTCCCTATGTTCTCCCCTCATATCAGAATCTGCATGTAGGAAATAGCAAGAAAAGTGACCTAACAATCTATGTTAAAATGCCAGTTTGGAAAATCCACTATCACCATATATGGAAAAAAGAAAAACCCTCTCAAGGGGACCTAGAGCCTGGAAGAGTGAATTTTGGGTCAAGTCTTACCCATAGGCAGAGTAAGTACAGCCTAAGTGAAGCCCCTCCCCCCAAAAAAGCGCCACCCTACCCACTGCAAGAATCCTACCAGTTCCTTTTGACACCTGGAGTAGCCTCAGGCTGGTTGAGGGTACAAGGGATATGCTGAGTATGTAGGAAACTTCATTTTCTCTGAGAGCTCCAGCACAGTAAAGATGATGCAGATGCCAACACACAGGACATTGTCACATCACCACCAAGAGAGGGGAGGGGAGCCACTTGTGATAGAGCCTACATAGGCAAAGAAGTGGTTAGGAGAATGATTATGCTAACTGAATTCTCTAGCCTAAGCTTAGACTCCTCCCAATACCAGGGTTAACCTGAAGTGACTCCTACCACTTCCCTGGTCCCTGAAAAGTCAGCCAACAACTATCAAAGTTAAAAATACCCTGTGATGATTGACACCAAAAATACCATGGCAACAATTACCCCTGTAGCTTTTGTATTTTAGACTTAAGGAGATTTTAAGTCTGCTTTTTGTTTTTTTTTTAATTTAAATTCTCAACGACATTTGCCTGTGTCCATAAAACAATGAGAATGGTTTTCTTAGGCAGCCTGTGTTTTCTATAAGTTATTTAAAGGTCCCACATGTCCTAAGATGGTCTTGATTTCAAGGAAAGAAAGTATACTTTCAATAAGACTTTATAAAAGGAATATATGTGGCCTTGACATTTTTAGGGGGAATACATGTGTGTATATATACATGTATGTGCAGAACACATAGGCCACTCTAAAAAAATGCTTATTTTATAGACCCATTTGGTGTATGCACACATTAGAAAGCAAAGGTCTCCCACTGCATGCGGGATCATCTCCAGCTGTCCTGATCTATACCTTGCCACTGGACTCAGATGACTACCGAGGAGAAAGTGAGTCTGGTGACCTTGCACACCCCTCCCTCACTTAAATCCATTTCACTTGCGAGTCATGGCATCACCTTCCTGAAGTCATGGTCCTCTTCGAGAGTGAAGTACAAACAACAAAAACAAAAACTATTGGACAGCTCTCTAAGACTCATCTAGAAGAACGTGACTAAGATGACTCAACTATAACTGTATTTAGTTGTTGAATGACCCAGCTGTACCTCTAGAAAGTATTTCTTCTTGGTTCTTAGTTGGGTAAGCTAAGGCAAAGTAAGGAGATACATACATATTCATGCTGCTGGTTGGAAAGAACTAAAATACTAAATAGTCCTTTTTACTCACAATTAACATTTAACTTCCATGCATTTAGGGTATGAGAATAGAAAAAATAACAACAGAAAAAAATCTGCAACATTCTGAAGTAGAGATATGAACTAAAGGTATTTATACAGCATATTTTCCAAAATCCATATTAGGGAAATAGTTATGTTGTAGAAATGTTAAGTAAATGGGTTGGAGGTGGGGTTAGAAGTACAGTAAATGGAAGACAGAGGTTGACTCACTTTTTCAAAGAATATTGTTACCGTTAGAGGAATGAAACAGAATATACCAAATACTACCTTATGAACAATACAGTTGCAATTATGTCTCAGGTTTCCTTGTGGAATGTGTCTTATTCTGAAAAACCAACTCATGGAATCTCCTGGGGGAGAATAAACTGTCTTCTTAAGTTCTGTTTCATCTATTGAATGGATACTGTTTTGGTTGTTACTACACTTAGAATTCAACAACTATATGGTGACTACAATGTCAATATATTTCAGACCAAAGCACTCTTTTTTTTTTTCTACTGAAAGTAGGTTTGGATACTTTTGGGTCATTCATGATGAATAAAGACACAGAGAATTAGACCAAATATGCAAGAGGAAGGAAGGAAAGAAGGAATGAATACAGGGAAGAAAAAACGGGAGGATTTATTAAGTGCCTACTATGTGCCAGACATTATGGTGAGTGCTTTATAAGTATCTCATTCTGTCCTTGGAACAACCCTGGAAGGTAAATGCAATGATTATCTCCATTTTACCGTTGAGGACACTTAGGCAAACAGAGATTAAAGTGATTTACACAGGTTCACAAAAGTAGTAGTGACTGAGGCAGAATGTGAACTTGGGTCTTCCTGATTTCAGGCCCAGTGTTCTACCCACTGAACCACCTAGCTGCATCCAGACAAGCAAAGTGGCAAACTGATACCTTTATCCAGAAAAAAAATCAATTTTCCTCCCTTTCCTCCACAATTATTATTGCCTGAACCATCTGAACTGTTCTAGTAAAAGAATGCTAAGCTTTATTGTATTTATATTTTCCTCTATTCCAAATTTCTATTTCTTTTCGTGGATCTAGTCTTGTCAGCAGGGTACCAAATCTGTACTTGTCAATTACTCCTACGCTAGCCTTTATTATTATTGGCAATAATACTCCATGATGTTTTGCTTGTTTGACTGTTTTGCCCCAGCATACTGATGAAGGGAAAAGTTGGGATAACCAGGGCTTTTCTCTAGCCCTGTCAGAGTACTTCCACCCATTCAAAGGCTAATGTTATCCTTTTGGAATAGTACTAAGTAATGGGTTCCCCCTTAAGATAATGTAACTGTTTTCAAACAAAATGCATTACGCTTCCTAAACTTCTACAAGGCCCCACAAATTCTAAACAGCACATATAAATCATCCAATTTGGAATACATTTCCCTTGATGACTAACTTATAAGAGTTCTTCCCCTTTTTCCTTTGCTGTTTCCAAGTGTCTTCAAGTGTGATCACCTAAAATAGCAACGCCTCTTCCCTCCTCCCTGCCCTTATCCTAATTTGACATCTAAACCAATGACTTGAGCTTGAGGAAACAGAGCCTGAGATATTTTAACACATGTCTTCATGTATTGACACCAATGGTGATGCTAAATTTGGACACTAACATTTCTTGCATTGTAGAGACAATGTTATCACTATTAATAATGCTAAGGAGCTTTGGGGTTTAAAGATACTGCATAAACTCCAAGTAGCAGACTCTCGTCAAGGTCATTTTTACACACAATACATTTAAACAACTGGAAATTCCACCTGTCTTGTATCATACATCTATGTTTTATTTTCAAATGAATGTGACAGATTTATTTTGAGAAATGTAATGGCATATAAGTGACACTCAGATGCAAGGCATATTTATGATTACATAAATAATGAGATTATTAGTACCACCTTGAGTATTCAGAGCAGTATACAGCAATACAGTCTTTGAGCAATACGCCCATATTTGTCAGCTAAGGCATTTCTTCTGCTTCAACAAGGGCAGTTTTTAATGATTTATTTTATTCTAATCCGAAAGAGCTATGAATAAGGGAGAGAAAAAGAGGTGACAGAACTGGGATTTTACTATTAAAATGAGGTAGCACAAGTCTATCTATGACTTTGTAACTCTCTGGTTATATATCACATCTGCTAACTTCAAAACCGAAATTTTGCAGCCTGGCAATGACTATATTCAAGATGCAACAATTCACTACTAACCTAATATGTAAAAATATCAGAGTTCTGGTGGTTAAGAGCCTCCTTAAGTTTCAGTTTCCTTTCCTGTGAAATGCTCATTCATTCCAGAGTTAATTATCTATAGCCTATAATCTAATAAATGGTAAGATGGAACAAATATAAAAATATTGACTATATGATAAAAAAATTAAAGTTGATTTATTTCTTTATCATGTTAAGAAATCACCACTACAGACATAAACCTCTTTTGCACTAATACAATAAAAATGACATAAAAGCAATCATTTAGATCAAAAGATTCTCACATTTTTTAAAGTTATAGAGCCCTCATTTAAAAAATATCACATAATATTAATCTTTATTGTTTAGCACAGTTCCTGGCACATAGTAGATACTTAATAAATGTTTATTGACAGACAGATAAATGGGTCCAGTTCACTTGCAAGTCAAGACTGTACTTTCCTAACTTACATCATCGGTTCTCTTCAAGAATGAAGGACAAACAACAGTGACAAATTGGTTAAGTTCACTCTATGCCATAGAGTTTAACTGCATATTGAAACAAATTCATCTATCCATGTCCACTTACTCTAGTGATCTTGCCTTAAGCCCTGCTGCTCCCTCCCCCTCTCCCTAGAATAACACCATTCAGGCCTTCCGCCTTGGGATGTATTCATCTTTTCAGTTTGGAAATCCACCACGGGGATGAACACGATTGGTGAGTAAGTGCAAATTAATCTAAATGATTATATCTATTTTCCTCATACCATATATTTCAGATTCATCCACCTTGGAGGAGTGTACGTGGGTAACATTATATAGTAAGATGTCCCAAGATCCCATAATTGGTAGATATGAGTGGATGAATCTGTTTCCAAGTGAAGTCATGGCCACATCCACAAACTTTCCTCCAGCTTCACTAACACTCTCCCTCCGTCCACACAGTCTTTCCAGCTCTTACTAGAGAAACAAAATTTAAATCATTTCTACGATCACTTCTGGAAAAAGGTATGACTAAAAACTGCCCTATGGTTCTACTCATTATCCTTATGATTCTGCAGACAAAAAAATCCTTTTTTTGGTCACTACTCATACAGAGGGAGAAAAAAATGAGTGCTTGATAATTGGGAAAAAAATAAATTGAAAAGAAAAAAATACCATGAAAAAATTGAGATCCAAAAGGAACTAAATTTAAGGGTCACTTAGTACAACATCTTCATTTTACACTGATTTCCAGAGAAGAAAGGGGAATAATTGCCCAAGGCTTCCCTAGGCATCATTTTTCTAGTGGTTTACAAATGACTGCATGCCTATGTACAAAATTCTGTATTTCCTGATGGAGAGATTCAGTCTTCTTTATAATGATGACATTAGATAAATGAAATTCTAATTAGAAAGGTGAGGATAGGTCCTTTCATAGAAAACTTGTCATTATACCACACTGATGCTCAACAGCTTTCAATTTCCATGACCCATTCAACTATGTCTCTTCTTGGGAGATTCTATTACCATGTAATTGATTTTTTCCCCTTGGTCTAAAATTCCCTTTGCTGGATTCCATTGGATTACTTCCCTCGGGCCACTCTGAGCAATTACTCTTCTTGTTGTTTATACTGTTAAAATATCAATACATTTCATCTTGAAAACAGTGATGCAATTGCATGACAACATTCTTTCCTGTTATGGACCTAGTATTACCTCATAAGTATATCAGAGACAGGGGAATTCATGTGCTTCCATTAGAAACCATCTTAGCCATTAAAACAATCATGAAAACGCACACGCACGCACACACACACATACACATACACACACACACACACTGCCACGAGTTGTCCCATGGTCAAAGTTCAAAAGAAAATAGGATTATCCTAAAAAAAAGAAAATCCATGGGATAAAAAAGTAACTCAACATTCTACCACTAATCTTTGATTTTTATGAAACTGTTTTGTGAGAAAACATGGTCTTTTGGTCAGTACGGGATGGCCCACACAGAAATTCTGCATACAAAGGTAGTCTTGTCTATATGTAAAGTAGATGTAAAATAGAACTATCCATCCTGGTTAGGAGAAAGTCCCCCAAATTATGTTCCAGGTTCCAAGTCAATTCTACCATAAGACTCCACTTCTTTGAAACTTCATAAAAGAAACATTTTATCACTATAGATAATCTATCGATTATACCTTACAACATATGCATTTCAGATACTTTCCTAATAGCTGGCAGCATTTTGTGTTTTTGTTTTTCATAATTTTACTAGGACAGAAGAGGAAGCTATTGCGTACCTAAGAAGAGTAGATAGAAAGGAGGCCCCACGTATGTCATGAAGAAAAAAACCTAGAGCTATCTGTCTTGGACCACCAATGCCAAGTTTCACCTATTTACAATACTACCAAAGGCTGGTGATGCTTACAAGTCTAATGAATCTGGAAAATTATATGCAAGGCCATATCAAGGTACGTTTTTAAAGAAGTATAATATACCAGACTAGCTCAAATGGCTTCTGGTATGCTGCTATTTTATTTTATTCTTATTGTATCATTGTATACCAGGGCAACCATTCTAGAACTTTATTGGCTGTCAAGGATTTCATTTGCTATAATAATGGAAATAGTATTTTCATGGAGGCAGAAGCAATGTATCAGGTTGCCTTGTCTGTCTACCTGCCACGGTATCGCAACAATCTTAGTATATTTTCACTGCTCGTTCCATGCAATTCATAATCTAACAGATGGCACCATTAAGAAAGTGTCCCTGGTAGTCAGTCTCTGAAAATGAGAGCAAAGAAATTGTGAATAAAATTAAGTTGACTGGAATAAAACACGGAGCTTATATCCTTATTCCTTCCAGGACACTGACAACCAGTGACAAATTTGCAGCAGATAGAATCCTATGGAACATTCACACTAACATTTTACAACAACATAAACTGAGATTGTAAGACACCTTGATAAATAGCTACCTTCTCACTGCAGGCTGCATTCTCCTTTCTCTGGGTATATGTATCACCCCTATTACCATCCAGCATCAAAAGGAGAATTATATACTTCTTTGTCAGCAGCTGCAGAAACTTTGTAGAAGGTCTTCCAAAACTGGATTCAAATCTCAGAGACAGAAAACACGTGTAATATCAAATGCATTACAAATAAGTCCCAATTAGTGTGAATGATGAATCTGCTAAAGTGGCCGCTTATATTTGAATTCATACTTTTTGAAATTATAATTATGTAAAATACAGTCGCTGGTTTCAGCCCAAAGGAAATATGCAGTGTGAATTCAAATACATGTGACCACTTCAGTAGATTCATTATTCGCACTGAGTGGGACCCCAGCTGTGCCATCATAGAAAAAGAAAACTATTCCATGGAAGGAAAAATAAAGTTCTAAGCACTGACAGTGAGCTGGTAATAAGGTAAAAATGATCAAGTATTAGTGCAATGAAAAGGTTGATTTTTTTTTTCCTGTTTGGGGAATTCTGTTCAATGTGACGAGGTTATCGTTATAATTAGGAGAGTAATTAAAGTAACAGAGTAATTGGTATTCTGCATTTTTCCTAGTCACAGAGTTCTAACTGCAGAATGGAACAGAGAGTAAAACACTTCTTATTTTTAATTCCCCTAAAGAATTTACACAGCCCCTGAGCAAGCAGGCCGGTAGCAATCGCACATGGCACCTCTCAATTTTCATAATCAAAATTGATTTGTGGATGTTACAAGTAATTCATTATATAGTCTGAATTCTTTCCATGAAGATTTGCTTTCATATACAGTCATTCTTCCTTATGCTATTTTACTTTTAATTCTGATGGATTGAGGCATTTTCCTCCCCATATGTTTCCTGATTCCAGCCAATGATTTGGTGCTTTGGCATCCAGTGGCTGAAACTAGGAAAAATGAAATCTTCTTGCCCAACTGAGATTTCTTAAAAGACCTTTGGGGCTTTGAGAAAGACTGATGAGAAAGATAATTCCACATTCCCTTGGAGGGGTATTCTGTTATTCTAGTTAAGACTAGAGAGCAACTCCTGCCCCCATCTCTAGGGCACGTCTCATATCTAATAAAAGCCCTGACTTCAAAGCCAAAACACCTTGAAGCTTCAAACTCTTAAGCTGGCTAGCTAGGTGACCTTAAACAAATTAGTCTGTGTATTTCTTTACTCATAAAATAAGGATAAAGCACCCTGACCTGTCCAATTAACAAGGTTTTATAAAAATGAAATGAGGTCAGAAATGTTAAAGTACATTAAGAAGTACAAAGCACTCGTGAATTCAAATTATTAAAGAAAAACAGTAAACTTTCATCTTAAGATCAGATCTGAATTTAAATCCTTCCTGAGTTCCTTATATTACTCTGGGAAAGTCATTTCACATGCCTACCTCAGTTTCCTCATTTTTAAAATGAGAAAAATAATATCACTTGCTGCTCAGTGTTGTTCTGAGGATAAAATGAGACAATATATGTAAAACACTTTGCAAACTATAAAATGTTACATAAAGATATCATTATTGTTATCATTAATTCAAAGATTTTATTATACTCTGAGAATCACAAGAAACTTGAAATGCCCCTGAAAGTGTTCTCTATTCCCCAACTTCATATAATATTTACTTAACATTCTACCCATAAGCCTCAACTATTTTCTCCTACCAATATATACAGTATATGTGGGAGTATGGACATTCATCTAGAATCCCATGTAAAGCACACATATGAGGAAAAAAGGTGATCAGGACAAATCACAATTCTGGAATCATGCTGTTGGTGTCCTCTTTCTATCTCAGGAACTATAGAAGTTCTCTGATTAACAGCTATGTGGTTCCACATTACTACTGCTAAACTAAGCTGATCTCCTCTGTGCTTGACTGACAGACATTTCATTGTCCATGCCATCTCAGCCAGACTAGTGAGCCCAGTGGGCGGCTTTTCTTAACTTCTTCTCCCAAGCTATTCACACTACTCACCAAGAATAGATTTAGGGTTAGTTGATACCTTCTCTTGAAGTGCCAGTATGCTCTTTTACAAAAAGGCAACAACTGTTATCCTAAAGTTGGCAGAAACTCCAACTCTATTCCTTTGTGGGATTCTTCTCCACCTCTCAACACCTGAGGATAATGCAGAGAAGTATCTTCTGACTTCCCTTCTTCTCAACAGAAAATCATAATACGAAATAGTATATTCCTTGTACTCTTTCTTCTTATTCTCAGCTACAAGTCTAATAATAGAAAGCAGTTATTTTTCTGTTTCTCCTTTGTATTCATCTTCTTAGCAACAGGTAGCATTAGAACACACACCAGCCTCTCATTGGCCAACTAATCTGCCTGGGAACAAGTGACACTGAAGAGAGCTACGTCTCTCTGCTTTCATCTTCTAATCTTTCTTGCTTTAGCACCTGAGTCTTTTCTACAAATGACCCTACTGTTACGCAGAAACCATATTCTCATCTTTTGCCTACAATCAGATATTTATACCACATTTATACCGCAGTTGGAGAGCAGAGGACAATTTTAGAAGCATTTATACCACAATGTTAGAATTGTTCTAGTATCTACATTTATCTTTCTAGTTATTAACCAAAAAGTTCTCTGATTCTTCATTTATCCACATTCAATCACTGAAGCACATGGTGCTATCCACTTGGATCAACATTCTTGAGCTTGTCTGTTCAAATGAGCAACTGCTATCTCAGAACTGAACTCAGAGTTAAACAACTTGGTCAGTGCTCTTCTTGGAATTCTGAAACATATTTATGTCCCAGCCAAATTATTATTATTTGGTGTTGTTGTTACTGTTCATATAAATAGTAATTAGTATTTACATAGCATTTTAAGGTTTTCAAAGGTCATGAACTGTCAAGGCAGATAACATCAACTGTCTCTCTCAGAATCTGAAACAGATAGTCTCCTCTGCACAAATAACCTGTTGTCTAGGGTCTGTACATTGCACAATAAATATACGTATATTCATGCATATGAATACACGTATATGTGTGTATGCAGGCATATATCTGTGTATGTTAGATAGATTGATCAGTCCAAGTCTGGAGATTCCTCTACTACAAATCACAAAGAGACTCCTGGAGAGTCATCTGAGGCACTGTGGAGACAATGGTCCTGCAGTCAGAATATGTCAGTCAGTGCTTAAAACTGTATATTTTGACTCTGAGATCAACCTTCTACCCATTATTGCTACACTGCTATAAAAAATGTAAGTTATTATTAAATTAACTATTACTTAATCTAGCTTTCAGAGTAATCAGCTGCTGCATTTCTAGCTGTGTTACTTCTAAAGGGTGAATGGTTGACCTGCCAGGAGCCATATCACAGCCATCACTGTAAAGAAACAATAGTATGGTTAATGTGTGTGTTCTGAAAAAATATTAAAAACAAAATGTTGATTTAATGAGTCAAGTATGATAAAAAGAAATCTCTGATGAATAAACACCCTAGTGCTTTGGCTCCTTTTCAGATGAAAAATTGCTTCTTCCCCCTTTCTACTGTAAGGTGATTTTAAACTGAAAGCATTAGATAGTAGGGTGCCCTATAATTAACGCTTCAAAAAGAAAATGATTGAAGAAACACTGAAAGAAATTTCTCCTTTGAAAATGCATTTCAATTCTTCCCATGTCTCTGAAAGAAAAATGCTTTTGACAGTCTATATTTTACCACTGTTTCATTTAATAATGCATATTGACATTTATCCAGGCAGATTGGCCTGTGCTCTACTCCTCATTTTAAAACATGCAAGCAGCTGCCCATTCTCATGATTCTGATTATTTCGCTCTCATTTTTGGTTATTGGATTTTGCTCAATTTTTTATTACAAAAAAAGATATAATGGGATGGAAAAGAATTTCAAGGAGAAGATAGTCCTGTATTTTCTTCTTGAAGTTAAGAGGATGTCATGTGGTTCCCTCTCACCTCTTCTAAAATGATTTGTTCATATTTTATATATTCTGGTTTGGAAAGACAATATATAAGAAGTATGTAACTGAAAACACAGCTTTGGGGTAGTGTATTGTTCTTGAGTCTCAAATCTTACTAGGAGGTTGTCTATGATTTTACCTTTTGTAATTAAAGTTCCTTGGATGGAGTCTGACTTTACACCAAATTCCACATAATCGCAAACTGTGAAGTATGAAGACTGACATTATATACAAAATTAATTGTAAGATGGTCTCTACAGGGAGATCACATTAACTTCTTATATCATCAGAAGGAGTTCTTAAATGAAATTCATTTTTTTTACAAAGTACTGCTAATTGTGCCTTGTATGGTGTTTTAGTCTTCTTTGAAAAGATGCCTGACTGAATCCATTAATCTACCCATCTAACTAACAAATACTAGAGAAATTACAATATCCAAAGAAAATGTTATAGATAATACTGAAGAAAGTAAATTCTTGGTGAAAGCAGCCAACTTTCCTACCACAAACCAGAAATCTCTCAAGTGTAGCATGAGCCAGATTAAAATATATTTGGGAAATGATGACAAAATATATATATATGCATATATACATGCATATGTGTATATGTATATGTGTGTATGTATTTGTATACACAAACAATATAGATAATGTTAATTTTGTGTTTCTCAAGTCAATATTTGATCTGCAGGGACCCATTTCTTTCTGAGTTTGGCACAACTTTATGAGTGTTCAAAAAGTAATTTTGTAACAATAAGGAAGAATGTATCATTCGCAGTACAGAATACATAATTCTGTTTGTAGTATCTATCTTCAGTAGGCTTATATGACCCAACTTACAGTGAACTTGTTATGTACATTTTCAGAGCATAGTGAGCTGTTAAAAACTTAGCTGCCATACTCTGTGGCATATGCATTTATTGTTATTTCATACTCATAGTGATTATGATAATATATGCAGTGAATACAATAGATGACGGTGATGATAATCACCGTCATCTATTGCTCCTTTGAGTATAAGGCCATTTACCTGTTTGTCTCTTTTGAATTTAGTCATTTTTACTATTGCCTTACTGAGATGTTGGAAAAGTCTGCTTTGAAAGTTACCTGAAGCATATTTGATTTTGTTCTGTCACCTATTATTTTTCTCTGTATTCCTATTTGTTTTAAATGTGATTTCGTTTGCAGCAAATTTTTAGCTTTTGTTTTCTTACCCATTTCTCATCCAGTAAAAACTCTCTTTCATGAGGAACTTAAGCAAGTTATCTTATAGGTTAATTAGTGACCTCATGTTTTCTTCCATAAAATACATAGCATCTGTATATAGAAATATATAAAAAGATGTATAAATATTTACATGTATATGAATTAACCCGCTCTTTAAGTCAATGCTTATTTGCTGTAGTTCGATATGCTTATTCTGAACATAGTCTGAACACTTCCCATTCCTTCCCATTCTCAAGCTTCTTGAGTTTATGCTTATTGTTTTCTCTTTCACTTGTTTTGTCCTTTTCCAGGTCAGATAAGTACATCATCCTCCCTTCTACTTCATCTCATCCTTTCTTTTACTGATATTAATTTGTAATATCCCTTTCCAAAAAGCATTCTTTTCATTCCGTTCCCTTTTTCACTCTTTACCTCTTTCTAGGATTTTGTATAATCTGTTCCCAGGAATTCTCTAGTTTAATGAATGGAACAGGGTACAAAGAGAAGAAACCTTTTTTTTTTTCTTTTCTTCTTAAATGCTTATCCCTTTTGATATCATATCATCCCTTCCTTTGGACCCATGACCCCTGTCCAATCTTTTAAGAGCCATGCCTTCCCAGGGATCCAAGCACTTCTTTGTTCAAAGGAAAACTTAGTAGTGAGATCCAGGACACCTTCTTGTGGAAGCTGACTTCTTGATAAGTTGCATCAGCACATTTGTTACAAGACCCTTGTTTCACACCCTCCTGCCTCTGTCAAGTAATTTCAGGATGCTCAAAGATTGGTCTCTTGCTTGCTATACCCAAACTCAGCCTCTTCCCTCTTTGTGGAGGGAGCAAGTACAGACTTACTCTAGGAAACATTAACTGGATGGTCTGTTTTATAATTCCTTCCTCCTGATCTTAAATTTATTTAGATAAGCTCTCTAGGAAGCTTTTCAGAATGTCCCCCCAAAAAACAAAATAAAGCAGGCAATCTTGATAACTATAAAGGCTGCATCTAGGAAGTAAGATTTAACCTGAGTTCAAGAATTGTAAAATGTATTAAAGACCCCTTGTGTGAAGCACCATGTGACTTTCAGACTTAGTAAACTACCCCATTTCAACCACTACTGCCTTACCTATGTTGCTTGTACCTGTGTCCCTAAGGAAGACCTGGGAAGTTGCATTATAATCAGGCACTGAGAGGACATCATGAACAGCTCCATACTCTTAGATTGAATGAACAGAAGCATTAGAAGTTCCATGTCTGTTTCATGGCTTCAAGATCCCAGCATAAGTGAATGCAGTGATAAAAGCCCTAAAATAATGTTGACTAAACTTCAAAGGGAAAATAAGAATGAAGCAATATTTTCTATCCTCTCCCCGCTTCAGTTCTAGGATGGCCAGATATACATATATATATACATATACATATATATATACATATATATATGTGCGTATGTGTGTATATGTATATCCCTAGAATCCAGTGACCTGAGAACTCTTTATGCTTCTCAGACATTTCACTCAGGGGAACAAATACATCCTAGGATGTCCAAGGACTTAGCTTGTTAGATTAAAAAGGAAATTAAGATGGACAAGAAGAATTCCTCCTGGCACACAGTGCTTAGGCTGCTTTAAACTAAATAAGAGTAACAAGCAAAATTATAAAGTTACTTTGCAAATCAGTTAAAACAGATGCCTAGGAAACAAATTAAGGTGTTGACACTCCCTCCTCCTCATATAATACTTTAACATTGCCTTCTCCATTTTTTTTGGCCACTATTGAGCCTGGCAGGAAGAAACAGCAAGCAACCAGCCCAAAATGCTACTAAAAAGGGTTTTAGAAAATAAAATCCAGAAGACAGTTACTGTAAATAGAGGTCAGACCTGGAGTCAGAAGGACCTGAATTCAAATCTGCTTGCAGATACTTACTGTGTGATTCTGGGCAATTCATTTAACCCTGTTTACTTCAGTTTCCTCATCTGTAAAATGAACTGTAGAAGGAAATGGCAAACCATTCCAGTATCTTTGCCCAGAAAACCTCAAACAGGGTCATGAAGAATTGGACATGACTAATCAACCAAACCACAATAACAAAAACAGAGCTTCAATCTCTCAAAGACAGATTTTTTTTTTCCTTCACAAAAACCCTTCAAATTTGGTGCTAGGAACATGGGATGAAAGAGGAGGACTACCTTTCTGGCTCTTCCTTCCTAATAAGTAGAGAAAGTTCTAAGACAGAATGAATCCCAGGAAATTCAGCTGTCATTTTAACCTTTTCTGTGGTTGGTGATGATGTTTTTGTTTTATTGTATGAATGAGTGAATGATGGCACTTATTTTTTCTAGGTTTTTTTAAAAAATAAAATAAAATCAGAATCAATTTATAAAGAAATGGGAGTTTTCCAGTAATGAACTTTCTCCTACTTAGTTGAAAATGGATTCCATTTTGAGATTTTTTTTTTTCCTTTTGATTTCAGCATTTCAAAGAGGGAGAGAAGGCAACAAAGAAAAATCAACAAGATCTACTCTCTATTGTTACTGAGATTTGTTTCTATTTCTCTGTAACAGTTATATTTATGATACCACAAAAAATGGGGGGAGGCAAAATTTTTAATGGAAAAAAAAAACTTGATGGGTTTATTGTGAATTATAATGAAAACAAGATAAACTTTTATGTGACTAAATGATATTCTGAATTTAGTTCCATGTTTCCCTGGATGGAATTGATATTTTGAAAAATTCAGATATTTTAGCATCTGGAGCACATTTTCTTAAGCACATTCTGTATTTATTCTGCTCCCCACATATGTACCTTATCTGTCTCTATGTATATCTCTGTCCCTCCCAATATTATAAGTGTACAGGAATGGAAGTCATTAGATATAGGAGTTTATCCTTAAATCTTTTACTGACTGTAATGTCTTACCTTCTATGTGATGGAAACACATTATTGTCTTAGAAATATATCACTGTTATGAAGTTGGAGCCCTTAGAATGGTGAAGGTATTTTATTGTGCTTACCCTCTCTCAAAGCAAAACTGTGATATTATATGAGTTATTATTAGAAGTTGTTTTAAGTCAACCACGTCATGCAACTAGGTGTTTGAGTTAATTTTCATTTTACTTAATACTGGCCTATATTTTATATGATCTCATTCATTACAGTCATTTCAGTTAGGAATCCTTTGGGATTTTCTTGGCAAAGATATTAAAGTGGTTTTCCATTTCCTTCTCCAATTTATTTTATAGATGAGGAAGCTGAGGCAAACAGAATTAAGTGACTTGCCCAAGGTCACTCAGCTAGTAAGTTATCTGAGGATTCATTTGAACTAAGGTCTTGCTGACTCCAGGCCCGGCACTCTATTTACTATACTACCTAGCTGCCCATTTTATATGATACCTTGCCTGAATTGAAACATTTTTCTATTTCCTGATTACTTAAAGGTTTTTTCTTCTGTGGTTACTATATTAGGAGCTACATCTATGAATCCAAGTAAGAATCCTATTGAAGTAATCTTACCTATTGCCACCACCACCATGAGACCACTACCATGGAAGATAGACTTTAGTGATTTTATGCATAATTTCATAGATGCTGTATACACTGGTTTATCAGAACTAATTTAGTTTTGGTACAAAGGTAGAAGAGGCCCTGGGGAGTCTGAATTTTAATTGCAAAAAGGATTTCTGTGTGAACACAAAGTTTTTTCAACACAGCCAATAGCTACACACTCTAGTGACAGCATAAGATGAGTCAACTTTTTTCCCCCAGTTATAAAAACAAAGTACCATCCTCCCTCCTATAGATCATCTTGACAGAACTCTATAATATGTTTCTATACTGGCAACTATTATACATTTAAGCCACAGGGATATATAAAATCAAAATACCTTTCAAAGAATGACC
Organism: Notamacropus eugenii; assembly: GCF_028372415.1. NCBI lineage: Eukaryota > Metazoa > Chordata > Mammalia > Diprotodontia > Macropodidae > Notamacropus > Notamacropus eugenii. Next base: position 71,974,141 of record NC_092878.1, on the reverse strand, counting down.
TTTTCTTTCCTCTCTTACCAAACCATCCTTTCCAGAAACCCAATATGGAAAGAGTACCATGAGAGGGATGAGAACACTGAACTTGGTACAATGCGGTGAGATTTTCATACTTGTGTAAGTGCTGATATTTCTTTGCTTGAAATACTTTACATTGTCACTACTAATAAGCATATACCTGGCACTCATGTCTGAGGGCGAAGGACTACATGTAATAAGATGAAGTGACCTGAGGGTCACTTTCTTCCCCATTCATTCTCCCTTTGGACCACATGCCACCCTCCCTCCCCCATAAAATGTCCTTTCTGGTCATTCTTTTCAGTTCCAGTTAGAGGGAGTGAAGTTTCTGATTTGGCCAGGAACAACAAGCCATGGAGATCTAAAAGTCTAAGAATACAGACTAGATGTTGAGACCAGACCAGTAGTGATGTCCTGGGGAGACTCCAACCAAGAAGAAGTTTTGAATGTAAACTTGGTGGGACTAATGTTATGTAGTAGCTGAGATAAAGCTATGAACGTAATCTTCCTCTCTCATTTTCCCCACTGAAGTAGTGTAGAGGGAAACATTTATGTTTATTTTTGTTATATCTTTGAGATTAATACACCTTTGTAAATGATTTTCTTTGAAAGAACATACTTATCTAGGTATCTTTCTCATATAGAAACAAAGATCAAATGAGAGACATGACTAGAAGAGAATAACTATGTGTTTAAACTCCCCATTTTGGAGTGATAAGCCTTCTACATTCTTGTTATCTACTCTCTGTACTAGGCCTGTAACAAATTTCCATATCTCTCTCAGTTTAGTATTGGTTTTGTACCATGTCGATTTGTCTCCTAAAAATACAAACCCTCCTATTATAACCTATTTACAGCTGCCATGTATTGTGCTAAAACTGAAAACCACTTCCAATACATGCTAATAGTCAACTTAACTTGAAAATACTCGAACCCTGTCTTAATTGTAAGCTGTAGACCTTGCTGCATGAAGCAGAACCACCTGGACCTATAAATATATCTTGCTTATTGCTCATGACCTCACGTTGATCCTGGTAAAGGGGTTCAAGCTGATGAAATCAGCAACCCAACATGCACAGGGAAAATGCCAGAGGGCCACCTACTGCAGTGCTCTGAGTAGCACATTAAAATTTTAAATGAGTTCCTGGTGGATGTAATTTTCTGGGAAAGTAAGAAAAACAATTCTGCCAAAAAGTGGTGAGATCCATTCCCCATTATACTGCTTCTTCCCTTGGAAAAAGAAAAATTTCCACCTGTTAGACCATGGATCAAACAGGCCTGAATAATGGAAAAATACTCCATCAAATGATTTTCTCCAAAATTTCAGACTTTTACCCAAAATTAAGCAGAGCAGAGGAAGTTTTGACATAGTACACATGAAAAGTCAATTGGTAAACATTCAAACCTACAGGTAACAGAACAATTTGGGGCTATTATTAACAGTGTTTCCCTCTCTCTTTCACAGTTAATTCCTCTGACTATTGAAGAAGACATCTAAGTACTTTGTGATGAATCTCTCATATGATCGCTATGCCAACGCAAGTCCACAAATGTTGTAATTTAGGAAGAGAAAATTGTTTTTGTGAAAAAAAATCAGTCAAATTGGCATAGAACCTTAAATAAGTCAAATTGGCATAGAACCTTTTTGCCACCCAAGTCCCTGGTTAAGGACTGTTAAATTGTTCAACATCAGAAACTGATACAGTTTTATTAGGGGAAATAGCATGAAAGAAAAACCATTACCATAAACTTTGCAACAATGCTCTAAGAATCACAGGACCTTTCCATCTGACTTACAGCTGAAACCTTCCAGATGTGTTGTCTCTGTTAGAATGTGAACTCTCAAAGCACGTTCTATGGTGCTCAGCACAGTGCTTTGCATGTAGTGAATGCTTAATAATTATTTTATTAATTCATTTATTCATTCATCCATTCTTTCACTTATAGCAAAACTCACAGGTATACCAGATCATTTTACAGCTCTCTACTTCCCAGGGTGAACTAATTAACAAAACCCAAGAAGAATTTGATATAACCATTGGTGTGACGATGACATTCCCCCCAAAACCACAGTTTTCCTTAACTTTCACCTTATAGTGCTCTAACAATCAGATATTAGTTATATTATTATATATATTACATGTTATATTTAGTGATATTATTCTCAAAATGATATGGTAGACCTGATAGAGTACTTGTGCCACTAAGTCTGGTGACAACACAAGAGTTAGTTTGGAGGGGGATTTGAATTAGCAAAGTAGCAGAAGGAATTGCATTTCTGGAGGCCAATATGTACCACTTCAATACCCCAGTGCCTTTTCAATAAAAGATACTAATTTGAGATTAACAATGAATGCTAATCTCTGGTCAAAAGGTGGACTGAGTAGGGAGCAGCTACAGAGGGTTACTGTTGGAAAGGTCTGCAGCGTGACCCCATTATATAACCATCTCCTGTTGGCATTAAATTTACATAGGTAAGCACTCTAGAAAAGTTCCCTAGAACAACCCAAACCACAAAATATGCAGCCATCCCCAATAACTAAAACAACCGCATCCAGACAGGCTTAGTTTAAGGATATGTAATATAAATCATGTAGAGGAACATTGTGAGAAGCCCCCAATGGATTTCCAGACTTGGTAAGACCCCATCTTGTGTGAATTACTCTATGTAGGTCTGTTTGTATAGTTTTATAAAATGAAATAACCAATGACTCCCTTACCTCACATGCATGTCCTTCTCTAGCCCTAGCCACATGAAAACAAACATTTTATTTTCCAGACTTTCATTATTATCTGGCAGGATTTAACTTCCTGATAGTGTGGTCAGTTTACATTTTTCAAACAATACTCACCTATGGGTTTATTATGTTAAAGGAATGATTCAAAGTCTTCTCTTAATGAATCCTTTTTAAAAAATTCAGTTTTGCAGGATGTTATTTTGGAATGAATCATCTTTGTTGCTCATAATATTATGTTCTAATTTTCCCTTGGATCTCTCATAACCAAAGAATTGCTATTTTAATTGAATCTTAGAATTGGAAGTGTCTATTTCCTTGCTGGCTATGTATTTTTTCTTTGGTAATGGAATTTTGAAATTACTAAGATGGTTCTTTATAAGTTAAACTTGGAGTTTCTCGGGTTCTAGGGAATATTCTATCCGAATCTCTACTTAGCCTTCTTCCAATATTCCTGGGCCATTTTTCTATGTGATTCTATAGGATATGGCTACTTGGGATTTCTTTTTTATAATGCCTTAGATCATCTCTTTGTATTCTATCTTCAAGTTCAACACTCATAGGCCTTTCCAAGCTTGATTTTAACTTTGTTCTGTTATTTTTCCTTCCACCACTGATTTTTGCATTCTATTTCCATTGTCCACTTTTTCAAGGAATCTACCATTGGGGTATCTGTCCTTCAGCCTAAATTCCCCCATATCTGCTTATACTTGCTGTTTTCTTCCTTAACAACTCTAATTTCTTCCTGTATTTTTTAAACTGTTTTTACTTAAATCTTTGATTGATCTTCTGAAACTTTCTGAAGGTTCTTGGAGTTTTACTCCACTAATGTTTAAGGGGGCCTTTTTCAGACTATGTTGTGCTGTCTTCATCTTCCTTCGAAGCATTCTGGCTCTATTTTCTTATAAAGTATATATGCATTGACATGGCTCTTTAAAGCAGATGTAGACACAGAATTTTATAGATAGTTGCTCATTTCTCCCGTTGGTTTTTCTCTCTCCTAAACACTCTGCAGATTTTTCCATGACATCTTTGTTATAATGTGCTTACTACCCAATTACTTTTCCTTCAGAAGGCCCAGTGTCCCTTCCCCAGAGAACTGTGGCCTGTTTTCTTTTCTCTCGGACATCCAGGGTTGGACAAAGTTTGTTTTCTTCAGAGAATAAGGATAATACATGGAGTAGGATGGTCCAAGAATGTTTTGCATTTGATTCCTTCTCAATTCTACTGGCCACCCCGTTCCTCCTGTGCTGAATTAGCTAATTCTACCTAGGTCTGACTTCCTTGTTCCCTTCCATGTGCTCCATATTTCTTCTACAGCCATGTCCTTTCTTCCTTATTGTTCCTCTGGCCTGCTCTGATTCATAAGCCTCTAACTTCACCCAGAGTTGGAGAATGAAATAGCAAACCACTCCAGTATCTATGCCAAGAAAACCCCTAAAGGGGTCACAAAGAGTCAGCCATGGCTGAAATGATTGAACAACAAACCTCATCCAGGATACTTAGTCCACACCTACCCCCACCCTCATACACCCTAAGGGATTAAGACCAAATGTCAATTCTCCAAACTCCAAAAATCAGCAAGGCAACAGAGCTGCTTGCATCACTCTAGTGATAAAGGGAGCCAGGATAAGGGCCTCTATTCACCTTGGTAAAAAGGAAGTCTCCCAAAAGATGCTAATGAGTTTACTCAAAAAGTTAGTTTCTAAACCTGAAACAGTCACAGGATCACAGAAACACCCTGGACAGGGGCATTTATTATGAGATATGGAAGGGACTGGGAGTGAAGGTTCAAGAAGGAAATTTTTTTTTTTCCTATAAGAATTATATTGTGGCAAGGTCATTCCTTTTTCCTCTTCCAGCTTTCCTGAGTTCTCTGCACTTGGGAACCCAGGAATTATCTGAGATGGAGAGAAGAGAGCTATTTATAGGTTATCTTTCACTACACCCTCTTACCAGGATCATATCCTTGGCATAAATGGCTTCACTCTTTGTCATGTTGCTCCTCAAGTGCAAGCTATATATGATTTTATTTTAAAGCAAAAAGTATGTTTCTACTGCATAATTTGATCACCAATTTGTTCAATGTTATGAGTCAGTTATGTTTTTAGAAGGCAACAGGTATCACATATATATGTGCCAACCATCAAGAATGAAGGCAGAGTAGCAATTAGCAAACTACTCAAGATTTATTAAGCACATAATAAGAAAGTGACTGTGGTGCAGTGGATACGGCACTAGACTTAGAATGAGTAGACATCAATTCAAATCTCAGTTCAAATTTCTGCTATCAGAAAAATGACCCTAAGCAAGTCCCTCTAGATCTCTGTGCCTCAGTTTCTGCAATGATAATATGATGTAATATGATGAAATATGATATAATAATAAGAGTTATTAGCACTTTAAGGTTTACCAGGTACTTTACATATTATCTTATTTGGACCATACAACAAGCCTGTGAGGCAGGTGCTATGACTATTCCCATTTTAAAACTGTAGAAACTGAGGCACAGGGTGTTAAATGATTTATTCAGGATCACACAGATAGTGTTTTGAGGCAAGATTTGAATCAGGTCTTCCAGGTTCTATATTCAGTACTTTATCCACTGTGCTTTATCTAAGATGAGGGGGTTAGACTCAGTGGTCCCTAAGGTCCATATCAGCTCTAAAGCTATAATTCTATAATCCCAAGGTAAATAAAATCTGGATTCTAACCCTGCCTCTAATACATACAAAAATCCAATTCCTTAACCTCTTAGTGCTGTTGGAGGCCCTCATAAATGAGTTTCAGATCTGTATCAGTGAAGGGAGTCCCTCACACTAATGACATGAAGTATACAGAGTATGTACAACTGATTTGGATACTGGAGAAAATAAGATAAATACAGTACAGTGCTAGCCTTCAATAAGTTTATAATCTAGTAGAGAAAATAAGACATATAGAGAAACTATTATCCCATAGAAAGTAAACAAGTATGAGCATACAGAAAAATGACCATTTGGGAAAGAAAGGGGAAAATTTATGAAGGAGGGCCTTGGGCCTTATAACAGGGTTTTGCTGGTAAATGTTTAACAGCAGGCTCTTTAAATGTAGACAGGACACATTTATAAGTTGAATATACATTATTAACATTTTTTTTTTCCATCACTAAATCTGGGCAGTAAACAGAATAATAAAATCAAGGCCTGATTTGACACATTTGCCAATTTCTGAGGTGGTAATACTGAAAATCTAGCAATCAGCTCAGTTGTCAGTGAGGATGGGTGACATGTCCTAAGCACAGGGAGCAGTATGAAGAAAAGACAGGGCAAGGAAAACCTGCAGTATGTTCAAAGGATATCATGTATGAATAGTTCATGTGTAAAAGGATTGAATTTTGAATACAAGGTTGAAACAACTCTATACATTAAGCAAGAGAGTCATAAAATATTTTTGAGTAGGTAAGGAGAATGACAAAGGCTTTTCATTAGGTCAATTAATCTGTTAGTACATTTGTAGATGGCAGTGAGACCTATTACATGCTTAGAAAAAGAAATCTGAGAATCTCCTCCACATACTCTATGATCCAATGACCTGCTTCTTTTCTGATCCTTAAAGAAGATGCTATATCTCCTCATCAGCATTTTCAATGGCTGTGGCTATGCCTGGAATATATTCTCCATCCTCATTTCCTCCTCTCGGATTCCTTCAAGCACCAGAACTCCCTAGATCTGTCAGGTGGGCCAAATCTGAAGCTCAGTAGATGCCACAGCTGATCCAGCTAATGAGCAAGGAAGTTTGACCTCCTCCAAGACAGGTATAGAAGAAAGTGCTGACCAGAAAGGAGTCCTTCCTTAGTGGTCAACCAATGCTGAGTCCAGGCTCCTCTAGGTTCACTGGCTGCCTCTTACCCACCACTTTGATAAGCCAACTACAATCTTTCTGAAATAAAGAATTAATACTTCATAAACCAAACCAATACGGAAGTGCTAAGTGGGGTCAACTGAGAAGTTCTGCTAAAATAGCAGCAGAGAAGCATCTTTTTTTTTGGAAACTACAAGAAGATACAATCTAGAGCACCTGAAGATTTAAGTAAAGATGCCTTATTGTAGCAGGAATGTGGGACTGAATTTTTGGAAGGCCATACCAGTTAACAGAATTGCCTCATGCCCTGATAAATTGGAAAGACATCGAATATAGGCTGGCCATGGACTAGGCTGTTTCCTATCCCCATAGAGTCAGCCCTCATTATAGGAATACAAACATCTATAAGGAGCAACAGGGGCCCTATCTGATCTTTCACTAAGCTAAAACAATAGATCCAGTCTACATCCAGAGAGAAGATGGAAGAGGGAAGCCCTACTTCAGATTGCTAAAGGAAAAGAGTCTGGAAAAAACATGAGAAGACCTAGCTGTCTCATTCACCTCCTTATTCTCACCTCTATATTCCAGAGATTTGGGGGAGTGTTCCCCTTGGGTGAGATCCAGGATCATTTCTTGATTGAACCAAGTTACCTTACTTTTAGTAGGACAACTCGTTAACTCTGTATTGTGTGTTACACATACACACACATACATGCACACATGTGTACGTGTGTGTGTTTTCTTCTATATATGCCTTTTCTGATATCTCTTTTGCTACTGATTTGGGTAAATGAGTTTTCTGATTAAAAAAAAGAAAAGAAAAGAAATCTGAGAATTGTGTTTAGGAGAAATCCCTATTTAAATTATGAGTACAACAGAGAGAACCTCTTTTCAATTATAGGTGCAGTAAAGCCAGCGGTGATTGCAAATGATTTACTCTACCGTTTCCACACATACACGAAAAAATATTGTGCTGCTAACAAAATGATTGTGTTAGACACATGGTAATAGCAATTAACCTTGGAAACTTACTTTCTGAGCAACTCTATAATGCCAGTCGGTGCTAACCAAATGTTGAATGATGTTTATGAAGCTGATGTCTTGTTTCCAGAATCCATTATACCTGTATGTATACATGTAAGCAAGACTTATTTATTATTTCTGCTCTCCTTAGAATACTTGATTTAATTTTAAGAGTTGCTCACATATTTCACATAGATCTTAGGTTGATTCAAAATGTTCCTATTTCTAGAACTGAATAAAGACACCCATTCAACCATAAACTGATTAATTGTAGGGTTTCTCCAGAAGCAGTATTAAATAATGGAAATCTACCAGGACCATAGTCCTGGAACTCTGGAGAACCATTCCATTTTAATGGCTAGAATGTTCACCTAGCCTTTAAAAGTGACTTGCATCAAACTGTCCTATTCCAATTTTCATCTCCCCAATCAGCCTCTTTGAGGATAGTTTTAAGGCTCACCTCTGGAGCCTGTTGGAAATCTAGGTGAATTTTAATAAACTGGTTCTTTCAGTTCTGTCTGCAAGACCAAGACTAGAGAAATTCTAACTCCTTCGTGTCTTCTAAGGGAGGATTTGGCTTCACCATGGTATTCGAAGTAAAATGCTAACTTTATAACATTAGCTTCCTTCTCTCCCAATAAAAAGAAAAACATTTTTTTAACCTCAGGAGTAAAACAAATTTTCTAGAATTGAAATCATACCATCAAGATGATAAATGTCTCCATAAATAAGCATTGTTAGATAATGTTATAGGTCTTTAATCCACATCCAGTACATTCTGGAGGCTGTTAATACCCAAGAGATGAGTACATGCCTGTATGTGCACGTGTGTGTTTGATGCTAGCTTGCAGATGGAATCATGTATACGAATAAGTTGGAGAGCAAACCACCTTTGAAGCAGGGTGCCTCTCAGAATCAGATCTTCCAAGCTGAAAGAAAAAATACTTCAGCCTAGAGCTGCTCTCTTCACAGAAACTAGTTTCTATGTAAGTACAAATAAAATAGGATACTTTAGTAATAACTAATTTCAATCCAGAAATAAGTAGTAATGATGATAATAACACTTACATAGGTTTTTTTTAAAGTTTACAAAATGTTTTACATGCTATCACATTTGATCCTCACAGAAGCCTTACAAGATAGGTATTATTATTTTTATTGTTATCATTAGCCCCATTTTACAGATGAGGATATGAGGTTGCAAGAGGAAAGATCTATTCAAGGCTACACAGAGCCACTGAACCTACACTAAAGCCCCTGGATGGATCCTAAACAAAATATGTAGGCCTCTGCCTCTAAGCCAGGAAGAGTATTAAGAGACACTGAAACCTATTACCAATAACACTAGCATTATAAATCTTTAGCCTATCAAATGCTGAGTAAAGTTAGACATATCATTATACTGAAGTATAGAAAAAACTAATGAAAACTCTGTATGTGTGAGGGTGTATTTTTTTAATTTACTTGGTAACCTGAAAGTTTTTTAATCTCTTCAAAACTATACCAAACCCTCACCTAGCATGGTGTTGGTACATGGAATGTATTTAATAAGTCTTGGCTGACAGATTGATTGAGCAATGCATCTTTATAAGTTAGATGAATTATATACCCTGCAGTTTCCAAACACATTTCTTAGAAGCTAAGAATTTTAATGAATACTCCCCCCCAATCTCTAGTTTAAGCATATGTTATTGCCTACTAATCTAGACCTTTCCAAATGTCCCCATCCAACTGCTAATATGCTTTCCTCAGAAATGTATTTATCATAAATATTTTGTATTTACTTATCTCTATATATACTGTTACTCTAAAAAAAAAAATCAGGTTCCTGTAGGTTTTTGTCTTTGTATCTCCAAGGCCCTAGCACAGAACCTTGCACAAAGTAGAAATAGAACAAACACATTTCTGATTTAACTGAAATGATTTGGTTTCATATCTATGACAATATTTTAAAAATTTAGCAAAAACTTCCACTTAACAGGTATCTTCATTTATACCTATGGGTTATTATTAACCATAAAATTAAAATTATGATTTTCTACAGTCATTTGGATAATTGTTGTGGAATATGCTGGCATAGCTGAATGATTGTGAACTGAGAATCCATTTATTCACTCTGGTTTCCTTACTATTGCAAAGGATGCTATCTTTTACTTAACAGCTATGTTCCAAAACAGAAAATCAACTTTCACCTCTAGTCACCAATGAGGCAGATTAGTACATACTTTACTACAGCATCTGAAAGTTGCTTCCTGCTCCATGTTTGAAGGTAAGAGAGGAACAGCTTGCCCTGAATTCCAAATCTGTACAATCTCTTTGGTCAAAGGATGTTCATCACTACACTAGCCATTGAATCCTTTAGATTTATCTTGATACTGCAAAGGAAAGTGGTATAAGTTACTCACATCACTGACTAACTCAGTTACCCATAGCCTTGATTGAATCAAAAGGAGACAATGGCCCAATAGGTGAAGGAGTAACTTTTAGGAAGATGTTCCCTTCCCTGTTCAGCATTCCTGTTGTGAATGAAAATGTTTAAGCCACTAACATCCAACAGTTAAAATTTAACCCAAGTGCCAAATGCCTAGCACTGCATCAGTAAAAATCATTATACCTGCAGTCTTCTGAAAATGAGGAGATGAAGGTTAGACTGGCAAAATTTTCAGAGACTTATTACATCCCTGGGCTCATCAGATACATGAGTAACAGGACTCATTAACTACAGCAGTGTTGAGGAGTCTGAAAAATGTCAGGAATAGCAGCCCATTTACTTCAAAGACTCCACAATCAGCTCTCCAAATTCTGCTATAAAACGCAGCGTTTTCTATGCACACTTTCTCTGCGGCATTCTAAATTTCTATAATGTTAGAAGTATTACTCCTGGCATTATCCCACAATTACTGGCCTTCCTTCCACTGAGACCAGGGTTCCTTCTGAGCATGCTCTGTACAGCACTATTATATTATATTATGATAGGAGTTTGATCAATATCTAACATTCAGGAATTCCTCTTTGTAAGCCCTTTTCTTGACTTAGAGTACAGAGATATTGATGCCACAAGGTCCTGAGAATATCATCAATATCCATCTCTCAGTCACCCAAACTTGCAACCTCAGTGTCATCCTCAACTCTTTACTCTCACTCATTCCCTATGTCCAATTCATTATCAGATCTAAACATTTTTATCTTCCCTGGTCAGGACCATCACTTCCATAACCATATGTTATGGAATAAGTTCCATAACATGGTTCCACATGGAACCATAAGTTAAGGGCCCTTGTCACCTCTTACCTGGACTATACTCTTCTAATTGGTTTCCCTGCCTCAGGTTTCTCTCCACTCTTTTTCATTTCCCCTCCTAGTTGCCCTCGTTTCCTTCAATATTCAGCTCAAATTCTACCTTCTAAAGAAGGTTTTTACCAATCCCACCACCAATTTATCCCTCTTTTTCTGGGATTGCCTTTCATGTATGGTATACATTTCTTCTACTTATCTAATTATTGACATGTTTTTCTTCCCCATTAGAACATAAACTTGAGGGTTTAATAAATTTTGATCATTAACTGACAATTGATGGAGACAATACAAATTATGGAATATCTGAGTTGAAGAGGTCTTAAATATTATCCACTCTAGTCATCCATGTGTATTAGTTCAACAAGCATCTAGATCAAGATCTACTATGCTCAGAGCACTGAGGTAGGTTTTATGGGGTAATAAAAAATGATCAAGACATGAGTCCCCGTCCTCAAGGGCAGAGATGTCAGACACATAGTCTGCAACATTGCCCAGGGCCACTCGAACCAGATTAAAATGTAACTGGTAAATATTTAAAAAATAAAAGCATAATAAAACTTAATATTAACATGTGATTTTCTAAGTCTATATGCAATTATAGGGATCCTTACTTAATGTTTAGTGGCTCTGGTACTATTTGAGATTGATACCACTACTCAAAGAAATTACTGCCTGATAGGTAGAAGATGATAATACAGGGCAATACAAATATATTAAATACCACAAGAGGGAAAAAAGGAGCTCAGAAGAGAAAGGAATCCTATCCAGTTTAGGGAATGAGAAAATGTCTTAACGGAAGAAAGAATGTTTATTCTGGGCATTGAAGAATGACTTAAGATTTCAAAAAGCAAAGATGAGAAGGGAGGAATTCTGAAAGAGAAGAAACAACATGAGTACTCCAAGTTCAACTCTACTACAACAGCATGTGAATAGTTACATTGAAAGCTGAACAGATAGGTTGAAGCTACACTGTGGAGGAACTCCCCAGGATAAATAATCTAGGTTTCACTTAACGAACAACAAAAAGGCAGAGCTGGTGACAAATCTGATTGTTTTTGAGTAGTGGACTGACATGATCAGAGACATGTTTTAGAAAAAATAATCTGGCAATGCTCTATAGCAATGCTCTTACCCTGGCTTTTTTTTTTCTCAATATAGTTGGACAACTTTATTAACATAACTGTTTTCCTTTTGTAATCCTATGTTTTTGTTTTATTCATTTAAAATATTATTCTAAGGAGTGCACGGGTTTTACCTGACCACCAAAAGATTAAAGAAGACCCCTGCTCTACAGGAGGGTTTAAAGTAGGTGAAAGGGAGCTGTGGAGAGTCCAGATAGGAGGTTATTAGCACATTCCATTCAAAAGGTATTGAAAACCTGGACAAAGCTGTACAGGGAGGATGAAAAGATAATACTGGTTTATTAAGTTCATATTGACAAGACACAGAAACTGCTTGGATGGATGGAGAAGAACGAGTCAAAGGTGTTCTCAAGGTCTCAAAAGTCTATACAACTTAAGACAATGACCACAAATGAGGTATGTCAAAAAGATGAGGTGCTTGGGAGAAGAAACAAATAGACTTGTTCAGTTTCCAACAGAGTAAGGGACCTCATAGGGGTAAAACACTTGACTACACTTACATGGCTATCCAGTGACAATACTTAGCCTTCAAACCAATGTTTTGGCACTTAATTTAGGGATCTTTCCACTAAACCACATTTCTCAAGTCTCAATTCAGTTCAATTCATCAAATATCAATTAACCTTGTACTACGAATCCATGTATAACATGTTATGAGGGCTACAGAAGAAATCATTAAATGATAAGGTTTATGATTGAAAAGAGATTTAAGGGTCATCTTGTCCAATCCCCTGAATTTACAAAATGAGGTACTTTATCAAAATCAGGTCTTCTAAATTCAGGTGTACTACTCTTTCTACCTCACCACTCCAAATTAAGATGCAGCCCCTGCTCTCAAGAAGCTTGCAATCTCATTATGGTATTTTACAATACTTAATACTTTAAAAATGTCTTCATTTATTCTACTGAAATATAAGGCTCATCAATCCCCTAGGTTATACAGTGTGGATCTCCTGTGTATATGATTAAGATTGCCAAGTATGTCCTGGATGTTCTGAAAGGCTTCCAACAGGGTATCTCGACTTCCATTAAAATTATATGAATCTGATTACCATATGGGCCTTCATTAACACTACCTTTGGACCCTCAGTGACAAGTTCTCAGGAGTGAAACTGTGTTGTAATCTTATGTGACCTCAATAAATATCTTTTGGTTGACCCCATTGACTGATCAGCTCTTATTGGAAAAGGCAGAACCCCTTATTCATTGTTATACTTCTTATAGACTCCCTCCTTCATGAAGGTTTGCATCTATGAGGCAATCAGTTAATTGTTTGGTAAACCGGCTTTTGAAATCAAGAATTATAGACCTAGAACGGATTTGGAAAAGTCAGCTACATTATCCCCACGCTTTTGGCAAGACTCCCTTAAACCATTTTACAAGATGATAATCTCTTCTGATTTTAACAACCTCACTGAAAGAAATTCTTACACTTTTTTCCCAATAACCCATTCCCTAATTGGACAAAGAAAGGAATCATATTTATGCCTAAAGAAAACAATAATAATAAAATGAAACTTGAATCTGTAGTTTTGTTTACTCTTAACAACTTTTGCTCTTTGTGAATTTCTCTTCTCCCTTTCTGATTCTGAGATTTGCTTTAAGATGAAATAGAGACTAAGGCTTAGTTCTCGACAAGTCACAGAAATCAGTATGTGCCAAGAACATACTTTTGTGGCTTGAAGGGTAATACGATACGAAAAACATTTTTGGCAACTTTGGATGACCTTTGGTTATGCATAAGGGACAGAGCCATAGGGAGCACAGAGTAGTGGGGGACATTCCTGCCAAAAGAAATATTTCTCATGTCTTCACTTCTACAATGATGGCTACAATTAATTCATTTATCTATCTGATTTATTTTTGGCTTTTAATATTTTTCCCCTAAGGCTGTCGTGGGACAGTATCCTAATTCTTAAAAATCTATGTGGGAGAAATCCACAAAATCGAAAACATTTAGAACATTCCCCCACTTGGATGTTACTGTACTCAGTGGGGTTTTATAAACTTTCCCACATTGTACCCATTGTTAGATTTTTCAGGAAGTATTGTTAGGCCTGCCTCATCCTGGGGTTATCACTGAGTTAATCCCACACCTTGATGTTAAAATTCTTGAATACTTATGGCTCAGTTAATTACCTGAGCTAAACCCTTGGACTTGACCTTTTTGACATGAGACATGAGAATAGGGGAGCTGAAACAGTAACCAGAGCTAAAAACAGATGCACTATCCCTATATTGAGGCAGGAGACTCAAATTCCTAGAAAGAAGCTTAAACATCTATTGGCCCCAATCAATCAACAAACATTTATAAATTACCTACTATGGATCATCTCTTTCCTCCTCTACTACAAATCCAAAGATGCCATATTGAGTCATGGTTATATTTATCTACGGATCTGCTAGGCTTTTCTCAAGAAAGTAATAACTAAAAAATGAGAGGAGGCAGTGAGTTGCAGTGGATAGAGCATACAATGAACCAAAACTAGGAAACTTCTAGCCTTGTCTAACTTGCTGTGTAATTACAGAAAAGCCATTTATTCTCTAGACTTCGATTTACCCATACGTAAAATGAGAAAATTAGAACAGATAATTTCTGGATTTCCTTCTAATTCTAAGTACTATGAAGATAAAGGAAAGAACTTTTTGAAGGAAGTTTTTTCTTATTACTTTTTAAACTGAAAAAAATACAGTATTTTTTTTAACATAGACTTCGACTTGGACTGAAAGGGCCTACTTCCTAGTTTTGGTTCTGTCAATTACTAACTGTGCAATGCTGGACAAGTCACACACTCTAAATCTCTGGGCTTCAGTTTTCCTCATTTGTAAAATAAGAAGACTAGACTAGATAATTTCTAAGGTTTATTCCAGGGATACTATGTGGAGTCCTCATTTTACATTTGAAGGAACCCTGGGCCCAGAAAGGTTAAACGGACTGGCAGAAGTCACCCAGGCAGTTAGGATAAGGAGAGGCAGTATGTGAACCCAAGTTCTCTCATTCCAGAATGGGTGCTCTTTCTCCAGTCCCACAGGGCTTTGTTTATGCAATCCCTAAGCTATGACAGTGAGTTTCAAATGAATTCAGTTTAGCAAACATTTATTAAACATCTACAATCTATAAGGCAGTGAAAGAGAAATAAGTATAAACAAAATAAACCCTGGGCCCTGCCTTCACAAAGCTGATAATCTGATAAGAAAGAGCAGGTATCAATTAGGGAACAAACTTGAAAATAAAGGCAGATGAGAAATAAAAAGTAACTCTAAAAGATTGATGTTATCTATTCCATTTACTATGGGAAGTCCTTAATTCCTTCCAAGCCTTAGTAACAACAGTCTTCAAGAATTTCTGTGGCCAAAAAAAAAAACCACCAAAAAACAAATCACAGTTCTAGGGCTTAAAGTCACCTCACAGATCAGCTAATCCAACCTCCTCATTTTAAAATTGAGGAAGTCTGAAGCCCAGGAAGGACAAGTGACCTGACCAAGGTCAGAGGCTATATATGGCAGAGGTGGCACTTAAACCCAAGCCTCTGGCTCCAGAAAGGGTGCTCTCTTTCCACTCTATTACAGTGCCTTGTCTCCCATTGGCTAACCTCATTAGTCATTACAACTTTGTTGAATCCCTCCAAATGTGTTTAGGCTGGGTCCTCAAACAACATACACTGTCTGGGGGGGAGGAGAACCTTTGGTTCCTATAACTATTAGTACTTTCCTGCCTCCAAAACTACCTTCTATTTATTGTACATATTTTGCATATACTTGTGTATATGCAATATTAATCTGATAAATTGTAAGCTTCTTGAGGGAAAGGACTGTTTGTTTTACCTCTTTATCATCAGCACATAGTATACAGTATAGTATAGTATAGTAGGCATTATATAAATAAGCATTGGTTAGTTGTTTGACAGAGGGCTATGATAACATAGGGTAAAGAAAGACAATAATGATAACATGAAAATGTAGCTAGATCTTTAAATTCCCATCTGAGAAGTTTAGACTTTATGTGGCAGGCAATAGGAAACTACTGACAGGTTCTTAAGCTGGGGAGAGGAAGAGATGGAGGGAGGGCAAGAGTAGGGGAGAGGGAGAGACAAAGGAAGAAAGGAGGAATAGAGACGTAGAGAGAAAAATAGAGAGATTAGAAAAAAAGAGGGAAGTGCTCAATTGAGTATCTTGGTAAATGGTGGTGCCATTAATAGAAGAAGGGAAATCCAGGGGAGGAATAAATTTTCCTGGGAAAAGTTATTAAGTTTTATTTTGAAATAGTGACTGATTTTGGACATGGTAAATCTGAGGTGCCAAGGAGACATCTTTGTTGATATGTGTCTTCAGAGGACTCTTCCAACTCTAGATCTGCAATCTTACGTGTAACAAGAAATTGAAAATACAGGTCTGTCAATTAGGAGAGAAGTTAATGTAGATAACATTAAGGTTACTTCTAACAATGAGTGCCCTAAATGAAAGAGATTAATAATTATTATTTATAAGATTTAGTCTTCCACAAGATTAAAAAAAGAAGGAAAAATCTGATACATTATAAATCTCTGAAGGTAAGGACTAATGAATTCAATATAATTCAACTAATGTTTATTTGGTGCTTCCATAGCAGATCACAGTGGTAGGTACTAGGAAAGATACAAATTTCATATAAAACAAAATCTTTATCCTCATGGAGTGTAAAATACAAATCAAGAGAGTTTACACTTGTTTTGTGTGCAAATCAGACCAGGAACACTTCAGAATGTTTTTAAATTTATAAAATAAAATACACAAGATTACAAAAGAAACCAACTTTATGTTATCAATTTTAAAAAATGACAAATATCAGCATAAATATCCTTGACTAGGTTGATCCTCTGGGAAAATCTGAAAAACAAAAAACTCAAAATAAATAACAGTGTAAAGAGCACAGCGTGTTGGAGTTGCAAGGTTAGCAAAATTATGTGTCTTGTTCGATAAAAAAATATGATATGACTAATTTTAACCATCGAGTTTAGGCTATAAGACTCCACCTCAATTGAATCAAGTTCTTAGGGACTTTCTTATTTCTATGTGCTCGTGCCTAAAAGCTTGGAAAGAATGCAGGTTTTACTACTGTAATCAAAGAACCTGTGATTTTCTCGGAATGACAGAATTTGCCCTTTTCAAATAAGATTATGGTGGAACATAACAATATTAACTGACATTTATAGGATGCTTTAAAGTTTGTAAAAAATGTTTTCAATACTTTATCTCATTTGATGCTCAATAGAATACTACAAAGTAAGTATTATAAGCATTATCTTCATTTTACAGATTAGAAAACTGAGGGTCTCAGACTGAGTGACCCAGAATGGGCAAATCTATTGTGTCTGAGGTAGAAGTCAAACCCAGTCTCACAGACACAAACTCCAGTATGCAAGTCATTACTCTACAGGCTTTATAAGAAGAAAAAAGAAAGCTACTTCTATTAGCTACTCCTGATAACAACTCTGGTTATTCATGATAATGCAGAATCAGTAAAAGTATGGTCTTAGTATACAATCCTTGCTAATATATCAAAAACTAAAGACAAATATAATATAGATTAAGTATTTGACAACTATACCATCTTTACCACGTTTAAAGGAAATCCATTTGGAAGAGGACTGAAGCTATAGGGAGGACAGATTTCATTTTACTATAAGAAACTTGCTGACAATTGTTTCTCACCATAAACATAACTGACTGTTTTGTGAGATTGCGAGCTCCTCATCACTAAAGATATCTAAAAAAACAAAGCACTGATTAGCATTCATCAAGAATTTTGCAAAAGTGATTTATGGTTTGGGAAGACATTAAAAGTAATTTTACATTCTTACAGATCATAATCTATGATCCTCCTCAGTGTGGGGTTCAATTGGAATCAGATCAGGGAGTACCTTGAATGTTACCCTAAAGGTTTTGGTCTTTATGTAGGTCATTTGCCTACATAGGCAAAGGGAGTCATTGGTGGTCTTTGTTTCATTGGTGAATAACATAACAGAACTGATATTTTTTGATAGTTCAGATGGATTAGAGTCTCAAAGCAAGGTTATTTAAAAGGTTATGGCAACAGCATGAACCAGAGCCACAGTAGTGCCCATGGAAAGGAAAGGCATATACTGAGGCCAAATCTTCATAGCAAAGATAAATCAGACTTTAAGTTATTCTGGGGCTATTTTAATGGTATTATATGGTAAAATGAGCAATTCCAGGTTCTTTCACATGACAAACATCTACGAGTGAGAAAGCACACCACATGGACCAAATGTTCTGATCCCCCATTGATTCAGCTAGAAACACCATCAAATTTACCTAAACCGTAAATAATGCCAAAATGTGGGTATTAACTTAGGGATACTTAAGAGAATTTATAATGTCACTCAGAGTAGGTGACAGCCAATATCCTTATGAAAAGCTCCATAGGAAATACCCAAAATAGGAGGGAAAAAAAAACCCAAAACTAAACACACACACACACACACACACACACACACGGCCTTAACGCCTCTCATCCTGGATCTGTAGCTTCATAACTAAGTTATGAAAGACTTATATATGCAAAACAGGAATCTGAAAACAAGAGAACTTTGAAACATACTAGAAAGAAGTGAACCAATTAAGACTAAGATTGCTTAATTTAGGTGGCAATAGAGAGTAGTAAATAAATGAAGATAATCAAGTCAGATAGTAATAATAATAAATAATAAAAACCGTAATTACCATCTCAGAAGCCTCAGCAATTAATGACCTCCATACTGGTACTTTAAATCTTTTGCATGAAGACAAGAATAAATAAATACCAAATAAGACAGAAGGAATTGCACAGAAGTGAATCTAAAATCAAGAATAATGTGGATCTATAGTCAAGGTGAAGTTTTATTATATAGAGACACACATTTTCCTTACCTAAAAGTATGGACATGGAATATATGTTTTTCCAGTGAGTGTTTAGATAAAATTCTCACCCTGTGAGAACCCACTTTCTGGGACAACCTCATATATTTATCACAGGAAAAATATGGTCCGTTTATACTCTACTTAATTGTCCATTACAAAGGGGTTCAGTTGAGGATTCTTATGTTTGGACAGTTTTGTTGTTGTTATGCCCATTTTAGTTGTGTCTGACATCATACCATACCACAACCAAGAACCAGTGTGAGCTATTGGAAAGGACATATATCATTTTGATATAAGTGTGATCATGTGTGCAGACTGCACACTAACCATGAATCGCATAATGTAGGTATCTCAATGTATTCTTCATCTCAAAAGTTAAGCACAAGGCAAGGTATACAATTGGTGTTTAATAAATGGTAGGTGGGTGAAAAGATTTGAAACATCTGAAGATTAAATTTTCCCCAAGACCCAAATATATGCTCATTTAAAAAGAAGGAAAATATAAACATCTACAAGAGTTCATGGGCAAATTATAATAAATTCATTGGTTATGTGATTTTTCTTTTTTCTTTTCTTCCAGGAATGCATAAAATGTGGGGAAGTATATAGCATACTGTGGAATATACACTTATGTTCAATAATGAATGCATCTCTCCTCTGTGACTGGTCAGTATTAAATTAGAGTCAAGCACCGGAATATGTAGCTCAAGCAGTAAAAATTTAGGCTATTTCTCTATAAAAATGAAAATGACAAGATTTTAAAAATCTGTTAAAAATGATCTTTGAGCTCTCCCTATCTTATTTCCCAAAAATCATTTTTAAAAAGGAAGAGTCCCTAATATACTATGTTTTTACAAAGCTACCTTTGAAAGATAAAATACATTAATGGCAAGGCAAAAAACATCAGTGCACATTTTCAAGGAACTTGGAGCATTTCATTCAAAGAGGTCCCCATGCAGGCAGCAATGCTTTATGAATTCACTCACAATAAATCAGTCTCAATTCCTGAAAATGATCCAAACTCTCACAGGAAGGAAGAGGACTGTCTTCCCACATGACAAGTGCCAAGCTCCCTCTCTAAAAATACTGGACTGGCCTCAGTCACACTTGTTCACTGTAGTGCTAACTTTCTTTAGTCAAACTGTGAAAGTAATTTCTTCCTGTGAAAGCAGCTAATTGCAAACCCCCCCCCAACCCCTTACACACATACACACCCTTTGCTATAAAACTGTTGCACAGCAAATGGATAGGTGTAATCATAAAAATGTGCTTTATGGCAAGAATTTTAAATTATATAACTTAAATGTTATGTCAAGTGAGTCAGTGAGAATTTATTGAGTACTTAATACATGTCAAGCACTGTGCTAAGCACTGGGAATGCAAATAAAGCAAAAACAAAGTCCCTGCTCTCAAGGAGCTTATATTCTAATGGTCAAAGACAACATACACAACAGAAATAAAAAGGCAAGGATGGGGATGGGTTAGGGGAGGTTCCCATGTGGAGACATCATGGAGAAATCTTGACAGTCAGAAGACAGCTAGAAGAGTGAAAGAGTGGGCGTAGCTGCCCTGGGCACTTCCTCAAAATGGAGGTTCTAGGAATATTGACAGGTAGCAGAGGGAAGGCAGAGACATGAGTGAAGTAAGAAGGATGAGGTGAACAGATGCAACTAGAAGACTATAATTCTATTCCCATTATTTTGCTTATTTGTTATGTTATCTTGAGAAAGTTATTTCATTTTTTCTGGTCCTATGTTTTCTCATATATAAAATAAGGTTACTACTCTAGATCGCTTTTCACTACTCCTCCTCTCCCCCACCTTCCGCAATACTGAATGTCAGAAATGTAAAATTGTTTAGAAATAATTGAGAAAAGTAGAACCCATTTATCCAAAGTAATTTGGAAGATAGAAGAATTTGATAACAGTTTTCAAACTAAATATGTTACAACATGGTCACCTTTTTTGAAAATCTCATGCTTTCAGATGCAATGCAATTCAACAAACATTTATCAAGCATCCCCAATACATAAAGACACTGTACTATGTGGAAGATCCTCAAATGAGAAAGATATAGCTGTTCTTTGGTCCCAAAGAAAACAAAGGAGAAGGCGCTTCCCATCTTCTTTATAGAGGTAGGGTACTATGGATATGGAATATGATATACAAAAAAATCACAAACTTTTTGATGGGTTAGTGAAACTTAACTTTCTTTTTTCCTTTATTACACAGAATTGCTCTCGCAGAGAGGGAAGAGGAAGCAATGCACTAGGAAATATAAGTGATAAAAAAATAAAATATATCAATGAAATATATTTTTATTTTTAAAAGATATAGTTGCCCTATTCTCAAGTAGTCTCTTATTAAATAAGGATAATGATTATGGTCTGCCATAAAATATAAAACTGCTAAAATTTAAATTGGAAAGCTAAATATCAAAATTATTTAGATTTAACTTCTCCATATTTCCATATGTAGAAATACATCACAGTGGAAAGGTCACTGTACAACCAGGAGTCAGAAAACCAAACTGACCTCTAAAATCCCTTCTGACTCTACCATTCTACATTGCTTTGTCGTTGTTAACTTTTTAGGCTGTCTCTTAAGCTCCCCCATGCCTCAGTTTCCTCATCAGGAAATGGGAGAGAATAAGCATTTGCCCTATGCCTAATCCATAGATTTGGTGCAGGAAGCACTAAATGAACACACTCTGAATGGGCAAAGTATTGAATGGAAGGTATTCTATGGGTCAGGATTCCATCGGGTTGATGAGCTCACATGGGCATTCCCTCTCCAGCAGGTTAGATCCTATTCCCTCTATGCAATTCTTATCTATGCCTTTCCATTCAGTCTTCTGTACAGGATTCACCAAACACAAAAATGCCTTCTTCTGGATATTTTTATATTTTATGGATATGAGTGCAGTACCAGGGGTTTCCATCTGTTATTGCTCCCTTTCAATACAAGATGGGCCCACCTCCTTTCCCAGCCAGACATCTCTACACATTGTCCATGCTCTTAACCCTCTCCATTCCCTGTACACTGTAGCTGCTTGATAAATATTAATTGAAAGGAATTCCATTTTAAAATCCTTTATCTTCCATTGCCTAGCACTGTTCCCGGCATGTAGAAGGCACTTAATGAATGCTAGTTGATTGATTCCTTTCTCAGAGGATCACAGGAATCTCAAAGGATCATTAGATTTTCTCCACTCCTCTAAGTTTCTCAACCTGCTTTTATCCAAAAAATGAGGTAAATATTTCAATTTTCCATTTCTAAATCATTTAGCTCTATTATTCATAATCAAAGATACATAATGAATGTATGGATTAAATCACTGAGCAATAGGTTGAGGAACCATCTGTTTACTCCAGTGGGCTGGGACATTACTTGTGAACGAAAGTGACATGAATAGTCAAGTGGACCTGAAAAAGATACTTGGTAAGGAGCCTATTTCAGGAGGCACAAGGTCCTAATGCTTTCCTTTCAGCCATCTGACTTTTGCTGACTTAATGGACAATATATTCTGAGCCATTTTCATGAGGACCTGTATACCTTGTTTTAATAATTGCTAAAGGTGAAGATTTTTTAGTGTGCTGGGGCCTAATGGCTTCTATTCACTTTCTGGTCTGCTAAATTTATTTCAACGTTTTAAAACCAAAGCTCTCTAGTTCAAATGAGAGTTTCTTTTCTCTATATCTTAAAGTACTAACAAAGAGAACTGAAATACACTAAATGGTCCATGAACTGAGGAGATATGAACCCTCTGTTCATGTCATTTTACATTTTCCCATATAAACAATCTGGAAAAAAAAATAGAGGTGGGGAGAACAATGTATTAGGACTTTGAGTCACAAGAATCCCTAATGGCTATCACTAGATTTTTTTTTTTAATAACTGAGGCCTTTAACCCATAACTGTCAAAAAGAATTTCTTCCATAGTCTATCAGTGGAGTAGTCGGCCAGTGTTTGAGAACTATGAATGTGGTCTTTTGACTTCTCCAATCATGTAAGGACATTTTCTTTGACTTGCCTGCACATAGCCTTTATAACAATGACACTATTTTTTTGAATGAGGCAAAGGACATATGGATCTTCATACTTCTGCATAAATACCCCCTACCCCACCCCACCCCCATTAAATTACGCTAGAGGCAGTATTTGAAAAATAAATAAATAATGTGGTTCCAATTCGCTGCAAAAGGTGCAGAAGGCTAGTCAGTGGCAGGTCTGCAACCAAAAGGCTCCTTTTAGAAAGATGTCTTACAGAACTTTTTCTGCATCATTAACTCTTCTGGAATCCTGAACATAACATGATGAATTTCCTTAAGAAAGTAGCCACTGTTTGGTTTTGATTCACTTCAAAGAATCAGGGCAAAAGGAATCAAAGAAAACCAAAGACCAGTAGATGTGAAAATCATCAAGGAAAAGGAGTCATGAAGGTTCTAACAGATTTTGGCCATCTACTGAAAATACCAAAGATTATTTTTCTAATACAGTGTTTTTACTGTTTCATGCAACTGAAGTAAGTCTCTGTATTCAGCTTAACAGAGGATATTTTTATTACAATATTTGTGTCATAACTGCTTTTAAAAAAATGAACCTTACTTGAAACTTGAAAAGGTACTCTGTCTACTAATGGTTCTGGGGGTGCTTTTTTTCCCCATGAAAAGAAGACAGTTAATTGGAGGGACGAGGTCACCCATTGCTGAAGAGAGAAGAAAGAAGCTAATAGTTCCATCTGTGCCACTCTTAAAAATAATAATCTAACATTTAGTTTTTAGAAGAAGAAGAAATTTTCACAAAGCAAATATAATTTGGGAGGGGTGAAGGAGGAGGGTAGGACATAACGTTGACTATTTTCTTCCTCTTTTTAAGAGAAATTGTTATACAAAGGTTCTTCTGAGTACAGCCTACCCATGGGAAAAGAGAACCCTCCCAAAATTCCATATTTCCAAATACCACTGCCTCATAAACCATCTGGAAAATGTCAGATAATGGTATCCACCTACTTAACAAATGAAGTAAACTCTGTCTTCCATTTTCATTCAGAATCATCAGCAAAACTTGAAATTTCATTTGAATACAAGCAGAAGACAAAACTTAATTAAGAAAAATGTTTTAAAAGTTTCCTAAAAGATAACCTTCTCTTTAAAGACATCTCACTCACACTCTTAACTTTTCCTTGAAACCTATCACACACAGGTAGGACAGACCTTAAATAAGTACAAATACTGTAGTAATATTCATTTATCCATATGCATAGATACACAAATGCATATAGATATAAGTATCTGTTCTCAAAGTTGTTTGGTCTTTATGTAAGTACTTAGGGGTGATAAAAAATTTCACTTATATTTATATATGCCTTAAGTCAGCTATACTCAGACATACAACTCTTATAAGGATTAGACAGCACTAACGTTATATCTATGTAGAACATACTACTAATGCTACATTGAATAACTATTTAGCAGTTCTTGTATTATCATATAACATTTTTAATGCCCTTATGAAATACTATTACCCATACTGGAACGTCTAGAAAACTGTAATTTAGAAAATCTAAGCATATATGGAGATAAAACATTGTAGAGTCTGCTTTCTGTGTAATTCTGGGCTTTGGAAAAGAGGGAAAAAAACAATGACTGTTCACTTCTCACAGATAGAGGTCACTAATGGACTGATTTTGAATCACTGTGAAAGAAGCCACAAAGTTACAAAAGTAATCTAGTGAAAAATGAATTTGAATTGAGATTAAAGAAGAGATACTAAGAGATGATTATACCCAAAAGAATACCACCTGAATGCAAAGAATATGTTGTTTGGCCTTCTCCAACCTTTTAAATTTTAAACTAACCACAAGAGAAGTTTAATGGATATACAATATTTAAATTTCAGATACTACCCATTAGAGAGGTTCTTTTGTAAAGAAAAAGATTAAAAAGTCAAACCTGAACAGATTTTCCCATTAGTTATCTTCCATGTAGCGTCTTCAGGCTTAAATATTCTTGAACCTCCCTCAAAACCATACCCTATGTAATGTAGTCTCCAACTGGGAAAGTATAAAGTTGCTTTAGGGATATATGTCTAAATCCTAAATCATACTATCCATTGGGCCAGAATATAAATGTAACAGGCAACAGGACTCAAATTAGATCCAGACAAAGTCAAACTGAGATAAGCTCACATCATCTGAAATACAGCACACAGGAAAAACCTGGATTTCTTTTGGATGTAGTGGGCAACTCAGCATGGTGTCATTTAGAAATCTGTTTTATGGTATAAGAAACATCACCTGAAATATTGAAAACTGTAATGAAACTGCTCAAGTGTTTCAGGGTACAGACATTTTACTAGCATTCCATTGACACTAGGCTTGTAATGGGTTCTGCTATGGGGTAACCAGCATGCTCCTACTTAAGAACTGCTTGTACCTGCTATCTGAGATTTAGAATGGTGTTTGAAATCTCATCTTCACAACTAGAGCCATTGAGGTGAATTTGCCCAACCTGATAGCATAAGACCACACTGTCATTCTCAATTATTTGGAAATGTTTACAGGATTTGGACCTATTTGAGGCTTTAGAATAAAACAAAAACAAAACAAACAAAAAAGGGGGGAGGTTTTCAGAAGCAAAAGCATTCTGAGAAAATCAGTAACTTTAACTTGAATTCATATCACCTAAATATGCTTGTTTCATATGTTGGCCTCTAGGTCTTCTAAGCATCTGGCACATTTTGCTTATCAATAAGCAAAAAACACATATCCCAGTTATAACCAAATTGGCCTTAAAAACTGATATTCATACTACAACAGCCTAATATCCTGGGAAAATGCCAGCATTCAATTTATTCGCCTCAAAAAACACTGAGTGGATCCAAAGTTTGCCTTTCTTTTCATTTAAGATTTAATAAAATAAGGTCATTAGGTTAATTCCATAGACAATATTAGCCTCTATATCTAAACTAGCCTTCATTAGCTTTTTGCCAAGAGAAGTTAGATGTAATAAATTTAACAATAAGCCTCTGAATGTGTGGGGGTGGAGGGATAGAGGGAGGATGGTGGCCCCCCACTCTTCAGCACAATCCATTTCATTTAAGTAATCTCCCAGTTGAGTTGGAAGCAATCTCTGCTGTTGAAACAGGGGGTTTTTGCAAGGCAAATGCAGCACATCTAATCAACGTCTTACACACTATAGGCGTTTACACGGATTTGTGTCTTGCACTTTATTAGCTTACTGCAAGCTTTAAAACAGATTTCCTCCACTAAAATTAATTAAGGCTGTAGGTGACTGATTTCCATTTATAAGAGATGACACCTTCTTGAGTTTCCAGGTGAACTAGTAATAACAACAATAGCAGTAATAAATGTGCTTGCTCTAAACATTTCTTTGAGGGTTTCCCATTTTCCTCTCCTAGAAGACTCACCAGTTATTTCCCCCAGTTTCCCTAAGTAA
Organism: Notamacropus eugenii; assembly: GCF_028372415.1. Lineage (NCBI taxonomy): Eukaryota > Metazoa > Chordata > Mammalia > Diprotodontia > Macropodidae > Notamacropus > Notamacropus eugenii. Next base: position 71,947,727 of record NC_092878.1, on the reverse strand, counting down.
GGAAGAGATCTGAGAGACGTGACAGCATTCTCTCCACTGCCCCCAATCTCAACGCACACAGGCGCACTCACACTCCTTGAGCCTCCCCAGTAAATATAGCTACTGATAGAGAATCTGATATTCTGCACAATCTCCCCCCACCCTTTATTTCATCGCAAATTCGCGTCATCAATGACTAATACGAGCCAGTTCTCCCCGCAATGAAAACTCGACTTCTAAAGTTCCCATTTTATGAGGGTTGAAGGTGATGGGAGATGGAGAGAGGCGCCTACGATTTCAACTTAGAAGGTTTAGTGATTTTTAAATGTTCACCTCCAAGATACCAAGAAAATAGGGGTGTGAGGGTGGTAAGTTCAGTCATTTTTAAGGGTTGCTGAAAGTCAGATGCTATAATTATTTGATGTAACTGGGGATGTTCAAACCTATGCGTCATCTGCCTCAACTGAAAGATACCAAACCCCTCGAAATCCACATTTAAATTGTCAAATAGGTGCACAGGGCAACAGCTGGACATCACGTTCCATCCCGCATTCTCGCTGATGGAGAAAAAGCTCCAGACTGCCTATTAGGTGACGGATGATCTTTTGGTCCTAGGAGCAGATCCTGGATCATTAACTTTTGCCTTCCTCCAGGCTCTCTAGTCAGCAGCAGCAGCTGCCCTTCCGAGGCAAGGGATGGAGAAGGGGGTAGGGGGTTTAGGAAGAGTAGGGTGAATGAGGAGTGCGGGTGTCGGGGGTCACTTTACCTGCGAAGATTCTTGCAGTCCTTTTCCAGCCCTGGTCATAATCCCTCTTTGCGCTTTTCCCTCCCCGGGATCCAAACTTTTGCTCCTGCCTCTGGATCGCCGTGGAGGCTGCAGGTGCCCTGGGTGGGTATCCAGCGGCTGGGCCGGGGGCTGCCGGAGCTGGAGCCCGAGCCCGAGCCGGAGCCGCTGCGAAGGGCGCGCTTCTCCGCACCCCGCGGCTCGCCTCTGCCAGCTCAGCGGAGCGCTCCCTTCCCCTCGCTCTCGCCTTCCTCCCCTATGAAGCAGCGGCATCGTCCTCCCCCTTCCTCCTCCACCTCCTCCTCCAACGCGCAGCCCAGGGCTCTGGCATCCCACTTTCTCTTCTCTCCTGCCTTCTTGTCACCACCACCACCCCTTCCTTCTGCCCAGCGCCCCCGCTCCCCTACTGGTGCTCTTCGCAAATAAAAAATGACCTCCCCCTTTCCTGCCCCCCCCCCAAAAAAAAGGGAAAACAGAAGAGAAAAGATGCAGCCGCAGGATGCTCTCTCGAGAGGGTCTCTTCTAGAGGCGATGAAAGGATCGCGGGAGGAAGCACGGAGACCCAGGACTCGGACAAGTCTCCAGATAACCTAACACACGTATGTGGGAGCGGGAGCGTGTGCGTGCGTGTGTGTGTGTGTGTGTGTGCCCGCGCGCGCCTATGCCTCGTTCCAAGTCTTGCGCCTTCTTCAAAAAGGAATTGCGAGGCTGATCTTAGCAGGAACGATGCCTCAGATCTGCCTATTCCTCGCTAATGTAAGTCGTGTCTCGCCCCCCAGCCTGACACCCCTGGGAGATGTTTACAGTAATGAATTCAGCTGATAGCCATCTCGCTCTTCTCTGGCTTGCTCACTAGCTCTCCCTCCTCTATCCCTCTCCCTCTTTCTCTCTCCCTCCCTCTCCCTCCTGGAGGCCCTCCCACATTTCTAGTTTAAAGAATGCTTGGAAGGCAGGGCTGCAACCCAAGGCTTTCCAAGAGGCAAAGTCAGACTAAGGTTTTTTAACCCTATCCTTCCCTGAAGAAAGGTAAAAAGGATTGTGCTTGCTAACCCACTTGATAATCACAGCTCTACAGAAGTAGATGGCATTTTTTTTTCCTCCTCTTCCCCACACTCTCCCATCCCCCGGTAATAAAAACCTCTCTCAGATCCCTGAAGGTCATTTTTCTAATTCTGGACACTTCGATGTTACCAACGAGAGATTTATTACTTAGAAATTCTTGAGAAATGTCCAAAACCTGACATTAGAAAGAAAAATCAAACCTTTCTACAAAGATGGCGTTATTTCAAATTGAGGCAACTTTCGTGATGCGATCCCCACCCCCTTTCATCCCCCCATGACCATTTCTCTATTCTCTCAACATCTTCTAAATGGAACTCTAATCGGAATAATGACTTAATATTTACAATTATTTTGTAAGTCCCTCCTTACAGCTGCACTATTTCTTCCTCCCCACCCTCTTCCCTTTCCCTCCTCCTCAGTCTTCCTTCTTGGAAAAGGACCACTTAATTTGATGATAGACTGTGGTGGGCACGCAGATTCAGCAATACGGACTTAAGGATCAGAATCCAAACTCCTGAAGAAATCAGGAGTTGTATATGGCCAGCTGGCCTTTTTTATTGTTTTGTAGCCCGAAAAGTGAAGTCTTGGGGAAGCGAAAAACATAGGTTAAAAACAAACAAAAAAACCCCCACAATATTCCTGATTTTCGACTCTGGTTTCATTGCAGGTCTCTCTGCCTACAATAAGTTCCTGTCATGTTTTAACAAGTCAAGAGACAAGCTGGTTCTGAACAGAAGAGGGAGAGCGTTCTCGTTCTACAAACCAGACTTCCTAAAGAAGCAAACGTTGTCTGATTTGCGTTAGAAGTCGGCACACTGGAGTTGGAAACTCAGGGAAGAAAACCGAGAAGGATGTGATCAGATTCTAGGGCAGAATGAGTGGTCAAGAATGATAACTCTCACCTTGATGAGGAATAGGCTGGTCTCAACCACAGATCAAAGCCTGAGTCACTGGACAGTACTTTTACCAATCGTTTCTCTCGCTCCCCCAGCATTCGTATAGTCCCTACAGAATTCATGTTTTCTGAGAGCCTAAGAAATACTAACACAATTTAGAGAAAAGTCGGATCTGACTCCAAGGACAAAATCCAATTATATACACGCATACATGGCTGCACGTGTGTGCACGGCGCACGCCATAAGATCTCTGGCTTGACTTCTGCAAGGTCGGAGAGGAAAAAAAAAACCAATCCCACTTTGTTCATAAACGTGTTTGAATGGCTAATAAACATACAGAAATACGAACGGAGGGAAAGAAGTTCTGATCCAGGAAGGACAGACATAGAGTGCCATCTTGCTGGGAGGTTCCAGCAGCACCAGCAGCAAAATCTAACAGCTTGATTAGCAGCAGCAGCAGGAGCTGCTGCAGCTGCCGCCACCCTAGCCGCTAAACCCTGCTGAGAACCCGGCAGCTCAAAGTGCTCCTGCCTGCAGTAGTTTCTTTGGCACCCAAGGGGGCAGTTACTGTCCTGCCCAGTCCAATCACCCCTTCTGCCCGCCCAACTCCTTCCCTTAGAATTTCCAACCTAGTACTAACCCCACGACCTTGATCTTCCTTCCAGATGATGAATTATCCCTCCATCTCACATACATACATACATACACACACACACACACAAACACACACTCACTCACTCACTCACACACTCTCGATCACAGAAGGGGTTTTTCCACCCTGCCTCCAGGAACAAAAAAAAGAGGTGCTGGGGGAAGTTTGTTTAGATGTGTACTCAAGGAAGCAAGTAGCAGGCAGTGAAAAATTCACAGTTCCTCCCATTCCCCCACCATTCACCTTTTTCTCTCCGTACACTGACCCAGGCGCTGTTTTGTCTTTTTGTTTGTTTGTTTTTTTCTCCAGAACACTGCAGCAATGAATTCAGTAGGTCTCACCACAACTCCCCCTCAGCCACTCCAAACTGAGGCCCTAGCTTAGACTAAGGCCTTTTCCTAGCAGAGAGTCCAGACTGCCAGTTGGAGGTGGTACTTCTCCAGATAATCACATTAGGTTTTTAGGAAATCACTAAAGTCAAAGTAGAAAGAACCGGCACGGCTGGATCCTCTTAAAGGGCTAATAATCTAAAACAGATTGCAAAAGAAAAAAAAAAAAGAGGGGGGAGGGAGTTAGAGACTGGAGGTTTCTGAACCAACCAAGAATAGCAATAATAATAACAATAATTGATGTGGGAAGAGGAGAAAGCACTGATGTCTGTAAGGTAATGAAGAAGTTATACTGGAAACTGGGTGCTGTTTCTCTGGCAGGCGCACGGCTCCGACACTCCAGTTTAAGAATACAGGGCAAAGAAGGCCAATGTCAGTTGCTAAGCTACTTTAAGGTGGTGGATTTGCCGATTCGAACTTACACCTAGATGTAGGTAAGATTGTAATGTAACGTAAGCCTGCATCCTTCTTACTTCCCTCCCTAAGTATTGAGTTAAAACATGCAGCTTGCCTCCCTCGCCAGCCAGTTCAGAAAACAATCCCCCCGCCCCCCAAATCTGGTAGTAGCGTGTGCCTCTGAAGCGCTAGCTGACCCTCATCAACTTCACCTGAGCCTCCTGAGTTTTTTTTTTTTTTACCTGCTGGTGAAATCTCCGAGTTAGTTCATCCAAATCCCACCGGATCAGGAAGGTGAAAAGAGAAAAAGCTGGTACAGTAGTAGCTGGGCTCCTGCTGCATGGTATTGTTTTAAGGATCGCCACCAAGGTCTCTTTTTCCCATTGTTGACAGTTTCCACCCTCGTCCCAGATGTCTTATCAGGCTGGAGACTCGGAAGCAAGCGAGCTGCCGCGGTCTTGTGGCTCCTTTCTTTAACCCTGACACTGGAGTGAGGGCTCCAGCAAGGGAACGATTGAAGTGGTTAAACGTCTTTTCTCAGAGATTCCGCCCAACCCGGCTGAGAGATCTTATCTCCCTATGATCATTACTCACTAGTGACAATGGGAGATGCCAAACTCTAAAGCGAGGATGACAGATTTCGAACTTGCAGCTACAAGGTACCTAGCCTAAGACAGTTTGCTTCTTCTCCCGCCCCCCTGGCCTTCCCTCCAACTAGGGAGGGAACTAGTTTAACCCTTTGTGCTCCGGGGGAGGGAAATGGAGCGGGAAGCATGAGCACTTGAGGAAACCGCACCGGGTGGCTGGTTAAGAAGTATGCTTTGCCCACGTGCATTTTGCAGTGTTTGCCTTGGTACTTAATGCCTTAAATGCACTTTCATAGGCATAACTTCAAAAGTTAGTTTCTGTTCTAGGCTGTCTTTGAAATAAAAGGCAGCCTTCCGGGTCCTTTAAACCTTCTGTAGTTAGATTTATCAAAAGTTGCTAGGAAAGTCTTAGTATTCCCCTTTCCCTATCTTCCGTATCTCCCTATGGGTCTTTTGTCCCGTTTTTGTAAGAGTACGGAGTGTAATTAGCAGAAGACTCTCCGAAAGCTCATCTCAACTAAAAGTCCTTAGCAGCTTCTTAGAGCTCTGTTTTTGTTTGCCCCCACTCGATTAATGTTTCGCTCACGCAAAAGTTTATATGAAATCAAAAACACAATCAGATCCCCCCCCCCACCCTGTGCCAACCTTCCTTCAAAAGGAAGTGATCGGATGAGAACTCCAGAGAGAGAGAGAGAGAGAGAGAGAGAGAGAGAGAGAGAGAGAGAGAGAGAGAATGAGCATGAATTAAAATTGAGAGCTGGAGAAACGAGCAGATTTTGCAGAAGGGAGAGGAAGAAGAGATTGCTAATATGAATTAAATAAAAGTGGAAGCACAAACAAAAACGACTGAAAAAAACAAGCCAGTCACAATGTTAGAAGGAACTGGTCACCTCCACTCCGGGGGTTTTGATACGTAACATTCCCCCCCCCCCCGCTCCCCCCCCCCCCCCCGCGCCTTCTGAAACAGTTTAAATAAAGAGCACAAAGAGATTCTTGCCTCCGCATCCCACGCGTTTTGCCTTTTGCAAACTACTGTACACTAAGTACTCTCTTGACTCGGGAGAAGTTAGCTTTATTTTTAAAGCGAATCATCAGCTAAAAGGGAGAGGAAAGCTTAAAAGAAGTGCCACCTAATTCCCCGCTAATTACACAGTCGCACCTAAGTACTCACAAGAAGATGATCTACCTAATGCTCAGGTCAAAACGCAAGCATCTCAAACAGAGTTTTCTACCCCCAACTATAAAAGAGAAGAGCTCCCCGAAGAGCTCCCCACACACATCCCCATTTTTCAAAGGAACCTTTGCAAACAAGTCAGAGGCTTGAACTCAGCAGATCTTGCGGAAACTGGGCGACAAAGGAAGAGATCCGGTGATTTCCCCGGAGCTCATTCATATATTATCCTTAAATTCTCTCCCAGAGACCCATGCCAAGAGAAAGCTTTATAAATCTGCAAATCGCCAAGCAGTGCCCACTGGAGCATTCAGAGTGCCGAGCAGGCTGGCTGCAGAACTCCGTTGCAAATCCGTTTAGTTTGCCAAGGTGGCAGCAAAACACAGGTTTAGGCTTCTTAGAGGAGGAGGAGGAGAAACAGCAGAATGAACGCTGGAAATCACATTTTAAAACATCGGAGAAGTAACCTACTCGCGTTTAAAAATCTTTCCTTTTGGACAATGTATGTATGTACATATGTATGCATGCATGCATGAATGCATGAATATATCTGTATCTTTTATAGATGTTTGAGTTTTTACTCCATGATTCACTGATTGTTTCACCATTAATTACGTTTGGGGAGGAGATGTAAATGAATAGAGTCCTTGGATTTGCCTTGCTGCTTTAGACTGGTATAAAAGAATTCAGACTGAAAGGGGGATACAGATGCATGCATGGTATTTATGTTTTAGATTATCTGTGCCCCTAAGTGGTAAGAGCACCATGGTATGTTCCCTGATCCCAATTAGAGGCCATTAATGCAATTACTTGTCATAGCAAGAGGAGGAAAATTAAATAAGGAAACAGGTACAGCAGGAGGAGATACATACATACACACATACATATGCATTTGTGTGTGTGTCTATTTTCTGAAATAGTCTCTCAATCACAGGGAACATTGTGAGTGGGCCAGTCAGTGCAGTGAATATCCTGATGGACTTGGCTCAGAAGACTCGGGTTTGAATTCTGAATCAGATATCCACTAGTTTTGTGAAATTGAGCAAATTACTAAACCTTTGAGTTTACTCATCTATACAATGAAGAGTTAAAGTGAATAATATAATAG